>NC_054536.1:4677814-5036147 GCF_017654505.1 Polyodon spathula | reverse complement strand
CCAAGTATTCTTCTATGTACTTTGTTTTTGGTCCCTTTTAAACGCTCTGTAAAGTGCCCTTTTTCTCTGAAAATATTTTTTTGAATTGATCTATTTAACCATTTTGTTTTAGATTTGGATTTGTCTACTGCATAATTTGTTAATTGTGTATTCAGTGCTAATTATTATGACCAGCTGACAATCATTGAAAATTAGGGCCAGCTACAGAGAATAAAAAGATAGCAGCCAGTCTGTTCTGGGCGGCTGCAGAGTGAGAAGCCCAGTTCTGAGGGTGCAACTGTAAAGTAAGGTAGCAGGAAAACTGTGTTTGTGAAAGGTTTGCTTTTGTTTTATTTTTGTGTTTTGTAAATAAAATAGTGCAACCGCGCTGTTAAAACAAGTTCCTGTGTGTTGGGTCAGTGTTTACGTGCTGGAAAAGAACCCGAGAGCATGAATCTTTCACAATAGCCATAGTATTATACTGTACCGTGTAATAGTAGAATCAGGACCAATTTTCATGTTAGTTCCAAATATGTTTCAGCATCATTTGGCATTAGAGTAATCAAGGGACTAAGGGTTTACAAGGAGAGCATGATAAAATGGCCAGGCAGTGTATATTTCACTTTAATATTGTGATAGATAATTCATATACCCTTTTCAACATGGGGTCTCGGTCTCCTCATTTGGGGATGTGGTTTGTAATATAAGAAAATAATTATTTCTCATTACCAGCACATGCTGTGGAAATGAATGGAGCTCTGATAACGTCCAGCTTTACGTTCACAACTGAGATAATACATCTAACACTGACCTTTGCAAACAGTTTACATCTGCTTACCACTGCATATTCACCTCTGATCATGGCTATGAATACTGATGACAAGTTATGTTTATGAATGGTGAGTGACTTCAGGATAGCAGGTTCAATCTAGCCATTACTTCCTCCGATGAGCCTTTTGTTAGGAACACCTGGGCTCAGTTTGGATTCCTTAATCAACATGAAGTCTTATACTAGCATCTGGAATGTAATTAAGAAATACCAAATATAATTTCATTTAGTGAAAGCACATTGAATGGTAATTACTATGAATTGTGTTGGCTGACAATGAACCCACAGTATTATTCAGAATTCACCCAAATTATTTTTATTGATCATTTAGGTTCCTGGATTGCATTAGATTTCATAGAAATTGCCAATGGCTTAACTCTCAACAGGGAATTGGAAGGCCTTTGGGTAGCAAGCACACCCAACTCAATAATATCTATGAAATCTGCTGTTTGGTTTAGAAGCAAATCAAAATAATTGACACATTTAATACATCTAGTATTGGTTTCCAAACTCAATAAAAACACTAAAATCACCAACAGTGAAAATACCGAATCTCCCATAAATAAGGCTTCTTTTCCTCAGGTTACTCATTTCATTTTTCCATTTTTCCATTTATATGTAAATGTTTTTTTTTTTGTTTTTTTTTTGTTTTGTTTTGCTTTGTTTTTTGGGGCTTTCGCTTTTTATATGCTGTATGAAATTATTGTTTACTTTGTTTTTTTTCTGACACAATATTGTAGTGTTTTAGCAGGAGGCAGAGAACAGGAGAGACACACCTTGTTTTTGGTTCCAATATTCACTTTTATTTTCTCTGGACGCTCTCTCAGCACCCAAGCAAGAGTCCACTGCTCTGTCCTCTTCACAGCATGCAATACAGTAATATAGGAAGGCAAGAATCATGGCAACCAGAACAACAACAAAATGGTGGTGCAGCACCTTTTTTTAACTATGTGTGTTCAGGCATTTGTTTTACATTTCACCACAGTTTGCAATTCTATTTTAAATTCCATGAGCGTGTAAATATTCCCTCTCAAACTGAAATATAGCTTTAAATGTTGTGAGCAAGAACAATCCTCAGTTTCTTGTAATGTCGTTTTAAATCTCGCGAGCGTACAACCATAAGAACATAAGAAAGGTTACAAACGAGAGGAGGCCATTCGACCCATCTTGCTCGTTTGGTTGCTAGTAGCTTATTGATCCCAGAATCTCATCAAGCAGCTTCTTGAAGGATCCCAGGGTGTCAGCTTCAACAACATTACTGGGGAGTTGGTTCCTGACTCCCACAATTCTCTGTGTAAAAAAATGCCTCCTATTTTCTGTTCTGAATGCCCCTTTATCTAATCTACAATTTGCTGCCACTCAGTAGTTGGGGTGGGTTTAAGTATTCAGAACGAATCAAAGCGATATACAAGTCAGGAAAGAGGGACTTTGCCCAAGTTTTTTTTGCAGGGAAAAAAAGTAGCAGCAACACAACAGCTAACAACAGATATCACAGTTAAAAAGCATGGAAAGCAAGAGAGAACAAGAGGGTCTTGAGAGTTGATTTGAAGCGCGTGACGGTGGGAGCATCATGCACCAAAGCTGGGACAAAGTTCCAGAGTCGAAGCCATGAAGCTAAACGAGCGTTGTCCAAGTGTGGTGCACTTGTGCTTGGGGATAACAAGCAGCCTAGAGTTGGAGGACCTCAGCTTGCAGCCGCGACATAGCGGGTCAGCAGGTTGAGGAGATACACAGGGAAAGGGGTCAAGTCAACGTGAATTGAGTAACCATTTCCAGCATTGTTCCAGTGTTTACTGGCTATACACCGATATTATTTTTTTAAATTTATTTATTTTTGTATTGGGGATTGATAATTTTGTATCGATTAAAACCAAAAAATTGGGGTCAAAAACACACACAGTAAAACATTTCCCTCCACCCACACCTAAGAAATAGCATTTGTAAATAAGGTACAATTTAATGCTGTATAAATGTATCTTACACGACATAGAAATACAGTCACTGTGTCTATAATCATGCAATCAGAGAAACTACAAAATGAATCTGCAAGAGTCTACCGGAAGTTATAACAGAAGGGCAGTATTTAGATTTCGGAATATCACATTAGTAGTATTATTACTACAGCTAATGTCAAAAAGTTATGATGGATAACCTTTTGACCTTATGATTATGATTATGAATATTTATGAATATATAATGAGGGGTGTGTGTGAATATATGAATATATAATGAGGGGGCGTGCATGTATGAATATATGAATATATAATGATGGGGACGTGGATTTTATATAGGAGTAGGGAATATATATATATAAAACAAGTGCTTATAAAACATTGAATATTTATAAATGTAAAGAGTTTGAAATAAAAATAATTACTGTTGGTAGGATTTGAACCCACGCTGACAATTGAGTCAAATGGATCTTACGTCCATCGCCTTAACCGCTCAGCCACAACAGTTTTTCTTAATGTGTTACTAAATAGAAAATAAGAATTAAGCTTACCAGGGTTCTGAGAATCATGACGGTGAGGAGGTTGAGCAAAATGTCAGTTAAAAAGGGGTAGGTCTGTGCCTGTTTTTCAGACCTCATAAAAGGAGGAAAATATATGTGCCAATTATTAGAGTGTTACACAAGATGTCTCATACCGTTGCTAGTTCCTACTCTGAGAAAGCGGATCTTGAGGATCAGCAAATGGATGAACTTATAAACGCTTTTAAAAAATTACACATTAGCCCTTCCTCGGAGGAGGCTGAAGAAGAAACCGCGGAATGTAAAAAAGGTTCAAGAGAGTCTGAGCAAGTGCCTTTAAGCATCTGTTCCAAGGATCCTCTGTGTATGGAACATACTCCTCTGGGGACTGAAGTGAAAATAGACTCGAACGAGAGAGAGGGAGGCGGCTG
Source organism: Polyodon spathula (assembly GCF_017654505.1). Taxonomy (NCBI): domain Eukaryota; kingdom Metazoa; phylum Chordata; class Actinopteri; order Acipenseriformes; family Polyodontidae; genus Polyodon; species Polyodon spathula. Next base: position 5,032,438 of record NC_054536.1, on the reverse strand, counting down.
CTTTAGGGTAACTATGAAAACGCCCCTAGGGGCAATGCCTCAAGGAACGCCTATTCGTGGATCTCTGATAGGTCGTCTCAAAGGACCTCCCTCGGTCCGGAGGCGTTATCACACCTTATAGTCCAACCTCCAATCTTTGGGGAGCCTACTAAATGGGCCCACAGTCCCTTCTGATTGAAGGAGTCTGCCGCCATGTCTTCTGCAAACTTTAGATACTTCTCTGAAAATGTCATTCTTGAACCTTGCAATCTCAAGATGGATTGGACCAGTGAAGAAATGACCCAGCTTATAAAAGACTTTGAAAATGTCCCCCTCCTCTACCCTGCGGAGTCTGACGACGTCGACGGTCCTTTAGGCATCTCTTCTGAAAAAGTATTAAAGATCTCTGCGGGTCTCATAGCTTCTCTATTGGAAGTGATCATCGACCGCGACATGCTGAAAAATTGCCGCGGTTGCGAAACTGATCACCCAAGCCAGCTGAGAACACAGCTGCCTTTTTGAAGCGGACCTAAATTATTTTGATCAACATTTTGAAGAAATACTAGAAAAACTACACGTCCCATGGCTGAAACTTCTGGTAGCTAAAGCTCTAGCTTGTTTCAATTTCCATCCATCTTTGACGAGACTTCAGAAACTGGTGGAAGATATTTTAGCAGAGCTAAGACCTGAACGCTGCATTCGACATAAACTGCGCCTTCTACAAGAAACCTTGGATGACAAGACCCGAGACATTGTTAACAAAATAACTAAAACTTTTTACCACCGCAGCTTTACTAAGCCACAAGCTCCTTTAGTTTATTACGGAGCCTATGACTTTGAAAATGGGGAACGTCCAGACTTCGGTACAACTGCGGAAAACCATGGAGGGGCTGCTGTTTGAGTTAATAGCGGCGAAAGTGGCATGCAAGAGACTCTTTCAAAACCAGATCCCCGTAAATGTTAAAATGTTCAACAATTTAAAAAGTGTAACTGATTTAATCCATCAAGATGTTGATGCTCAAGAATGGCTAGAGTTGGTAGATACGCATGTAAAACAGTGTAACCCATTAAAGGCGTTTTTAATGAATATATTACCTAAGATGTTTGATGATATAGAAGAATGCAAATGTGCTCATATCATTGTTTTGTATGCTTATGTGACGGATGTCTGTTTTTATAACATGGCAATGTTTTTAAGAGATGAAGATATATCGAATATTGTACAAAATGTCGTGGATTATTTAATGACTAAACATGAATGTTTGTGTAAAAACTTTACACTTCTTCTAAAATGTCCTAATCTTCTTGATAAACTTTGAATAAAAACTTTTTGAATTACTGATTTGTAGCAGTTGGGTTATTTTGGTTAAAGATGGCACGTCGGCGTATGAAAAAAATATACTACGATCCCGCAAATCCTGGAGGGTTAGGAGGGTTACAGACTCTTCAAAGGGCTATGGGTCTGAAGGGCCTAAAGTCTCCGAGAGGGCCGTAACCGCCTTTTTATCAGAGCAAGACTCGTACACGCTGCATAAACGCTCTAAAATAAACTTTAAAAGAAACACCGGATTTGTATCTAATATCGATACACAATGGCAAGCTGATTTAGTGGATATGTCTAGCTTGTCAAAAGAAAATGGAAGTTACAAATACATGCTAACATGTATAGATATCTGATCTAAATATGCCTGGGTAATACCGTTGAAAAATAAGTCATCTATTTCTGTGACAGAGGCTTTCAAGAGGATTCTCAGCACGGGTAGGAAGCCTAAAAAACTACAAATCGATAAAGGGACAGAGTTTCTGAACAAAACATTTCAACAAATGCTAAAAAAACATGATATTCTACACTTTACCACGGGGAATGAACTAAAAGCCTCTATTGTTGAGATACAACAGGACTCTGAAAACAATAATGTGGAAATATTTCACCGCTTTTTACACTCACAAGTATACTGATAAACTACAAGAAATGGTTCAGGCCTATAACAACTCCTTTCACCGCAGTATTCAAATGAAACCTTCGGAAGTTAATGAAGACAATTCATTTAAAGTGTTTAAAACTTTATACTCTAAGAAGAAAAGCCCTAAACATATTAAGTTTAAGTTTACAGTCGGTGACAACGTTAGAATTTCAAAGTTAAGAGCGCCCTTTATAAAAGGCAATGAACAGATGTTTACTGCTGAGATTTTTACTATAACAGAATATATACTGAGATTTCCGCCGTATATAAACTATGTGATTATGATGGAGAATCTATAACGGGTACCTTTTATGAACCGGAATTGCAGAAAATAAATGTCAAGACTGATAGGTTGTTTAGGATAGAGAAGATAGTTGCTGAGAAAAAGGAAAATGGTAAAAAGTCTTATCTCTTAAAATGGGCCAGCTGGCCTGAAAAATTTAACAGTTGGGTCGCAGAGCAACAGGTGGTGGATCTAAAGAGTTAACAAGTCCGGAGTGTATTTAATTACACTTAAAACATTATTCAAATGTCTCAAGACTCTTTTTATATGACTCTGCCTAGTAATGCTTCACAGGATGTTTTCCCTAAAAATTCAATTTCCAATTTTACTTCCAAACTGGTTAAAACAATGAATCTACCGGGAAAATGGGAAGTATGCTTAGCAGAGATTCAATATCCCCATACGTGGGATAATATAAACTTTAATGACTGCACTTTTATTACTTATGATATAGAAAATGCGATAAGACGTGATTATACTATACCAAAAGGATATTACGAGACCCTTCAGGATAAGAATGGCATTTTCAGAGAAGTATCTAAAGTTTGCAGAAGACATGGCGGCAGACTCCTTCAATCAGAAGGGTCTGTGGGCACATTTAGTAGGCTCCCCAAAGATTGGCGGTTGGACTATAAGGTGTGATAATGCCTCCGGACCGAGGGAGGTCCTTTGAGACGACCTATCAGAGATCCACGAATAGGCGTTCCTTGAGGCATTGCCCCTAGGGGCGTTTTCATAGTTACCCTAAAGCAGCCGCCTCCCTCTCTCTCGTTCGAGTCTATTTTCACTTCAGTCCCCAGAGGAGTATGTTCCATACACAGAGGGTCCTTGGAACAGATGCTTAAAGGCACTTGCTCAGACTCTCTTGAACCTTTTTTACATTCCGCGGTTTCTTCTTCAGCCTCCTCCGAGGAAGGGCTAATGTGTAATTTTTTAAAAGCGTTTATAAGTTCATCCATTTGCTGATCCTCAAGATCCGCTTTCTCAGAGTAGGAACTAGCAACGGTATGAGACATCTTGTGTAACACTATAATAATTGGCACATATATTTTCCTCCTTTTATGAGGTCTGAAAAACAGGCACAGACCTACCCCTTTTTAACTGACATTTTGCTCACACACCTCACCGTCATGATTCTCAGAACCCCGGTAAGCTTAATTCTTATTTTCTATTTAGTAACACATTAAGAAAAACTGTTGTGGCTGAGCGGTTAAGGCAATGAACGTAAGATCCATTTGACTCAATTGTCAGCGTGGGTTCAAATCCTACCAACAGTAATTATTTTTATTTCAAACTCTTTACATTTATAAATATTCAATGTTTATAAGCACTTGTTAAATATATATATATATATATATATATATATATATATATATATATATATTCCCTACTCCTATATAAAATCCACGTCCCCATCATTATATATTCATATATTCATACATGCACGCCCCCTCATTATATATTCATATATTCACACACACCCCTCATTATATATTCATAAATATTCATAATCATAATCATAAGGTCAAAAGGTTATCCATCATAACTTTTTGACATTAGCTGTAGTAATAACACTACTCACATTTTTCTGTTTGTCAGTTTGTAATGAGTGACCCCCCTGGTCGAATAGGCACATTGTATGTGTGCATAAAAGACATGACTACAAACCCCGCTAGGGGGGGGGGGGGGTTCCCCCTCAGTGAAACTGCAGCGTGTCCGCCCCTAGTGCCAAGGGTCAGCAGCCCAAATCCAGACCACAGAGAAAATAATAAAATATAATAAATAAATAAAAATCAGCACAAATTTTTCATTAAGTACTGTATATGGAAAACTACAAATCCCTACGAATTCAATATGTTATCATAACATTATTCAGCTGGTTACTTATGACTTTATGAAGCAAAATGTGTTAATTATGTTAATTCTATATGGTGATGCAACGCTTTTAGCCATAGCTGTGTTGTGTGTGTGTGTGTGTGTATATATATATATATATATATATATATATATATATATATATATATATATATATATATATATCTATAGTAACAGTGTATGTATAGTAAACACACATGCAAACATACCGTACTATATTATGTAGTACAAAACTGTATTCATTACAATAATGATGTTACTGACCACATTTTCTTTAGAACGTCACTGCATTTCAGCCTGTAGCTCTATGCTACCCCCTAGTGTCAAATGATGAGTAAACACTTTTATTTACCCAGTATTTAAAACTAGCATCTTCTCATCTACTACGGTGGCCCTGAAGTGCAAAACACAACGACAAATTGAAAAACAAAATAGCAAATCAGAAAACACAACGACAAATTAGAAAACAAAATAGCAAATCAGAAAACACAACGACAAATTAGAATACACAATGACAAATTGAAAAACAAAATAGCAAATCAGAAAACACAACGACAAATTAGAATACACAACGACAAATTGGAAAACAAAATAGCAAATCAGAAAACACAACGACAAATTGGAAAACAATTTAAAGTACTGCGTACTGTTTGAAGTTGTAATCTTGTTGACCTGGTCTGGAGTCGAAGTGCTACCTACATGTTTTTTGTACTAATCAAGTAATAATAATAAAGAATGTAAACGCAGTTATTTGTTGGTAAGTCAAGTGTGACAGACAGACAAACCCAATACCCCCCCCCATAGGTGTTCATGATACATGCAAAACTATAAAGTGTGACACGTACATACGGACGGACAGTCACAGATTCTGGGCTATAACATATAAAAGAGCTACTTGTAAGGCCCTTGCTCAACCACCTCAGGAAAAGCCCGCGTTCACGCTGTTGATGACATTCAGGTAGAAGGTCATCTTCACCACCGTCGTGTAACTTTGTTTTATTTGCAATATTCACTTTCTGCCAATAGAGGGCGATTTCAGACCAACTAACATTACCAGTATGAGAGCGTTATGTGAGCAATAGCCAATAGGTTCCGTTATACTAATCACATCTGGCCAATTGGAATTGAAAATACTACTTGGTCTCTGTAAAGTGACAGCTGCAGAGAAGCATGCGACAGTACTGTATGTGTGTTATATACAGAGACTAGTGATCTGAAGCGCAAACTTAAAAATGCGTCCTTTTAACTGAGTTACAGACCATTTTCAGTATTTAACTGATATCGTTACGTAGCCACAATGTTTAGGCAAACAGCGGGTTTGTTAAAGAAACTTAGACATTTAAGGTGAGTGGGTAGTGTACTTGAAATAGTACGTCTTACCAAACTGTAATTCACACCATCCTTTCTGTACAGCGCTGGGGCTTTGAATGAGAGAAATATGCACAAGGAAACTGTATCTAGCTGTTGTATTATTGTGGCAGCAGTGGTACGCTTGATTATATACTGTGTGTTGAAAGTGCCTACTTAAATAATTAAAGTCTGATGTGTGGTACATTTTGCATTTAACTAAACAAAAACATATCCTATATGCGAAACAAGCTTTTACACCAGTGTCAAATACATGCATTGTATTGATAGTATATTTCTTTAGAACAGCGTGTTTTTTACAAGCCACTAGAGTTTGTTAGAACTAAAAATCGCGATTGCGTTTCATCCTGCATTGTTTTGTGTTGTAGTGTATTGACCGTATTGCATTTATCAGCCTGTGTATCTGTATAATATATATGCATGCGCTGCTATGTTTGCTAATTACAGCTGAACACTTGTCTCCTTTTTAAACAGTTTTGTAGGTCAGAAACCATGGAGGTTCAACAGTAGTTCTGCCAAAGAAAGAGCATTGCTGTACAAAGCCGGAGAGAAAATCCATGGGTTCACAGTGAATCAGGTATTTCATATTCTATAATGTGTCTGATATGAATGGTTGAAGGAAGATGAATAATCTGAGTAAATAAATAAAAACAAAACAAAAAACAGAAACAACCAAAGGTCTTGGGCTCAGTGCTGCATCATTTGACAACCAGATACCAGTTAGGTTCTGTAGAACCAAACTCGTACAATATGATGATAAAATAAATCAAAGATTGTTTAATGATCCGTTATTGAGGGTGAGTCTGATGTTTGTTTAGGCTGAGGAGATTTGGAGCCATGATAATGGTGTATAAACAGTTCAAGGAGGAAGAGCCTTGGGGCATACTGCACTGTGGAACTCGGTGTGCTGGCATTGAGTGTGCCGCTCTTAACTGTGTGGCTGCTGGAACAGATATTGGTCTTGAAAGTATTTATGTTGTTATGTTGTCATGTCTGGTCGTAGCTGAATTACTTTGTGTGTGTTGAAGGAGGATCTGCACTAGACCTACAGAGCTGTCCGAAGAGGCAGTTTCTCTTGGTACTTCAGTAATCTGTGAAGTTTTGAATACTATGAAATTCTGTCAGATGTACGGTTTCCCCCTGTTTGCAAATCCACAAGCAAATTACCTCCTTAATGTTACCTCCTTACCTCCCAAATGTATTACATGGGTGGTTTGTCCAGGTACACAGTTGTATTCTACGATTATGTCAAAGTTCCATTGCAGGTGATGTCCAGTGAACTTTTACCATTTCATTGCTGCATTCTTTTAATCTCTGACCATATTAATGATACGGTCCACACGTTCTTGGACAGTGTCTTTACAAGCTGTATTCTGTGATTTTCTCAATAAAGTTCCATTACAGATGGTGTCCAGTAGAACTTAACCCGTTCACAGCTATGTTGTTTTTAGCCTCTGTAGTACAGTCTTTGTCACATTTCTATTTTATGAAATGTTTACAAACCATTCGATCCGATATGCCATACTCCATACATTATTCTACTGGGCTCACTTTTTTTGTTTTCCAAAACTCCCATTTCCTTTTAGTTTGCTCTCATCGTAAGCCTTGATTTATCAGTATCCAAAGAAGATTTGATAGGGTAATGGCCCAATCCTTGGGTTTTATTTGCATGAATAGAACTTTAAAAAGACTAACTTATTGAATTGTTTATGTTGCAGGTGACTGATGTTCCTGACCTGTTTCTTACAGCTGTAAAACTGACCCATGATAACACCGGAGCCCGGTATCTGCATGTTGCAAGAGATGATTCCAACAATCTGTTCAGGTAGACATTCCAAATATTCCTGCACCTGTAAGAAAGCTCAATTGCGCTGGAGTGATTTAAACCAGAAAGGTAGAGGCGTGGCAGGCTTAAAACTCTAAATTTGTTTTAGCAAATCTAAAATGGCAACTGTAAATAAGAACAAAAATTGAATTGTGTTACCAATGGCAGGCTGCATGGAATAACTTTTATATTAAAAAGTTTCCCTTTCAGACCTTTTAAAATGTGTCTTGCAGTGTGCAGTTCAGGACCACTCCAATGGATAGTACTGGAGTGCCTCATATTCTAGAGCACACAGTACTGTGTGGCTCTGAGAAGTATTCCTGTAGGGACCCCTTCTTCAAAATGCTGAACAGATCTCTCTCTACCTTTATGAATGCATTTACAGGTTAGTATTCAGATTCTCACTCTCGATCGGGCACCATACTGCTCATGTTCTTTGCCTTTGTGGATGCCCAAAGCTTGGGATCCAATACATAAATGTTCTTTCTAACTATGTTTCCTTTTACTTGTAGCCAGTGACTACACAATGTATCCATTTTCTACACAAAATGGCAAGGATTTTCAAAACCTTCTCTCTGTGTATCTGGATGCTGTCTTTTTCCCTTGTCTCCGAGAACTAGATTTTTGGTAAGACTTTTGTAAAGACATTTCTCCTTTATTACAGAGGCAGGTGTATATAGAATGTGTGCAGCAAACCTTAAATAATGTACATTGTGTGTGTATTTCTTGGCTTAACCTTGGGGGTCTTGCATACATCCTGTGACATTTATAAGTGCTGTATTTTATGTAATATATTTTTGTTGTTCCAGGCAGGAAGGTTGGAGGCTAGAACATGAAAATCCCACAGATCCAAATGCACCTTTAGTGTTCAAAGGAGTGGTCTTTAATGAAATGAAGGGAGCATTTGTAAGTAATCCAGTAATCAAGATATATAGCTTTCTTATTTTTTACTGTCACTTCATTTTGATGATGTTTGCTGTCACAGGTGTTGTTTTGATAAGTGTGTGTTTGGGCTGTTTGACTTGGTGTCAGCTGCTCTTCGGATCTCATTGCCAGTCTCATTCTCAGTCAGTCAGTGTCTTTCAGGCACCACTGACACAGAACAGTGCGCTGGAAACCAGAACTGAAGGGCAGCTTCTGAACACCTTTCTAAGCACTTTGAATACAACAGGAACCACATGATCTCAAATACCATAAAAAGAAAGTGACAGTGTATATACAAACGTATGAACATACAATTTGAAACTAATTATTGTTGATAAAACAATAAATAAACACTTGTTTTGTTTTTATTCATTGAAGACGGATAATGAGAGACTATATGCACAACACCTCCAAAATAAACTGTATCCTGACCACACTTACTCAGTGGTATCAGGTGGGGAGCCCCTTGACATCCCCGAGCTCTCCTGGGAACAGCTGAAACAATTCCATGCCACACACTACCATCCCAGCAATGCCAGGTACTGTACAGTGTCAGAGCAACGTAGTTACTTGTGTTCCATTTCGTGTTAGTATTGCTAATACTTTTGATATGTAGATGTTGTTGTGGTCTTTTCAATTATGCATTTAGCATTTCACTTTTTTTGTTTCCTTTGCAGTCTTTAAGAATTAAACATGTCATTATGTTTAAACTAACTGAAGTAACTTAAAAAAATGATGGTGATTAAGTAGATTCAAGAAAATGCACAGAGTCCTTTTCTTCAGTCAGTTGCCAGGTTTATTGAAATATGCAGGAGTCTGGTCCCAGGTACAGGACAAACAGAATACTCAACATTACAATGTTTGCGTGACATTAAATACCCTTCTGTATAGATGGTCCACCTCCCCTTTCTCTGACATTAACCAATGGTCAAGGTAATTTAATTTATTGTGTGAGTGTTAATGTGTGTGTGTCTGTGTGTGTAGTCTAGTGTGACAACCTCTGAACTCAGTGCATTCTTCACACTCCTGGAGACAAAAGGTCCATACATCTGTCTTTTGTTATCTCCTTGCGACCCCCTTTGATGCCAGTGGGATTGTCTCTTTTGATCTCTCTGAAGTCTAGAGCCTGTTCCCTTCTAGTCCACAGCATTGTTATCTCATTAGCTTGCAGTCATTGTTGGGCAGTTTGTAGACGCATCGTCTCTATCAGTGGTTAGCAGTACATGCAATTTGAACCAAACAGTCTGCTATCTGCAATATTAGTCTCTTTTCAGAAAAGAACACCAGTATAGCTCTGCTAGTCCACATGCGTAGCAAACCCCTAATCAATTCTCAATCCATGTTTTCCAACACTAACCCAGTCCAGTATCTTCTTTTATCAATAAAACTTGCTATTTAGTGTTAAATGCACATTTTATTATAATATTATTATTTTTTTTAGAATAGTTCAGATGTGTTTTGGAGGTGTGTGTAAAATTCCCTTCACTTTTAAACAGTGATATTTCATTTCCCAGGTTCTTTACCTATGGGGATCTACCTCTAGAGCAACACTTGAAGCAAATCCAGGAAGAAGCTCTGTCCAGATTTCAGCGTACAGAACCACAAACAGCTGTCCCACCGCAGACGCGTTGGAGCAACCCTGTACGTGAATGAGCACATGTGACATAGCACAACCTTGAACACACGTTTTACATGTGTAGTTTGTGTATTAAATTCCATGACTAAGGTGTACAGTGGCTCTCAAAAGTTTTCACCCCCCTTGGACTTTTCCACATTTTATTGTGTTACAAAATGGAAACAAAATGGATTTAATTAGGAGTTTTTGCCAGTGATCAACACAAAAAAAGTCCATAATGTCAAAGTGAAAAATAAAATCGACAAATTATTCTAAATTAATTACAGATACAAAACAGAAAATAATTGATTGCATAAATATTTACCCCCTTGAGTCAATATTTGGCAGAGGCACCTTTGGTAGCAATTACAGCCATGAGTCTATTTGGATAAGTCTCTACCAGCTTTGCACATCTGGACACTGTAATTTTTGCCCATTCTTTGCAAAATTGCTCAAGCTCCGCCAAGTTGGATGGGGACCTTTGCTGAACAGCAATTTTCAGCTCTTTCCACATATTCTCAATTGGATTGAAGTCCGGGCTTTGACTGGGCCACTCCAGGACATTGACCTTTTTGTTTTTAAACCACTCCAGTGTGGCTTTGGCTGTATCTTTGGGGTCATTGTCCTGCTGGAAGATGAATCTTCTCCCAAGTACCAGGCCTCTTGTAGACTTGAGCATGTTTTCCTCCAGGATTTCTCTGTATTTTGCTGCATCCATTTTGCCCTCAATCTTCACAAGCTTTCCAGGCCCTCATGCAGAGAAGCATCCCCATAGCATGATGCTGCCACCACCATGCTTCACGGTAGGGATGGTGTTCTCAGGATGATGTGCGGTGATAGGCTTGCGCCAAACATAGCGCTTAGCGTTGAGGCCAGAAAGCTCTATTTTGGTCTCCTCAGACCATAGAATCTTCTTCCACTTGGTCTCAGAGTCTCCCACATACCTTCTGGCAAACCCTAGCCAAGATTTGATGTGTTTTTTTCAACAATGGCGTTCTTTTTGCTACTCTCCCATAAAGGCCAGTTTTGTGAAGCACTGGGCTATTGTTGCCGTATGCACATTGTCTCCAAGCTCAGCTGTGGAAGACTGTATCTCCTTTAGAGTTGCCATAGGCCTCTTGGTGGCCTCCCTGGCTAGGGCCCTTCTCGCCCGGATACTCAGTTTTTGAGGATAGCCTGTTCTAGACAGATTCACAGTTGTGCCATATTCTCTCCATTTCTTAATAATGAACTTTACTATGCTCCGGGGGATATTCAATGCCTTGGAAATGTTCTTATGTCCTACCCCTGATTGGTGCTTTTGAAGAACCTTATTCAGGATTTACTTTGAATGTTCCTTCATCTTCATGATGTAGTTTCTGTTAGGAAGTGCACTAACCAACTGTGGGACCTCCCAGAGACAGGTGTATTTAATCTGAAATCATGTGAAAAACCTTAATTGCACACAGGTGGACTTTGTTCAACTAATTATGTGATTTCTAAAGACAATTGGTTGCACCAGAGCTTATTTAGGTGTGTCATAGCAAAGGGGGTGAATATTTATGCAAGCAATTATTTTCTGTTTTATATTTGTAATTAATGTAGAACAATTTTATTTTTCACTTTGACATTATGGACTTTTTTCTTTTGATCAGTGGCAAAAACTGCTCATTAAATCCATTTTGATTCCATGTTGTAACACAATAAAATGTGGAATAGTCCAAGAGGGGTGAATACTTTTGAGAGCCGCTGTATATATTGGATACAAACATTTGCAGTGTACATGCAGTAAGCTATTTAAGTGTGTGTGATATATTGATGTGTTGTATAAAATGCTATTGTGTTTAAAATGTTTTACAGAGGGAGCACCATGTGGCCTGTGGGCCAGATTCACTAGCTCCTGACCCTTCCAAACAGAATACCGTCTGTGTCAGTTACCTGCTTGGAGAGTAAGTAAATACAGTGTAGTCAGTCTACAGTGACCACCAAAGAAACTAAAGATCTGCCAGTGTTAGGACCATCTTTCTGTTGAAACTTTTACTTGACAAGAATGAAGTCAGATCTATAAAACGTTGGTTATAACTGGCTCTTTATTGGCAGGGGTTCAAATGCAAATCATTGAGCATTCTCGCATGCAAACCATCAGAATGGTTTGCTCTACTTTAAGTTCAGAATAATAATAATAACAATGAGATAGAACCTCTCTGTTTAACATAGAATTAGCTTCATGAGTAGCAGGGATCAGTTAACAGTAGTCTGTGTGGCATTCCTGAAATGTTTGTTTTAAATTAAGGTCATTAAAAAAATCCATTGTTGTACACCAAGTAAATCCAATTTATTTAGAAAGTACAGTACTTCTAATAATACACTCCGGTACTAATATGTTTGCATGAATTCATTTGTTTTGCGCCGGTGTTTCAAGATAGTATTCAAAAAATATTTGTTTAACAGTGGCATGTTACAAGGGACAGGATAAGAGTGAGCATGTGCTTGAAAATTATAATAAACAAACACTTTTTTTTAAAATTAATATTTATTTAAATTTAAACTCTTTCAAACTCCGTCTTGCATTTCTCTTTCTGCCTGTGCTCTGTGGCTGATAGCAAGTGCGATGGCAGTTTGCTGTATTGTGGTTGCTAGGCATACATGGGTCTCACTTTAACACTTTAAGTACAGTAGGTCAATTTTTATAGAAGCTATAATTAAAATAAATTGCTGTGGGGGCTCCCAAGTGGCTCATCTGGTAAAGGCGCTCTGAGTGGAGAGCAAGATGCACCCTCGCTGGTTCGGGTCTAGGCTATTCTATTGCCGACTGTAGACGGGAGCTCCCAGGGGGTCGACGCACAATTAGCCAAGCGCCGCACGGGGTGTGGGGGGAGGACCTAAGTCGGCCAGGGTGTCCTCGGCTCACCACGCACCAGCGACCCCTGTAGTCTGGCCGGGTGCCTGTGGGCTTGCCTGTAAGCTGGCCAGAGTTGCATTGTCGTCCAGGCTGCACAGTGAATCTGCAGTGTGATCAAAGCAGTCAGCTGACATCACACGCTTCGGAGAACAGCTTGTATTGGTCTTCGCCGCTCCCGAGTCAGCGCGGGGGTGGTAGTCTGTATTTTTTTACATTGGCCTGCATGCGGACCTGCGGGTCCCGTATTTGAATCACTGTTTATTGTCCTCAGTGTGCTTGTTTAAGAGCCCTTGACAGCGAAGCAGTATGCTCATGATACTTTCTTGTTTAGTGTTACAGATACCTTTGAAGCCTTCACATTAAATCTTTTGTCTTCCCTGATGGTTTCTGGACCCAACTCCCCATTTTACAAAGCCCTGATTGAGGCCAAGATTGGAACAGACTTCTCTTCTGTTGTTGGGTATGTGGCAAAAATGATGTTCAAAAGAGAGGACATAACACTCCAAAAAAAAAAAAAAAAAGGTAGACCTTGCTTTGCCTGGTGTGAATGATAACAGCAGCAGCTGAGAAAACAAATTACTGTTTCTTCTCCTTTCTTTTAGTTTTGATGGCAGCACCAAAGAGGCCTCCTTCAGTGTGGGCTTGCAGGGGATTGCGGAAAAAGACATTGAAACAGTTAAAGAAATAATCTTCCAAACTGTTAATGAAATTATTGCGTAAGTAATCTACATGGTAAAGGGGTACTGTACACATTAAAAACATAATTCTAATAACTTTCTACAAAAAAAAAAATCTCAGATTAAATACTGTGTGTTCTGTGTGACTCATTACACCGTGTAACAATGTGGTTTTTTTTTTTTTTTGGTTCCTGGGTAGTAAGTGTTATTTCCTAATTGCTTATGCCTCAAAAGTGTAGAAAATGGCTGTTATTCCCCACAAACTTTGCTTTTGTGACCAGGACAGTGATATTTTGAAATGTACCTATTTTCCAGAACATTCCAGATAGATTCAGTGCTGAGTAAACTTGGAGTAACTTCTAGAACTTTCCAGTAATATAAATAGTAGTATAAATACAGGGGCCATAAGCCCACCAGTTCAGTTTAGTTCCAGCTGCCTAAGTGGATACATATCTGCATTTTTCTGGGAGGTCATAGGAGACTTCAAAATGGTGGCATTCCTGATGGGTCTCCAAGGCGGTTTTACCAAGTTTCCCTGCTATCTTTGCCTTTGGGACAGCAGGGACACCAAGGCGCACTACCACAGGCAGGACTGGCCACAGCGGACCGATTTCTCTGTGGGGAGGAACAACGTCAAGTGGGAGCCACTGGTGGACCCCCGGAATGTGCTGATGCCACCACTGCACATCAAACTGGGCCTTATGAAACAATTTGTCAGACCTCTAGATAAGGATTCGGCAGCCTTCAAGTACCCTCAAGACTTCATCCCTAAGCTGTCTGAGGCAAAGGTCAAAGCCGGCGTCTTCGTCAGACCACAGATAAAGAAGATCCTGGAGTGCAATGAATTCCCCAAGAAGCTCACTAGTAAGGAGAAAGCGGCTTGGAACAGCTTTGTCGCAGTGGTTCAGTGCTTCCTGGGCAATCATAAGGCCGAAAACTATGTGGAGCTGGTTGAGGCTCTGGTGAAGAACTACGGCACAATGGGCTGTAGGATGTCCCTCAAAGTCCATATCCTTGATGCTCATCTTGATAAATTCAAGGAGAACATGGGAGCGTACTCGGAGGAGTAAGGCGAGCGCTTCCACCAGGATATACTGGACTTTGAACGCTGCTACCAAGGACAGTATAACGAGAACATGATGGGAGACTACATTTGGGGGCTGATTCGTGAAAGTGATTTACAATATAATCGTAAATCTCGAAAAACTACTCACTTCTAAATCTTTTGTAGTCATTTTTGTATTACTTTAGTATAAATACATGTTAATTTGGATTCATATGTTGTTTTCTCATTGGAAATAGGTACATTTCAAAATATCACTGTCCTGGTCACAAAAGCAAAGTTTGTGGGGAATAATAGCCATTTTCTATACTTTTGAGACATAAGCAATTAGGAAATAACACTTACTACCCAGGAACAAAAATTGTGTTGCATAGTGTTATTGTTCTGCCTACTGTACACTATTAAGTTCCATTATTGGTGTAGTTACACATATGAATCTGTAATAATTTGAAATGAAATGCCTGTACCTGTGTTGTATCTAAGCACTGGATTTGAGGAGGAAAGGATAGAAGCACTTCTTCACAAGATTGAAATCCAGATGAAGCATCAGAGCACCAGTTTTGGTCTTTCCTTGGCCTCTGTAAGTGTTGTTTTTTTTATTTTTTTAATGATGTAAAATAACGATTAACAGCACCCTCTTTGATGTTATAGTAATAGACTTAGCTTTAAATAAATGCATTACTTTCTCTAAATAATAGTATTTTCCTCTAAGGTGATATAATGGAATGGTGGAATGCTTTTTTTTTTTATTATTTGCATACTTTTTTTAGTATATTGCTACTTGCTGGAACCATGATGGGGACCCAGTGGAAGTTTTAAAGATCAGTGACAAAGTGACCAGGTTCAGGCAATGCCTTCAGGATAATCCACACTTTCTTCAAGAGAAGGTCAAACTGTACTTCAAGGTAAATGTGCTATACGTAGGTCTATACAGATCATATACGATGGGCATGCTCAATAATGACGGGATATTACTATAGAGAATTTCAATTTAACATGAAACAGCTCACGTGAGCCAAGTGAAAATGTCTTCATGCCGTATCTAATCTCCACCTAGGATAACCCTCATCGGCTGACCTTGTCAATGAGTCCAGAGGAGTCTTACTTTGAGAAGCAAGCTAAGGCAGAGGAAGAAAAGCTCAAACAAAAAGTCAGTGCCTTGTCTGAAGAGGACAGAAAGCTAATCTACGAAAAAGGTGAGTCAAAGAAGCACAGTTAAAACTGCAAGACACTGCCTGCTGCAGACTTGGTCATTTCACCCTTACAGGGAAGTAGCGTTTGGGATAACACAGTAGTGGGATATGTTTTCAGATGTAGCTAATTTAACGCAGCACTGCAGCATGTAGCTTATGACACAGTGAGACCTTTGACATTTGTCTTGCTATGTACATTATACTTGCTAATTGTGTCTCCCAGGTTTACAGTTGATGGCTGCTCAAAGTACAACCCAAGACGCCTCTTGTCTGCCCGCACTGAAAGTGTCTGATATCCAGCCAACTATTCCATTTACACCTGTGGAAATGGGAAATGCAGGTACATTTTAAAACAGTTTGGTAAAGGAGAAATTTCACGCCAAAATATTTTGCAGGCAATGAACACTTAATAGTGGCGCTTTATACCTACTGGCCAAAGGGGAAGCTGTCAGAAAACTCAAAATTCTTGCCGAAATCAACAGCAACGCAATGAAATGACCTGAATGAGAGCCACCAGCTAGTTTTTGTTACCAGCACCTTTTGATAGGTTGATTTGGGGTTTAATGAGGGTCTTCTGTGGTGGCACAAACCCCTTGTGGTGGCATTTGGAAAACAAAGTTTTAGGGACATGGTCCATTTATAATTTGTGGACTAGGCACAGGCAATACTAGGAGAGGAACATGGTTTGGTTTGTTCCACACTTGAAATCTATAAAGAATAACAAGTCATTCGATTTCTCAGGTAAAACTAACACTAACTAATATATAAATATATATATATATTATACTAGTTTGCTTCCTAGTCATATCCAGTAGTCTGGTAGGCACAATTTCCTCATTTCTAGAGATTATGGAAAAAGTCGCTGATAAAAGCTTTAGGGTTAAAACATTTGTCTGCTACCTCACTTAGTGTGTGATTGTTTTTACCTGAGAAATTGAATGGCCGGTTACTCAAGATCAATATTCCACAGCATTTGTTTGGAGAAAAGGTGCTTTTATTAAAAGTCCTCAAAAAGACCACGTTAAAAGATCAGGATGTAAGCATGCATACTGAGTGCTGGTGGGGTTGTGCTTGGATGTTTACTCCTCTTTCACACCTGCAGGTGAGGTCCCAGTACAGTACTGTGCCCAGCCCACCAATGGCATGGTTTATTTCAGGGCAATGTGCAGCCTGAACACACTTCCCGAGGAGCTCAAAGTATACGTTCCACTTTTCTGCAATGTCATAACCAAGTAAGTAGGTTCAGACCTTTAAGCAATCGCATTAACAGATTAAAATAGCACTTCTTAACATACATTCAAAAAGGTTTTTCAAATGAATGTGTCATCAGGAGTCTAATTAAATCCTATAGTGGGTTCAAGCTTAGCAACATAAATTAATCGCCACACCAATGTAATCATGAAATATGGGCATTGAAAAAAAGGCCAGTGTAAACCACAGCAGTTTGTATGAATTGCAGGTCCACATGTCTGCTTCATCCTCCAGTTCTGATCTTGAAATTTTGGAACAGTGCTTTTAGACATGGGAAAAAAAAAATACTTGATTAAAGAAGTCAGTGATGAATGTTAAGTGGTTTGACATGCAATATATTTTCTATCACTTTAGTAGTAGGCTACTTGTTGTCAGCAATGTACTGTATGTTTCTTTGCTAAGCTCAGATTGATTATTTCATACTGTACTACTATTGTAGTTTCCGGTAGACACTTGAGACACCATGTTTTAGTTTCTTAGATTGTATGATGTTAAATAAAATATTGAAGTTATGTTCATAGATGTGTTTTTTTTTTAGTTATGTCTGCATCCTAATATTCTATTAGGTGATGCAAAACTTTTGGCCATATATGTAAATTATATTTGAGTACAATAGCCCACGGTGTGATAGTGACAGCTACTGCACTGGATCATTCCATTTTTCTGCATTGACAGAGAAGTCAGTCGCGTAGTGCATGCTGCTCCTGTGTGCCCGGGTGCAGACTAGCGGTACCGCACCCTGACAATGCCCAGCAGTGCCGCGCCACGCCTGTCTATCTCGGGCTTTAGTCTAAGTACGATGTTCTGATATTAAACATGGTGTTATCCATTTCAGGCTGGGATGTGGAGTCATGGACTACAGACAGCAGTCTCAGCAAATTGAGCTGAAGACCGGAGGAATGTCGGTTTCTCCACAAATTATTCCAGACGCCACTGACCTAGATATGTATGAACAGGTAATGTGACAGATGCAGTAGAAGCAAGACAATGTACTCTATCTCGTTTCTTTGAGTTGAACTCTATGTCACACTTTTCCCCAACAGGGGGTGCTACTCACTTCTTCTAGTCTGGAGAGGAATGTGCCAGATATGATGCAACTCTGGAGTGAGATTATTAACACGTGAGGTTCCTTTTTGCTTTGTCTTTAGCAGGTTTCATAGTGTCAACAAAGTCCTTCCGGGGAATATTTTTAATTGAATGAAGAAGAGCAGATCACAGTGGTGCACTAGAGCTAGAATTATTGTTTAACCTGTCTAGAATGCTTTGTCAAGTTGCGTTTCAGTGTATACTTGATTGTGGGCCCCAGTGCTTCTATTTCTATTTTTTGTCTTTTTTTTTATTGCGTTTATATATATATATATATAATATATATGCATGTATTTTTTTAATTTGTTTTTACATGTAAAGGTGTCTTTTTTTTTTTTTTTTTTTTTTTTTTTTTAATTAAAAAAGATTCACCTTTGCTTTAATACAAACATAAATAGTAAATAATATTTGGAACAGCATTCCAAGTGTATGCATTTCATTTCTCAAAAGACTTGCTGCTCTTTCTGTTGCAGGGCCTGTTTTGATGACGAGGAGCGGCTGCGAGTTCTGGTTATGATGTCAGCTCAGGAACTCGCCAATGGGATTCCAGATTCCGGACACACGTATGCAATGATTCGAGCTTCCAGGAACCTCACTCCAGCAGGAGACTTACAAGAAACATTTGATGGCATGGACCAAGTAAGACATCAACATGCATGTTAAACACTGGCTTGGTCATTATTTACACCCAGAATTTTGAGTTTTGATGACTGAGAAGCACAGGTTGAGAGATGTCTGAATGTAGGCATAGGAACAGAACAGCAGAGACAATAACACAGTAAGCCTGTTTTTTTTTTTTTTTTTTTTCTTTCCTTCAAGGTGAAACTTATGAAGAGAATTGCAGAGATGTCCAATCTCACCCCAATACTGCGCAAGTTTCCACGCATAAAAAAACATTTATTCAACCCAGAGAACATGAGGTAAGGACTGTATGACAGGGTGAATGGCGTCCCCCGTTTCACATTGTCTTGTTAAGGACTAGTAGCTACAAAGTATGTGCAACAGACAGTATACGTGCAAAGATTTGTTACTCATTATTTTAGTAATTAAAGATATGACTGTGAATGTCACACGGACAGTCTTCCCCGTGTCAGTCCGGTCCTCTAATTAGTGCCTGCATGCACTCTATGTTGTTGTTACTGCTGTTGTTAATAATGCGGTACTGCTAATAATTATGGTGTTTATGTGTCTTGTATTGTGTACCAGTACATTAATTGCATTTAGTTGAAGCACACTATACAAGCCATGCATCAAATTTAAACAAAAGGGTCAGCTAACATCATCTGCTGCTACTGACCGTATTGAACAGTGACACCTGGGGTTGTTCATAGGGATTACTGATGAGCTGGTCTCCCTTGTATCATCATGATACCGTATATATGAAAAATAGAACAGGTCTGTG
Source organism: Polyodon spathula (assembly GCF_017654505.1). Classification (NCBI taxonomy): domain Eukaryota; kingdom Metazoa; phylum Chordata; class Actinopteri; order Acipenseriformes; family Polyodontidae; genus Polyodon; species Polyodon spathula. The sequence continues at coordinate 5,013,052 of NC_054536.1, read as the reverse complement.
TTTATAAGCATGTATGTATGACTGGCTGTTTATTGGTGACAGAAGTCTGATGTATATTTGAATGGTGGTTATTGTTATCGTTTCACAGTTCCATTGTTGTTTTAATGCTTTTAAGAACCTTCAGGAGTGTGCTACAGTAGTATAAAAGGGTTGGAGAGAGAGAGCCCTAGGGATCAGTGTTGATCAACCTGTGATCAGAGCAGGACCAGGCTGTGTTAAACACAATCAGTAAGGAGGTCAGAGTGGGCTGGTCTGATACAGTTGCTGGGGCTGGCTTCACACGCTATTCAATTTTGTTACTGCTACAGTTCTAAATTTCTTTTAGTTATTTTTTTTTGTTGTAGATGCTGTACACATGGAAAAAGATGAACATCTATGGGCTTAATTTTTTTAAATAAATATATATATAATTTTTTTTAATTTTTTTTTTTTTTTTTTTAAACCACCTCACTAATGCTTTGTTCCCTAGTTTACTGTATGTTATGAAAACCAGCTTGGCAAAAAGTTCCTGTGACCACAAAAGTGTGCTATCAGTTTTTATTTTTTTAAAGCTGCAATTCATGTGCCATGTGGCTTCATGATCTGGTTCGGAATTGGGATTATCTGATGTAAAAACATATTCATTAACTTTTGTTAATATTACCACTCAAAGTATGTGTCATTGCTATCTATGACTCTGACAAGCTATTTTCAAATTACAGAGTAAGACTTTGTTGTTAATAATATTTGCATAATCATATTATAAATTCAGTTCTGTTTATTTGGACAGATGTGCTGTTAATGCCTCCCCTCAGATGATGTCAGAAGCATCCTTGGAAGTGGAGAAGTTAATGAATTTAATTGCTAGGAAGAAAAAAGAAAGAAAACATGTTCGACCCAACATTGTTGAGGTATCTGTTTTAAACTTGCCTAAAGTACTGTATTACATAACTTACCTGTCACTGCGCATATTTTGTTTGTAAAAAGTGTTTATCTAGCTGAAACATACATGATTTACAGAACTGTGTGTACAATTTCTTTTCTGAACCAGTTATTGCTCCATATATATGTTATACATCCATTCCGGTAAAACTGAGACCAGTGAGATTATATGTATACTGTTCCTGTTGATCATTTAATACACAGGAATTACCAGATAGAAGATGAAGCTTTTCCAACAGCCAGAGGCAGCAATCCTGCAAAAGTTACTTTTATTGAAAGACCTGTTGATGTGATATTGAGTAAGAAACTGCCACATCACAAGCAGACCAACTCTGTTTTTTCTTTTACTTTTTGTGTACCTGCTCAGTCATTTCCAGCGATTTTTTTGTAGAGTTGATGAAAGTTTATGTAATATGGAATAATAATAAACAATATATCTACAAAATATATTAAGGGACTTCATTATATCATGTAACTTAACTAGCGTTATCTACAGATGCTAGTTAACTAGGCCATTTCTGGATGAATGTGGGAAGCATGAACTGTAAGGTATAAATTGACCTTTGGTGTCCCCCACTGTCCTAACGGATTCAGCCTTGCGACTCACGCTTAAGCCGCCAAGGCAGGAGAGGATGGGGGAACACATCCACAGAGAAACATTGTTGGAGAGGTTGCAGAAGGGAGGCATTGGAGTAAAGCAATGCAGGCAGTAAACCAAGGCATACCACAGTTTTAAATAAGGAGACTTGTTGCAATGCCTTCAGAACCACACTAAGGTTACGACCAAAAGTAGTCACAATCTCAATGGTAACGATGCACTTTGCAGAACAACCAAGGTGAAACTTCCCTGTTGCCAGTAAACCTTTGTACCTTTGTTTTTACAGAAACCACTGGATTCACTGGTTGGAAGCAGTTTTAGTCCAGGGTCAGGTCCTAGCAGGAAACTCATTTCTGTAAGTACTGGCAGAATAAGGATACTACATTTACCCTAAACTAGCCAGTTCTTTCTTCCTACCTCATATGGTACTTTCAGGGTGTTATGAAGTTAATAGGCCACTCTGTTATAATGTTTGTAATTTTGTCGAATCCCTGCACAGTTTCGCTTGTCTCATTGTGTCTGGTGTGTAGCAGCCTTAAGGGTATCGGTCTATTGAAAAACATTTAGAATTACTGTATCTGTGCCTCCACTACTACGGTTTACTTTTCTCAGAAACCATTTCAGCTTCAGGTTCCATTACAGCTAGTATCCAGTAGAAATGTCACTTCTTCATGCATCCATTTTGCTACATGTTATAAACCATTTGATCTAAAGCTATTGTCCTTCATTTTTGTTTAATTGTCTTTAACAGCATGATTTACATATTTCTTCACCTTTTTAGGACCCAACTTTTAAACCCTGCCAGATGAAAACATATTTTCAGCTTCCTTTCCCTGTGAATTATGTGAGCGAATGTATTCGTGCTGTTCCTTTTGCAGACCAGGATTATGCCAGGTAACTGTTTTAATAATAATAATAATAATAATAATAATAATAATAATAATCTTTATTTTCTATAGTGCAGTTCGTGCAACACATCTCAAAGCGCTTTACACTCTAAAAACACACTAACACATAATCACAGAGACTATGCATATTAAAACATAGTGCACAGAACACACTATACAAATTCATAAAAGCACAGCTCCAACATAGGCTGATATGCCAATTTTAAAAAGATGCATTTTTAAGTGTTTTAAATATGCCAACATTTTTTTAATCCTTAATTGTCTGTGGAAGGGCATTCCATAACTTGCGTGCTTAACAGCAAAATGCCATGTCTTCCACTTAAGAGCCCAGCTTCAGCAGATAGCAGGTTTCGTTCAGGAATATATTCAGTTAACATGTCAGATGTAGCTTGGTGCCAAACCGTTCAAGGCCTTATATGTCAGCAGTAATAGTTTAAAATCATTTCTTTTGTGAAAATGGTTTATCTCGAGTGTCTTTCCCTGTACTAAAATAAAACAGTATTTTGCTAAATAAAATGATGTCCATTAATGTAATAGATTACCTATTTCTTACTGGTTTTAAGTCTTCAAATACTTGCACGACTGATGACAGCAAAGTTCCTACATGGGGAAATCCGAGAGAAAGGGGGTGCTTATGGAGGAGGAGCAAGGATGGGTCAGGGTGGATTATTTGCTTTCTACTCTTACAGGTAATAAAGCATTTGTGTGAAAAATGCCACATATCATGCAGAGCTGTGTATACAGTTCAAATTATAAACCATGAGTGTTCTTTCCCTTATTGCCATTGTATAGTGAGGTCAGAGTCTTGCTCTGAGTTTGAATGTAGTGTTTGAGTAAACATGCTGTACTTCCCAAGCATGTTGGCATATTTTTTTTATACAAGAAAAATCAACTCAACCTGATCAGTAATTTACATACCTGCCACCACCACTGTCAGAGCATCATATTGCAGACACTCGCATATGTCCTGTATGCTAAATTTGTTGGTAAAGTTGGACCTGTAATAGCTACCATATTGAGGTAATATAGTGCCACATGGTTTAGTCATGGTCAGTTTAATGATAGATATTTTTACATTTCCATTTCCTTTTATTTAAAAAAAAAAAATAAATAAATAAATAAATCATTGGATCAGATACTCTCATTTTTTGTTGCTTGTATTAATAAGCTATTTAAACAGATTTTACATTTCAGCAGGTCTATACGAGCAACAACTAAACAGTATGGTATTCAAGTTTATTACAGTCACTTCAACTGCACATAATACTGGATGTGTTTATTTAATATAATTACGATAGTGACATAACTAATGATTATATTTAAATGTAGGGACCCAAACTCTATAGCAACACTGACTGCCTTCAGGAAGGGGGTAGAGTGGGCCAAAGCTGGGAAATTCACACAGCAGGACATTGATGAAGCCAAACTGTCAGTGTTTTCAGCTGTTGATGCACCTATAGCTCCTTCCAACAAAGGTACTGTGTACACATTTTCTTCTCAGATCAGTTTGTCCTATATATAGTGTGTCCTAGGTGTTGCTTGTTTTTAAAAAAATGTATTTAATTGCCCTGTATGAAGTGCAGTATAGTTCTGTATGTTCACTTTGAAGACCCTAAAGTACTACTATATATAAATGACAGCTGCAGCAGCATGCTGTATGTACAACGGTGCTCTTGATTCTTTGTGTGTTGTAGGCCTCAGCCAATTCCTGTATGGCATCCCTGATGAAATGAAGCAGAAACACAGAGAGCAACTTTTTGCAGTCGCTCACAAGAGCCTGGTTGAAGTGGCAAACAAGTGAGTTTGTTTATTATTCTGCTTAGGTTGCAGTTTAAAGTCACAGAGATGTGTTTAATGCTATAGAAAATCAGTAAACATTTCTGAAAAAGAAAATCTCATCTAAATTACGTGAAACCTGACTTGTACTTCAGGTTTCATGGGCATTTGTTATGAGATGATTTATTTTTTCACATGTTTTGGTTGAGTCCTAGTTTCTGACACTGGTGAGGTGTTTTTGTGTCTTTTGCTTGGGGTATGCCTGTTGCCTACATGCAGTTCCCTTTTATTTCAACAGGTATCTGGGAATTGGACAGAGGACGTGTGGATTAGCAATTCTAGGGCCACCAAATGAAAGCATTAACAAGAATCCTTCCTGGGTTGTCCGATAATTAAAAGAAGATCTGCTGCTGCTGTGTTTGATACTCAAAATTTAACCAGAAAACAAATTTGCCGTTGCAAATAAAAACTCTTCTGCCTGCAATTTCTTATGTTGTAGTTACCTGGTGTTGTTTTATACAATTGTGTTGTGTGTATGTATTGAACTCTACATAATTTAAAATGAAAGTAATCATGTTTAAGATAGACAAATAGATATTCTAATTTGTGGTTGTTTTCAAATCTCAACCTTATTGATTCTTGAATATATGAAGTTTTATATAGTGTACAAGTGTTTTTTTTTTAATATTTTTGAAGATTTTATGATCTAAAGAAGCACCATTTGGTAGACTAACATGTTTTATAACGTGAATGATAAGTGGTGCCTGCCTTGTTGGTGTATCAGTGTCTGATTTCAACTGCAACTGTGACATCATGCAATACTGTATCCTGTGCCTGGAGGGTAAAACACTCCAAAAAAAAAAAAAAAAACAACAACTAACGAACAGTCTATATGTGATCGTAACCAGCTTCTAAGTCAGGATACAAGTTCATACACAAAATAATTAGGCAGGATGAGTGAGGGAACCTCTAATTATAGAATTCAATATGTCAGTTTGCTTCCAATAGGGTAAAGTGCACTGTCAACAAAATGAATTAACAGTATGGTAGTATTACAGAGGGTGGTTACGCTGTTCATTGTGCCATGCCATATTAGTAAGAGGTGTGACCTTGGGAAAGTTTCAGCAAGTGGATCATTATACTGTATGACCATGTACATTGTGACAAAATCCATTTGTGTAAATTCAATATTGGCATGAGTGTCTGGATGAACCCGGACCATTTCCTTAAGGTAGCAATATTAAACACATTCTAATTAAATACTATTCCAAGATACATACAAAATGGAACAAATACACTCAATACAATATTTTGAACAAGTTTGCAGCTGTTTTATTGTATTGGTGTCTCTAACACATCACACAAACTAACATCTGGTACAAAGTGCAGTTACATGGACATTCAAAACGACAAGTGGAATAAAGCAAGTGCTTTTCTGTGCTGGCAAGCAGGGAAGAACATCCTGTGAATGCAAGCTGATCAAACTAGTTCCTGGTTTGTTTTAAACAGGATTGTGAATAACATGAAAACAGGACCCATTGTTTCCAATATCCTCCTCAGTCCCTGTATCAATTTAAGTGGATGTTTGAGTTTTCAGTATAAAATTAAAAACTAGGTTTTAGGTGCTGGAACCTAAAATGCATTTAAATGGAGCCTTTACGGAACCTCCTGGTGTGGTTTATATCGTATTAAACTGTTTTTGTTAATCTTTGGAAACACTAAAGCAGGACTACTCAACCCTGGTCCTCGAGGGATGCTGTCCCTCCTGATTTTTGTTCCAACTGTAACCTAAATAACTTAATTGGACCGAATAAGTGCTTATTAGGACCAGGGTTGAGTAGCCCTGCACTCAAGTATGACCAACTTATCACTTTAAATCAGGGGTAGGCAACCTTGGCTCTTCCCATTCATCCCACTGCAGGACTAACTCCAACACGGTCAATTAAATAATTAGGGTCTGGTTGGAACAAAGTCCTGCAGTGGAATCCACTGGAAGAGCCAAGGTTACCTACCCCTGATTTAAAGGGATATCTTGCCCCCCAAAAGTGAATGTAGACATTTAGTGACCCTTACTTTTCAACTCACCTACAGCTTAAGGTCAAGAAAATACCATTTATTTAAAAAAAAATAAAAAAAAATAAAAAATGAACGGCACCCTTGGGTCTGAGGAGGATAAAGTGCTGGTACATTAACTGTAAAAGCTATTTAGTTTTTTTAGCGCTCTGCAAAGTTGATGCTAAAAGAGATCTAAAGTAACTAAATGCTTGTGGTCCATCCATTTAGGCAGGCACGCCTTCAGACTCTTCTGGCCGACGATGGCGCACCACATGTTCCAGCTGACCAGACTCCGAGACATCTAAGCTGGTCTTGTACTTTGCCAGGATCTTCATCAGTGGGCGGAGTTTCAGCCACCATTGCTCTTTCGGAATTCTGTGACTGGTGACAAAACAGAGAAGACTCTTACAAGTCTTATTTTCAAAAACAAACAACAAAAAAAAAAAGCACATGTATAACTTCCGATTTATATCATCTAAAGCTTAACATTTCTTCCTAAAGCCTGGGAGAGACAGGCCTGTATCGCTGCCACTGCTTTCATATGGTGTTGGACAGATCAGTGCTGACAACACATGCTTGCCAGGAAAAATCATGAATGAAACCGTTGTCTACAGAGGTGTCCAAGCACTCTGAAGTCTTTGATCCCTCCCATACTTCATAAAAGTATAAGCTCTAAGTAAGTGATTCTAAGCTCAGATCACTTATTTCATTTTATTTCATACACCTGCATATAGGTGACAGAAAAACAATGTTGAAAAACAAACTAGTGTTTTTATTTAGTAGATTATATGGGGGGCATTATAGCTATAGCCAAAAATTTATACAAACTTTATATGCCCTATACAATTAATAATGATACACTGACATATTGAAATAACATATTGCTTTGTAGTTTTCCAAAAATTGAAAAATTTGACATTTCAAATTCTAACATGAAATACTGTACTACTATTATAGTTTCTGCTAGAATTCTGAGATACCATTTTGTAGTTTCATGATGTTAAATAAAATATCGAAAATATGTTAATACAGGTTTTTTTTTTTTTTTTTTTTTTTTTTTTTTTTTAATTATGCCCGCATCTTAATATTCTCATAGATGATGCAAAACTTTTGTCTACACATGTAAATTATATTCAAGTACATAGCCTACGGCGTGGTGCTGACTCTGCTGTATCGCGTAGTGCATTCCGCCCATGTGCCCGAGTGCAGACTAGCAGTTCTGCGCCCTGACAATGCCCAGCGGTGCCGCGCCACGCCTGTCTGTCTCAGGCTTAAGACACTTACACAAAGTCTGTCTCATTCTTGAGGTCGACAACTGGTTGGAAGACAAGAGCACGACGGCGCATTCCCAACAGACAAGCTGTATCATCAGTATTAGCGAAAACTCTTCCTGCAAGGACATGACACCATTAGTAAAACAAATACCCAGGACAGTACAGTTCAGCAAAGCACTATCACGTAAACCACTCACGTTAACAGATACAGTGCAGTACAACATGCTAACATTAACACTGAATCTATCTGTTGTGTAGAACTGGTAAACAAACATATTCCTCCATTGATAGCAAGCAATTTAAAGACTTCAACAACCTGTTCAATCAATCAACAACAAATATGAAACCGGCTACATTGATAAAGAACTCCATCTTAAATTGCGAGGCTACAGTGCAGTCACATATTGATTTTATATATATATATATATATATATATATATATATATATATATATATATATATATATATATATATATATATTTAAAACAATTTTCCTGTTTAGTATGTGTTTTTTTGTTTTTAAGTGTGTTTCTTAATTAGTTGATGCACACACTTTTTGAAAACAGGATCTAGTTTCTGGTAAGGGATGGGCCGGTGAGAGGAAGCTGGTGAAGAAATGGGAGTAGAACACACGAGAGGGTACACAGGTAGTGGATTTGTTGTCTTTCTTGATTTATAGCTATTGAATGTTGGAAATACATTCGTCACTCAGGTTCTTAGAAAAAGAAAAACACCAATCAGTGGAAAAAAATGTTTAATTAAAACTTTTATGTGTGATGTTTGCCTAGTAGACTATGGTATGCATAGGGTTTGTTGCATCTTAACATAAAATAAACTTGATTATACTGTGTTTGGATTTTTAGCAGTATTACCAATAGAATGTATGTCTGTGCGAGCCTACTTGATTTTTTTTTTTAAATCCCATTATACCGTGTTTATCAATATCGATATTGGTGCCCACATATCATTAAATTGGATGAATACCATGATAACTAATTATGAGTTATTATCATTAGGGCTGTATTTTTCTAACAGTAATAAATGTCACTGCATTTCCAGGTGTAAAAATAGTTATTTCAAGATATTTCACAATAAAAACATTCAAGAATATTTCGTTTTTATGTCCACCTTTTAAAGACATTCTGTTTTCACCAACAGTGAATTATCAAACAAAATAAAAACATAAATAGATGTGAAATGCACCCCTCTAGTACTGGACAGAGTGATCTTTAGCAGACAAATGTTGGATCTCTGATGCAATATGTATATTTACAATATTCTTTAAAAACTGGATAATTTTCATGGGGAACTATATATTACACAGCAATGCATACATTTCACAGAAACTGTGAAATCCATAACTGTGAAAAAAATACAGCTTTAGTTATTATTGGTAATATTTAACCCCTCAACCCTAGCAGCAATAAGTTAAACAATTTACCTTCATCTAAGGCAATCCATGCAGACCGCAACAAAAACGAGACAAAATAAAAAGGAAGAACAGATTTAACTACAGCCTCAGTTACAAATTTATAAAAAGCTGTGGAAAACATTTACAAATTAATTTGTGACAACGTGGGTTATAACTTCTTAATGGTAACGCCTAGTTAGTGTAAGAAAGATACAGAAAATACATATAGTGCCTATAGAAAGTCTACACGTCCTTTCAAAATGTTCACCTTTTGTTGCCTTATAGCCTGGAATTAAAATGCATTAAATTGTTTGTTTTTTTTCATATATCTACACATCCTACCCCACAACTTCCAAGTGAAAAAAATATTCTAGAAATTAGTAGAAAATTAATTAAAAATAAAAACTGAAATAGCTTGGTTGGATAAGTGTCCAACCCCCTTGTAATAGCAATCCCAAATTAGCTCAGGTGTAACCAATCACCTTCAAAATTACACACCAAGTTAAGTGGCCTCCACCTGTCTTAAATTGTAGTGATTCACGTGATTTCAGGATGAATTCAGCAGTTCCTGTTGGTTCCTTCTGCTGGGTAGTGCATTTCAAAGCAAAGACTTGACCATGAGCACCAAGGCACTTTCAAAAGAACTCCGGGACAAAGTTGTTGACAGGCACACATCAGGGGATGGGTATAAAAAAATATCAAAGGCCTTGAATATCCCTTGGAGCACAGTCAAGACAATTATTAAGAAGTAGAAGGTGTATGGCACCACAAAGACCCTGCCTAGATCAGGCCATCCCTCCAAACTGGATGACCGAGCAAGAAGAAGACTGATCAGAGAGGCTACCAAGAGGCAACTTTGCAAGAGCTAAAGGCTTTTATGGCCAAGACTGGTCAAAGTGTGCATGTGACAATAACATCTGCTGCCCTCTGCAAGAAAGCTGAAACTGCGGTGGAAGTTCACCTTTCAGCATGACAATGACCCAAAGCACACAGCTAAAACTACACTAGAGTGGCTGAGGAACAAAAAGGTAAATGTCCTTGAGAGGCCCAGTCAGAGCCCCGACCATCGAAAATTTGTGGCATGACTTGAAGATTGCTGTCCATCAACGCTCCCCAAGGAACTTGACAGAGCTGGAACAGTTTTGTAAAGAATAATGGTCAAATATAGCCAAATCTAGATGTGCAAAGTTGGTAGAGACCTATCCCAACAGACTCACAGCTGTAATTGCTGCTAAAGGTGCTTCAACCAAGTATTAACTCAAGGGGGTGGATCTTTATGATTTTTCAGGTTTGTATTTTCAAAATATAATATTTTTTCAATAAAAAACATTTTTCCCCTTAACAGTGTGAAGTATGGTTTGTAGATAAGTGGAAAATAAATCCTCATTTAAATGCATAAACTCTACGGCACTAACACAACAAAATGTTAAAAAAGTTCAATGGGGTGTAGACTTTCTATAGGTGCTGTACAGTAGATAGCAAATAACAACACATATAACATACAGTAAACCTATCAAAGCACGTTATTAAGCATTTGTAGGAATCAGATACATATATACATAATTTGATATGCCATAAAACTGTCCCTGGGTTTAATCATCTACACCTCATGTAATGTGGCAAGTGTGAAACACAAGTGAGCAGTATTGCATGGTAATAGCTTGCAGTGTTTAATGTGTTGTGAAGTACTTGCAAGAACCACCTCCTCTTGAGTTGTCAATACACTGTACCTTTTCTGTAGGTCTCTTTGAGTTTCCGAGAAATCCATAGCATAGCTTTAGCTGCTATCTTTGTTCCAAAGTTTCTGTCAAATGGAGAAGGTGCACCGCCCTGTACGAATAGGATTTATGGAATACATATTAAAAGAGAAGACAGACACATTTAAGTCAAACAGTAGCTTTGAGGTAACGTCTAACTAGACTGCAGTAAAGTAATGGTGTGACTTGTGATTCTCCAGTGTTGTTATACTGGCCCATCAGTAATCTCAGAAGTATAGCATGGTTTGTTTACATTCATTTTATTTCGGTCAAAACAATAAATTGCTATCTGAAGTAATGTGGTACCAAAATTAAAGTTACTTAGCCCGTAAAATATTGAATCTATTGGCCAACTGCACAAACGATTGAATGACACTGACCTTGGGAGTATCTCAAGGTATTTATTGATCATTAATTACAACAAACATTATGAACTGAAACAATGAAATTATTTGTTCTCCATGACACCACCTTTAAGATTTTCACATATTTCTCCTAATATGTACATATGCAGTCTTCTTTTTAATTAATAAAATGTAATGCCTAAATGGGAATGGGAGATTCTTACATACCTGCTGCATGTGACCAAGAACATTCTTCCTGCAGTCAAACACACCCTTCCCCTCCTCAGAATAGAGCTGATAGATGAAGTCAGTTGTGTAGTTCTCGTTGGAATTCTCGTTTCTGCAAAATGATTTGGAATACATATGACTTATGCACGATAGTGTTTTTGAGGAACAAGCTTGCCAAAATACCGTCAGACAAAACATTTTTTGGATGATATGCAGTATATCAGCTCACCTCAGCACCAAACCTCGCTGGATGCTTGTTTTCATCTTTGCTGTCAAGTGCTCCACATTAGACTGCAATACAAGTGTAAACACTGATTAATAAACAATTTTTGTTCCTTAAGATCTACAATTATGGGTTTCCATGAGGGTCAATTTACATGTGACATGAAGATGCGCGTTCACGTTTGGGAGAATTACTCGGATAAATCAGGTTTGTAGCTGGAAAAAAACGGCCAAAGAGGGATAGGGTAAATCTCATTAACAGAAGGGAAATCCACGCTCAGTTTCACATGAAAACCTGCATTTCACGTGTAAATGTTAATGAGCGTGTTTATTCTTATCTATAAATATTGCAAGGGAGCAGGTCAGTTGTTACAGTGGAATCCAGGACAAAAAAATGTAGTGGCTGATGGGCAATTTTATGGTTAGCAGTGGAGTAGTTCACCTTAATGACAAAGAGGACAGCTTTTTTTAATTTATTTTTTTTTGCTGTCTGGACTGTCATGTATAGCTATTGTGGGTTTACAGTTTTGTATAAAACCCCTTACCATAAACTGTGTTATGCCCTTGTTATAGTATTAATGCTGCTGTTTGCGAATACCTTTGCTGCTTAAATGACTAACTGAATACCTGTCCTTTTTTGATCCCAGCTATATCCAAACACAATGTGTCTGCCCTCCACTTTAGTAAATATAGTTGGTGAACTGGATGTCATGAGCCAGCTCGAATGCCCAAAACAGCACAACATCATCCAACAAGTTGTTGATGCTCTCTCAGAACTGACCAAATAAAATTGTAAATGAACGTATTGACTGTGTTTTATTTGTTTACATGATTAATATTTAACACAACAGTAAACCCAACACAACTTAAAAGAAGGGAGAGAATCTGACAGCACGAGACTCTTCAGATCGCTGCTGTCCAACTGAAACTGGCGGCTGAGGTAACCTTTAGTTTCCAAGTCCATTTATAATAGGCAGAATTGCGCTTGGTTTTGAGAGTCACTAGTTGGAATTTGCATAAACACCCATACTCTAACATGAGTTCGCTTGTTTTGAGCTTTTTCTTTTTTTGTGAGACTTGGCAACACTGGTAACCTTCCCAGCCTGTCTCACAGGCAGCCACTGATTCCTGAGCACCTAATTTTCTTGTTGACAAGTTTGTGCAGGATATAGCAGGCAGTGGAATCCGCCACCTCCCTTTCAAGTGCCCCCTACCCGTATTTGCCCCAAATGTGGTGTTGAATGCTTCCTCAGCAGCTGTCAGCCGTCCGGACGGCAGGGTTTCTAAATCAAAGCCAGGGTAGTACAAAAAACCCCATGAATGTTTTAAATGGACTGTGCTTTATACAAGTGAATATTGTGCAATGCTAATTAAATCCAGATCATCTGCAGACATCTGTACCTGTTGCTTTGATACTAATGGAAAAGAATGAAAACGTAGAGATTGCATTAAATAGATTGAGCATGAAATCCAAACTTAGGCTTCACTACTGTTTAAATAACTTGGCCATGGGCTGACATTAAACAAGACATGCCTAGATTCTATTTTAGCTCCCAGTGTTCAATTATTCTAGCATTTGAACAATGATGACAATGTTGTCAAATTTAGGCTGGCGGAACAGAGCTTGAATGGATTTGTTTTCTTTCTAATAACTTGTTGAATCCCAAGAATTGTGTCAGCTATTTATTTTTCATACAGACTGAACAGTGAACATGATAACACACACGAGAATCTGTACATACTAGTACATACAGTTTGATATAAATGTTTTTTTCAGATGTATATTTTTTTCAAATGTTTCTTCCCGCGTGTCCCTGCATTCTACTTCAAAAGGCCCTAAACCAAGGAGCAGGACCTCTACCTGAAAGTGATATCAAGTCCCTCCACTGGTATTTGCTGGAAAATAACTTTCTTGTGTTTTCATTTATGGTAAAAAAGAATAAGAATGTAGTCAAACATACCTGAAGGTCTCGAATATCAAAGGGCTCTTCAAATATATAGGCTGCATCAGCCCCTGCAGCCAGACCCCCAACACTGGCCAGGTAACCACAGTATCCACCCATTGTCTCAATGATAAACACACGACGCTTCGTCCCACTGGCTGACTGCTTGATGCGGTCACAGGTCTAACAAAGAAACACAGTGTCATTAAAAGGAAAAGAGCATTTTCTCTAAGCAAAACTGAAATTAAGTCATATAAATATGTACAAATGTCTGGTTTTTATGTTACCATTTCAGGTGTTTCTGGGTCTCAACTCAGGAAATACAGCTATTAACTCTAGCAAAATTTAAGGACACTGGGTTAAAGCAAAACACACACCATTTGAAAAATGTAAACGATTACTGACTAGCATTGTGTTTATCCAATCATATTTCTACTCCTTGATGTTCTACTGCACATAAAACTTGTATACTCATTTCCATATTGAGAATGTGGGTGTTTCTAAAATAATGCAATGTTACCACTTACAGTAAATAATACTACATTTATAGAAACATGTTTAGTATACAGAAAAATAGGTACTAGGTGAAAGGTCTGCCTTACCTGCACAATGGCATTGACTGAAGTGTCAGCACCAATAGATAAATCAGTGCCTGGCACATTGTTACTAATGGTAGCAGGCAGAACACACATAGGGATGCAAAACTCCTCATAGCGAGAACGTGCCTCAGTTAACTGCAGCAAACACTCAAATGCCTGAAGCAGCAGTATAAATGCATTAGATCCAATGAAAAGTATCACCTTATTGTGACACATACATATTATTTAGAATATGTACCCTGCTTGTGGGTCTTTCCGTGTGATAGGAGGTTTGGCTTCCCATTGGCAAAAAGGAGACTAATAACGGTGTTGGGCAAAGACATTCATGCAAGGCGTGTAATGTTTGAAGCAAAGCTCTGTCATATTGCGCTGGGGGCTCACATTGGCACATTCGCATACTGAAGTGAAGACTATGACTGGTAAGCACAGGTACTGGTTAGTTAATGACATGCCCACACAACAAAGACAGGTGGGAAAGGTTAGAAGGTGGTCAAGCATAAGTTAAGGCAACAATTCACAGTACCCTGAATCTGTCAGAAAACATGTACAACCCCCCCCCCCCTCGCCACTATATTACTTACCAGAGAAGACGTGTTTTGCCTTACTGTCTTTTCTTTAGTGACCTCATAGGGTTCTCACTAAGTCTGATCGTAAGCCAGTCATTAGCCAGTACAAACTCTATTCTGGACTACACAATTCTAGATAAGGAGACTTATTTAGTCACCTTTCAGAGTTCATTAATTGTTTATAATAACTGAACAATCGTGCTTCCGATCACCGGGAGACACAACCAGCTAGAGTTGAGAAAGGAGACCACTCCTTGGATCGCTAGAAAGACTAGAAATCGCCCTTGATGGTGGTCACATAACTGAAGTATAAACCAGCCTTCAGGAATGCTTTGCAACAAAGATCAAAATTTTCTTCATCTTTGTTTAAAAATGTCCATATTAAACTCCTGGCACCTAATGAGAAAGCACCTAAACTTAAAAGGCATGTATAATAAAGAATATGTGATGTGTGACTTCAAAAAATAATGCTCTTAAGTATTCTTAAAATGCTGGATTTTTACAGAAAATCTGTACATTTCATTTGAATACATAAAAGTCACCCTTGGCCACAGTCCTATTGTTAGTTGCAAGGCATGCGTAATAAAGGAGTTCTTAATTTGACTGCCTTTCAAAAAGTTGCTGAAGTAGAAAGAATTCATGCAAAGTGTTAATAATTGTAAACGTGCAGAGGAATAAGTTGAGTTAAATCCTTATGCTGACCACAGATCTTAGTTATGAAACAAGTTAGGTGCAGGCAAAACAACACTGAGGAACAGAATGAGTGACTCCACTGCATGACTCAATCACAACTTACCTGACACTGACAGAAACCATGACAACTGAACTTTTCTTTACCAGCTTCACCAAGTCAATACATTAGCATACATTTCATAGACTTATTTTGACATCTTTGCTTTGCAACATTTGTGCTGAAATACTAGTGTAAGTACCAAGTTAAGTTCAGTGACATTATTTTGGTCCCCGTCAGGCTGACTTGCAAATGGTCTCAGGGATGAGAGAGCTGATAGTGATGCTGGTAGATAAAAGGATGAGTTGCAGTGATCCCAGTCTGGTTTAGTGGCTGTGTCGAACACACACCTTCCCAGATAGACTTACATCAGTAATAGCGTTCAGAGCTGTATCTGCACCAATGCTGAAATCTGAACCCGGTACATTGTTGGAGACAGTAGCAGGAACCATAACGATAGGGACACAGAACTCGTCATATTTCCCACGTGCAGCTAACAATTCAACGAGTCCCAGGTAGGCCTGCAGGGCACAGCCAGGTCAGTGATGTGAAAAATGACAATTTAAATGACTGGAGTTACTGGCAGAGACAAGGTTGGAGCCAGAGGGAGAGCCTTTTCTATCACAACGGACAGGATGACACAGACAGGTACCACTCAACATTTACCAAAACATTAAAAAAAACAACAACCAAAGAATACATGTATTAAAAAAATATGATAGGAAGTAAAAGAAATACAAAATAATAATGATACCCTTCTACCAGCATTAACAGACATTTTCTTTAAATATTTATAGGTGAACTTAGTAGTTCATTCAATTTGGAGTGTAATGCTGCTTTCATTTCACTAGATTGTATAAAAGGAATCTTCAACTGCTGGCAGGAACCAATGCCATACCCATAGACACTGTATTGACCATTATTTTTTTTAAATGTGTCATATTCAATGGCTTGGTTTCATTATCTATGTAGCTATATTGCTGGTGGAAGGATAAATTATGAAATTATACAGTCACTTATAATTGTGACATTAATGTAAAAATCTTAAACAGGTAGCGCAACTGAAAATACAGAACAATGATAAGGTATAGAAGTGAGATGTAAGCAATGAACAGGATTTAACATTACTGTACTCTACAACATGTATTTAAATATGTCCAATGTCTATGTATATATAAAACAGAAACATGCTTTACAAGTATTTTATACATAGTATTAGTGTCAGTTGGTGTTTTTTTATGTTTGTTGAAGAACACCGTAACGCCAACAAGTGTTGCTTAAATTGGAATAATTTTAATAAACAATTTAAGCTGTGTTCGCGCTGTGCCGCGCCATTGTGCCAAAGCCCCTCTGAAATAATAATAATAATAATAATAATAATAATAATAATAATAATAATGTCCCGCTGAATTTCCACGCCCGTCTGTCCCCCTTCGCAGACCAGACGCAATACCAATACGCAGTAAATTAATGCATTTTGTATTAACATGACAGGTGTGACGACTTGATCGTGTACACTTGCGTTTTCATAATTAAACTCAGGCTTGTTAACAACATTGCCCGGCTCAAATATAACCTTGTATCCCTGTTACACACGACCATTACTTCTGTAAAAAAATTAAAATAAATTGCTTCATCAGTTACTGTTCAAATGTAGGCTACTATATCTGTGCTTAAAAATGCTGTGAAATTCTTCCACTGTAAAAAAATATCTGTCTGATGTTTGCAGACGGAGTGACCAAGCAAGTGAATGGGAGAAAAGTGTACTGCCTAGTACAGTACAGTTTATAGACAAAGTGCGGTAGATTTGTGAAACGAAAACCTTATAATTGATTTTAAATAAATAAATAAATTTTAAAAAGTAACATTATAACATAGACTATGTGGAATTTGTACTTCCCATGACAAAAAATGCTAAAATTCAGGGCCAAAATAATTCGGTATGTGTTACGCACCAACTGTCTCTTGGCCATTTCGAACAGTAGGTCTATAACAGCATGATAAAAAAAAATAATAATAATAAAAAAAAATAATAGCATATATACAGTGTATGTGATTTTATGCAGTACTGTATGTATGTCTACAATACCTCTTGCATTGAGAAAACACCACCCGAATCGGAATGAAGGACGTTATGGTGTAATACACTTCACGTGTTGTCACGGTTTTGGTAAGTAGCATTTTCAAAACTATTTCATTGTGTGCAGTACTAAAAAATAGCAAAAACTACAAAACCAACGAAATGTTGTACTAGACATTTTAATTATGGTGTTCCGTATAACACGGGCCATTGTTTAACCTTGAAAAAAATACGAATACAGTACTCGAAGCAGATATACGCGTTTATCATATCAACATCATCGTGTGTTGTAAAAATAAAGCAAAACATATTATGAAAACTGACCAAAATATTTACTTGGGGGCTAAGAATGAAAAATGTCAAAGAACAAAAATGCAATTTTTGATATAGAAATTGTCAAAATAAAGGGGCAGCTGGAAGGTACCAGTGGGCAACGGCATTTAAATACTACGACTATTAAACTGTATCTGCTGGAAATGTGGTTTCTTCTAATGCAGGGGTTTTCAAACTGGGAAAATTCTGAAATGGCGGACAACGCATTTTACTTAGTACCACGGACCAATCTATTGCAAACTTTTGTGTTGTAATCAACGTTTAATCCCTAACACCAGCCTGATGTGCTGTGACAGATCTGTACAGCACAGCAGTCTGGTACTAGCGATTAAACGTTGTCAGTGCGACGTGACTAATTTACATATTAAATAGGTACATTTGAAATAAGCAATTTAAATGTCATATAAACAGTTGGGCGGTTACTGCAGTCTGTCTTTGGTATAAAAAAAATACATATTGTAAAAAACTAAAAGCCTAGTCTTAACTCGATTTTATTTCCTGTGTGCGTTCATGCATGCAAAAACAAAAATGACCCGATTAAAGTTTATTGTAACTTAAGTACTATTGGTTTATTTCAAAATACAGTGTATGGCCAATCAGAAACCGAAGTATTGCCATGCGGTATAATTTTACAAGCCGTTGCTTCTAGTGTGAGAGTAAGAGTTAGCTTTCAATCCAGTGAAAAAAAAATATGATTGTTAGCTCAGTACTAGTACATTGGTATCAAAGGGCGATCAAGGCGAAATGGTCAGATTAAAAACGACAAAAAAAAAAAAAAATCAACTGAAACTCGTAAATTTCCCTGCCATCACCAGTGATTTGTGTGGTAACAAGCAGGGGCATTCATCACACTGATACTAGGGAAGCGCGTTTTGTTATGATTTTTTAATTTGCATCAGTACTGTACGTTTTAGTCACCAAGAATTTAAAAATGCCAATAACATGTTTTCGTAATAAGGTCAGCTGTACAGATGCTGGATAGTGAACTTGTTTTAGCCTGCTCTTCTGTAACTGCGCTATCAATAAAAATACATGATTGCCATTTGCTATCAAGTAATAGTCCTATGTCATTTCTGAGTGATTGAGGCTAGCACAGAGGCTTCGTTGTTGTTAATTAATTAGTAATGACAATCCTAAAGTAAAGTAATATGTATCTTCCCGTTATAATAGAGTAACTTTTATAATTGTATCCATCACACACTCCAAGGTGTTGTTTTATCCTGTTATTGTACAGACCTTTTTTTTTTGTTTTCATTTTATTATGACTATCTCAGATGGGGGATACGCAAAGCACAACATTTTTTGGAAAGGGCTATGCAGTGTAAACAGATTGAAAACCCCTGTTCTAAAGTGATTTGGTACAATGAATATCCTTTACTCAGTGATACACCAGCATTACTGGGACACATTTCCCAAAAGTTTGCCCAAAAGTGACAGTGAGTATTGTAGAGACACCTTGGTTTTATCTACAGCTTTATAGTTTTATTTTTTGTTCTTCAGAAACAAAAGATCAGTAAATTCTGTTGGCTATTTAAAACAAACAAAAATATGAAATGGTGGCTGGTTCTGAATCAAACATTGACTCCCTCACTGAAGAAAATGCCCCCTTAATAATTTGAGAGGGGGCCACATTGACCCTCAGTCTATAAGTCCTAGAGCAAACGCTGTTTAAGTTTATATATTTTTTAATCATTCTTAATATATTGCAGTTATCATAATTTCCCTTACCTTACTCCAATCTCTACAACTACTGTAATAACATGGAAAATACATACCTCAAATCCACCAATCACCAGCAATGCATTTATTTTATTTGCTTTCATTTGCTCTGCGATTTTCTCCAGGTGCTTTGCTGGAAGAGTTCTAAAAATTGAAAGGGGGATTCCAGTAATATAAATAATTGGGTTCAGTTATATGTAGCACTAAACGCAGTATTTCATGTTAGACTTCGAAATGTTCTATTTTTCAATTTGTCAGTTTTTAGTTAAGTATATAGAAAACTACAAAGCGGTATGTAATTCAATATGTTAATGTAACATTGTTCAGCAGGTTTAATTCAACTTTATGAAGCAAAAAATAGTTAATTCTATAGGGGGATGCAACACTTTTGGCCATAGCTGTAGAGTACATGCAACGGGTCAATTTTAGGGCATGTCATATGCAATAGGCAAAGTTCCTTCCTTCAGTGTTACCTATTACTTGCATTCCATTTTGCAATTATGTAGGAGAAAAGTCTGAGACCACATCTGCTTTTAGAAAAGAATATTATACTGCTACATCTATGGTGTTGAGCTACATTGAAGCTAATCTGGGGTGCAAGTGTTTGTCATATTTTTGTACAAAGTTACATCATGCAGCCTATGTGTTTGACTAGTATATCACTTAATGAAGGTGCAACTCTGTATATTGTATTTATTTTAAAAAGTTACACAAGTCAGACTTTACCGTTTTGTGCCCAAAAGGGAACCACCTTGGCCAGTCCAGCCACCAACATCCCCCCACTTGATCTCCTTAATCTATTGGATAAAAAATAGTGGGTTGTCTCAGTACTTGTGGTGTGTTAATACTTGCATATTGATAAGGGTTAACATAGTAAAAGAGATGGAAATTAGTTAGAATATACATGGAATAAAAGAGACTATGAATTCCAAGCAGGTATTCTCACACTCTGCTGTATTCAATACAAACCACTGGCAGCTATAATCTGCTGACAATTACAACATGACTCTTAACACACTACAATACACAAGGGCTTATGAAATTCACTGCTGTCATTCCTTTGATGTATAACAATCTCAAAGCAGTTGATAAAGATATTAGTAAAACAAAACGTTTCATTACACTCTATAATGTCACCACATTTTATTTTTCAATCTCTGATTTAATGTTTTGTTTCTTCCAGTATTTTGTACTGTCTCAATATAGGGCACTCAGCTCTTTCCATGCCTACTATCAACGCTAAGATTTAAAGCAATCATCTGCTGTTGAAGAATTCAGGATATCAATCAATTAACTCAATTTAATGTTCATTCTCCTTATCAAGCCCGGTGCTTGTGCTCAGCAGTAGATTACAGGAAGGTCAGTGAAGTATGTCATAGCTAGGACTGTGCTATAAAGAACTTGGTGGCATGTAATTGGTTTGCAGTTATCTGTCAGTTACTTATGTTATGTGCTTAACGTCAAATACTTCCCAGTCTTACTGCAATAAGGGCAACATGCCAAGTGTACTGTCATCAGCATAGACAAGGTCACATTACTCTCCACCACTCTGATAATTTCCATAATCACTCCATGTGTTGTAGTTCTAACTTACTCTGATGGTTTAGCTGTAATTAGACCATGTGACCTGTATGAGAGGTACCAGGATACAGCTGCTTTTCTATAGTGCTGTATTTGAAACATTTGTTATCATAAATGAACATAAACAAGCTAAGAACAAAAAAATTCACAGCACAATAAAAAGGGAACAAGTAACAATGTTAACAATGCAAACAAGAGGCAAGAAATTAGATTTTAAACCATTGGTTTAAATAAAAACACACACAGAACTGAATACAAACCTGCCCCTTAGCGAATCCTTCAAACCCGTCATTCACAGCAAATATCTTGTGCCCCTCAGTGATGCCCACCCTCACGGCTGAGCGGACTGCAGCATTCATGCCCGCAGCTGGGGCTCCCACGTTCAAGACAGCCACATTAAAGCTACTCTGGAGGTACAAATCAAAGTAAATAGTTACAGCACACCCCCGAATCCGTTCTTTAAACATGCAGTACTTGAGACAATAGAACAGTGTTACATTTCATAATGCATTAGACAAAAAAAAGCAAGGTTCTGGGTGGTCAAGAAGTCATTTATTTTTAAAGTCGTAATAATTAAATCAGCTTTCAAATGTAGTCTATGTCACAGACTCCAATGCACACAGCAGTGAAGGCGTGGAAATGCTACTGTTCCATATTTAAATTGCAAATAACAGTTTTCAGGTAGGTATATTGATGGAAAATGCTAGGGATTTATTAGTGCCAGGAATGAATCTGCTTGCTGACCAGGATCAGACTAGCATGCACTAGATTTAAACTTCTCTTGTTAGTGCTGCACTGTTTGTCCCAGCAGGAGTCACTAAGTGACCTAATAACTAAATGCAAGGCAGTGAACTACATTACAGGGAATGAAAAACTAACGCAAATATTTGGAGTGATTATAAATTATGTAGGCCACTTTAGCATGTTATATCGGTAAACATATTGATCATATGAATGTAGTGAAATCCGCTAGGTTGCACTTATGGTCAATTACAACTATTACTATTCATTTATTTTTAGGCGTGTTTCAATACATTTTTAAACAATCACCGAGATAGAAAAAATAAACAAAACATACAGGAGTAGATGTACTAAAGTGTTGCGGCTGTCAATTGTTGCAAACCAGTTGCAAACGAGTCAAAAGTTTACGGTGAAATGTACTAAACAAGCGCAATGCTGTTAACGACTTTAGAGAATGCTTTATGGCAGCAGTTTTTCTTTACGGTTCAGCCATAGATGAATATGTAATTATGGGCATTCCTGCATAAATTCGCAAAAATGGGACAGAGATAGTGCAAATGAGGATTCTCAAATATTATAATGAGATTTACTAAAGCTGTCGGCAATTGCAATACTTACAACTGAATCAATTTATTAAGAGCTTTTGAAAGCACATTTTAAACAGTCGCAATTAGCAAACCTTTAAAAGGCAGAATGAAAAACACCATCCTCTAACCACGGCTGCTGTGACTGTTTCAAGGAGACATTGTCTTCAGCAAGAACGAGTGATTTCCATGATGAGAAGAGAAAGGGTATTTCATGCTCGCATTACCCACTTCGATTTAAATGAAGACCAAATTAAGCGCAGGTACAGGCTCGGCAGCCACATAATTCTTGAGCTGCTGTCTGAATTAAAAGATGACCTGGAGCCTGTCACCCAGAGAAGCCATGCTGTCCCTGTAGTGGTCAAACTACTGTCCACCCTGCATTATCATGACTATGTCCTTTCAGGGGACGGTGGCAGCTGTTGCTGGCATTTCCCAGTCTGCCTTTTTCGTGTATTGCCAGTTGTGCTCAATGGATTTTTTGAGGCAAACACCCAAACACCTATTTTTCCTTAAAAGCAGGGTGTACTTAGATGCCTTGAAAACATTTTGTGTTACTGGTAGCCTACAGGCGAAAGTAAAAAGAAAATGTGCTAGGTATTTATTTGATTTTACTACTGTATAGGCCTACTATACAGATTTGTATTTTTACATAATGTAATGTGTAGCCTAGACTGATTTCCATTACATGAGAGTAGGTGGTAAAACTTCATCATGATATTGGATTCAGCTCTTGCTAAGATAAGCACCAACTAAAAGATAGCTTCTTTACTGTAAACTAATCTGATCCATCTACTTTTCCTTCCATCTGATGAAGAAGATGTCCTTCTGACTGGTGTTGATGGCTGAAGTTTAATGCTAGCTACAGGGATCAGCCTATTTTTCCTCCCTGGTGCATCCGCACACACAACTGCTACAATGCTGGCTCCAGGGATCAACTACAGTGCAGCCTCCCTAGTGCATCAGCATGACAGCCATCTGGACTGAGCTGAGTAGGGTACTTCTCTGGGGTCTTCAAGTGGGCACTTTCATTCTTGGTGTTTCGTCGACCAGCACACAAAACCTTAATAAGGCTCGACAGTGATTCTGGTGTCCCAGCATCACCCCCCTCCATCCCCTACTCAGCTAAGTACAGCTTACTTATCTTTTTTACATCAATGTTTTTTTGTTTTTTTTGTTTTTTTTTACTGTGCTGAGGTCCCCAACCAGAATCTTTTTGTCTCAACCAGAGCCAGTTGCTGCTCCTCTCTGCTGCTTCAGATAAGTTCTTTACTATGCTTCGCAACGCTTGACCACTCAATCCGATGTCTCTGAGAAACCGGGTTATGGAGTGTCCCACAAATCCTTGACAACCCACCTCTGCTGGGTAAACCTGGACTCACCATCCTCGCTATTCCGCTTCAAGCTACTTGAGCATACCAAAGTTTCCTTTTATATGCCACATCCACTGTTAACTCTACCAGGTGAACAAGGCGTGCTGATCCAGACCACAAGACAATATCAGGTTGAAGGTTAGTGGTGGCCATATCAGGTGGGAAAATACATTTTGTCCAATACCTGTCAATGAGCACAATAATGTATGTGTGTGCAATTTTATTGTATTTTTTTTAAACCTGAGGCCTCCTTATGTCGGACAAACATGTCCGGATTAGCGATGGGCTACCGAATAATTATGAAAAGCTTTTTGATATTTTTTTATTTGGGGGTGAAGGTGGGGCCTCACTATATAATTTGATGGGATTAAACTGCCTTTCATTATTTATTTGAAAAAATGTCCCACAAGTCGCAATACTAGAGATCTCGCTAAGATGACGCAACAAATATTTAACTTAGTATAATGCGTCTCTCTTCATTAACCCTTTGCAGCGCTATGTTGGACCAGGTCCGACATTCTGATTTTCCCTTTCCAGTCCGATGTCCAACCCTGTGCGACATCATCAAAAAGACATAAAGCACAGGTCTCTACTCGTTTTTTCTCTGGAAAAAGCAGAGAAAACTACTCAATGGCCAAGTGAGACCGATAAGAGCCAGAAAGAAAAAAAGGGGTATGTGAGCAATAGAGCTAGCAGCTGCAGCACAGAGATAATGATGGGCACAAAGAGATAGCTGCTTCTGCATCCAGCGCTCAAAGAATATCACATAAGAACATAAGAAACATAAGATGAACATAAGAAAGTTTACAAATGAGAGGAGGTCATTTGGCCCATCTTGCTCATTTGGTTGTTAGTAGCTTATTGATCCCAGAATCTCATCAAGCAGCTTCTTGAAGGATCCCAGGGTGTCAGCTTCAACAACATTACTGGGGAGTTCATTCCTGACCCTCTTTCTCTGTGTAAAAAAGTGCCTCCTATTTTCTGCTCTGAATGCCCCTTTGTCTAATCTCCATTTGTGACCCCTGGTCCTTATTTCTTTTTTCAGGTCGAAAAAGTCCCTTGGGTCGACATTGTCAATACCTTTTAGAATTTTGAATGCTTGAATTAGGTCGCCGCGTAGTCTTCTTGTTCAAGACTGAACAGATTCAATTCTTTTAGCCTGTCTGCATATGACATGCCTTTCAAACCCGGAATAATTCTGGTCGCTCTTCTTTGTACTCGTTCTAGAGCAGCAATATCCTTTCTGGAGCGAGGTGACCAGAACTGAACACAATATTCAAGATGAGGTCTCACTAATGCATTGTAAAGTTTTAACATTACTTCCCTTGATTTAAATTCAACACTTTTCACAATGTATAAGAGCATCTTGTTGGCCTTTTTTATAGCTTCCCCACATTGTCTAGATGAAGACATTTCTGAGTCAACAAAAACTCCTAGGTCTTTTTCATAGAGTCCTTCTTTAATTTCAGTATCTCCCATATGATATTTGTAATGCACATTTTTATTTCCTGCGTGCAGTACCTTACACTTTTCTCTATTAAATGTCATTTGCCATGTGTCTGCCCAGTTCTGAATCTTGTCTAAATCATTTTAAATGACCTTTGCTGCTGCAACAGTGTTTGCCACTCCTCCTATTTTTGTGTCATGTGCAAATTTAACAAGTTTGCTTACTATACCAGAAGCTAAATCATTAATGTAGATTAGGAATAGCAGAGGACCTAATACTGATCCCTGTCGTACTCTACTGGTTATCACACTCCATTCTGAGGTTTCTCCTCTAATCAGTACTTTCTGTTTTCTACATGTTAACCACTCCCTAATCCATGTACATGTGTTTCCTTGAATCCCTACTGTGTTCAGTTTGAGAATTAATCTTTTATGCAGGACTTTGTCAAAAGCTTTCTGGAAATCTAAATAAACCATGTCATATGCTTTGCAATTATCCATTATCGATGTTGCATCCTCAAAAAAATCAAGCAGGTTAGTCAGACACAATCTCCCTTTCCTAAAACCATGTTGAGTGTCTCCCAGGATACTATTACCATATAGGTAATTTTCCATTTTGGATCTTATTATAGTTTCCATAAGTTTGTATATAACAGAAGTCAGGCTTATTGGTCTGTAGTTACCTGGTTCAGTTTTGTTTCCCTTTTTGTGGATCGGTATTACGTTTGCAATTTTCCAGTCTGTCGGTACAACCCGTGTCAACAGACTGTTGCATGATTTAGCGATTAGTAAATAAATGTTAGCGGTTTGTAAATAACTTATTTCATTTCTTTGAGTACTATTGGGAGGATCTCATCCGGCCCAGGGGATTTGTTTATTTTAAGAGCTCCTAGTCCCTTTAACACTTCTGTCTCGGTTATGCTAAAGTTATTTAAAACTGGATAAGAACTGGTTTACACGCGGGGCATGTTGTCCGAATCCTCCTTTGTAAAAACTTGTGAAAAATAATCATTTAATATATTTGATTAGGAACAAATTTGCAGAGGTTTCTGAGATGTTATAGTAATAAAATAATGACTTGGATCGCATTATTGAGGATTTGGTGATAAAACGAGTGATCAGGAGAGGATTTATCAGTATGCAGGTCTATAAAGAGATATGTGAAAAATACAGTGAACAAGGGGGTGGGCTTGGCTGGAGATGCAGTACTGATGTTGTTTTACCATGCAATACATTTTAAACCTGTTTTACTCTGAAAAAAAATCTTTTAAACAGCGTGTGTAAAAAATAAATTGGACCTGACGCGCCTGACAAGCACTGAATAAATGGACTGCAAAGGGTTAACATACTTTCTCTTAGTACATAGGACAAAACTTATACTTTCCGGTATGTTTGTGCTGCGACTGGCCCATTTTAGTACATCTATCCCACGGTGCTTTAAAATTTATACAAAAAAACAAACAAAACAGGGCTTAAAAATCACTTAGCCAAGTTTCTAAGGTAGAAAATAAAATGTTGGGGTGTAACATGAGGCCCTGTGGAGATCAGGTGTCATGCAACTTTTTAAGTCACTAAAATGACCTCTTTCACATTATGAATGGTAGCCTTAACAATGCTTAAGGTGTCAGAAACAGTGCTCCCTGTGGCTCAATGTGGTAGTTCTAGAATCTTATTGCTTGCCTGTTCCCTTAATATCTAACAAGATTTACTACTGGTCTGCAGTGAATGACTATTCCTGAGGAGCACTGTCAATGGCCTAGTGGCTAGACACCCTGTATATAGTATGTGTGTTTGTACATGCATTTTTAAAAATAAAATTGTCTTCTCATCTCAGTGAAGAGCAGCAAAGGGTAGCATACATGTGTTTATAGTTATTGACACTGCAGTTTTGACTCAGGCTTATATAATATTTTGATGAAGACTTGAAGCTGTATGAAAGCACAGTAGCAGTAGCAGTAGCAGGGTACTGTCATGCAAAGGGGATGCTAATTTCTTAAAATGTACTAAATTCTATTTAGGTGCCTAAAGCTCAACCACTGTGCAAAGAATTACGTACTCTACATGAGGGATCATCCTGTCAAGCAGAAAGAACAGAAACATTGCACTTCTATTAGTATCAGACAGACACAAAATGGGCACAAACATGTTTTTGATGTGTGGAATACAAATACTGTAAATGTTTTTTGTGTTAGGATCCAAAGATTTTTTTGTTTACCTTGTAAACAGACACACACAAAAAAGAGGAATAAATCAATACTGAAATCATAAAACTAATATTAATTGAACACATGCATGGGATACAATGAAAGCTTACATAAACAATGCACCAATTAAAGCACATAAATCAAAGATAACATTCTGAACTTCCCATATGCTTCGACGTTGTGAACTTGTCATAATCTCAAATTTCACTTAACTTACAATTGGAAGTTCTGATTGTGGTTTCCGGTGTGCCAGTAGCTTGTAAGTGTTTAAATTGTTCTCAAAACTCCTGAAATAAAAGAAAAAAAAACAACTTGACTCTTTAAGCTTGTAATAGTGTCAGTGTCATTCACTGTAAATACACTTTGTACCCTCTAATGTCATGGCATCCTTGCCTATGATTATGATTTCTGTAATTGTAAAACTGGAAGCATCATAAGCATGACAGCAATTGTACCACATAATACTGCCTTCCTTCTGCTGGCAGATTCCCTTGGCATCACAGCACTCTTCTGGAGGGGCAGCTGCAGCGATTACACTTACACACAACAAGAGGACACATTGCAAAGTCTGTGTTATTTAAAGAACAGACCGCTTCAGCATGCTGAATGTGTGTTTTTTGTTTGGATATTTCTACAGTATATAAAACTGTTCAAAGATGAACGATCAGATTGGAGTGCACAGCCGAGAGCCATCAAATTGTAATAGGACTGACAAACAGAATGTGAAAACCAGAAAGGAAGCATCTAAAAATAGATCAATTGGTCCTTGCTGAAGCCTTCAAAAAAAAAAAAAAACTTAAAGTGGGGCAGCTAAGAGCCAAAATGGTTTCTCAACTACATTTAATTTGCACAAACTTGGTTCAATAGTAAATACTGTCAATCCAAACCTCCCACGTAGCCGCACAGCTTCCTCAAACCTCCTTTCATCCATGGCTTTCTGCACTTCTTGAGTCTATACGAGTACAAATATATATTTAAGGTAAACTGCATGAACATTTTTATTTTGTGTTCTGAAATACATGTTTTTAATAAAACATGTATTTCAGTTGATATAAAATATTGAAAAGGATGCTGTCATTATTTTAATTATATTGTAAAAGCTTGTTCCAGCAATTGCCAGAGTAATAAGTATTTTAATACAGTAATTAATTGATACAACACTTCACAAATGCTTGAAAAAAAATAACAATACTTGAATTGGCAGTCTCCTCAAGTGCTGTAGCCTACACAGACCCCATTATCATTAATTAATGAACACAGCCAACGAAAAACTGGTCGTCCTCCAAGACTTACCATCTGTACACACTCCATTAGGGGTAGTCGGACCGCTTGGTTTCCACAGAGAGAAACGACGCATGCTGGAGTGTCAGCTGATGCTTCCAGCAGGGCAAGTACAGCCTCCACGCCCATCCTACTGGCCTAGAACAAAAAACTCACTTTTATCTGCTGTATGATTAAACAGGTTTATATCATAACATCAAACATCTGGAAAGATCTAAAAAAAAAAAAAAAAAAAAACCACCACTTTAGACAGAGTGGCTGTTAAAAAACAACTTAGTTACATGGAAGGGGTTCATCTTGACAAATGTCCCTTTCTCTTTTCACTTGATTCAACGGGACCTTTTGTAAACACAGCATTGTTTCAGAAACCATCCCTTGGTTTGGTACTGTATTTCTTTCAAAAGGAAACACTAAAATATACACATGAAATACGAAATCCTGGTTTCTATGAAGAGCCTTTTTAATGGTGTTGACCAGGTCTTTCCATTATCAGCCAGTAGTTCTAAAATGAACTACCACGGCAACTTAGGTGGGCTATGTCTGCCTAAACAACTTAACTAAATAGAAAACCAAAACACGCAACACTTGTAGTGTTAGGACAAGAAAATCATTCTTTGCCATAAATCCCCACTTGTCACTATCTATAAAGATCTATCTGAGACTGTGACGGGATTTACACTAATCATGTCACATACAGTGCACTGAGGCAGTTGTGCAGGATGTTTATTCAACTCACCAGTATTCTGTCAAAAGCAGATGGGGTTCCTCCTCTCTGGACATGGCCCAGTATTGTCACTCGCGTGTCGAATCCCAAACATTTAACAACAAGCTGGGAAAGAGGTTTTGGATCTAATGAATTGCTCAGTTATATTCTTAAACTTTAAGATACATCAATGTCAGTTTCAGGAGTTAAGAAATCTGGTAAATTTGCAGCAGATAAGATTGGATGCCATTGGATAAGATTTCTCAGTTGTCCTTGTTTTAATAATACCAAGGATAACCAAGGAATGAGTACAGGTTTTATTAGCATTAGCAACTAGTCCCCTTATACTTGTGCTGATGATTTTTTATATTTCTGGTGTATGTGCAGATTTTTCAGGATCCCCTATATAGCACTGAAAGCTCAGACTGATCTTCCAAGTACCAGGGGATCTGGATATTGTTGCTAGTGCACATGCCTGTGATGCGACGGGCGACACTGTTGCGACACAGAAGAGAATACAAATAGGATTGATGTCTATTTTTGCGATTTTGTCGCATGGCAGCTGGGGAACTGACCAATGAGGAACAGCTTCCCTTCATACCTTCAGTAAACAATGGAGAAAGAAAAGATCATTCTTGCAGTATCAAAATACCCAGAGCTGTACAATTAAGGAAACAAAAATTACAAAGACACGACAATGAGAGCGAATATCTGGCAGTCCATTAACAGGGAAATAGATTCAAGACCTTTAACTAACTGATGTCAAAAAGTGGTAATTCCTCTAGAGGAAAATATACTTTAACCATTCGACTGCTCAACACCATCACTTTCAATTCAAACACAAAATGTCTCGTTTTCAATCACTCAACAACACCCACAGTACAGAAATGTTCATTAATGATCAACAAAATGAGAATACGTGAAAAAAAAAAAAAATGTAATGTAAAGTTGGTATATTTGTATCTCAGAGAAACGGATAACAACATAGAACGTCTGTGCAGCACTGAAGCATTATGTTTAAAAAATCAGTACTGTACTGCTGAATCTCGTCTTCAACTTTTGTGAGGAACACATACTAAAGATTTCGTCCACATAGTGGTACTATCGGTAGCTGCGGCAGCCAGACAGCTGCTTGCACAGCAAGCCTCGTTTTCAACCAAACATGGCCGCTGCGTGAACAAGGCATACAAAGGCTGTCCAAAGCCTAGACTGGACGTTCAACACGGAGGACCAAAACAAAATTGCCTTTTTAATTGCTCATGGTACAAGAAAACAAAATGGTTAAGTATTCGCAGTTTGGTTTTTCAAACTGGCTCTTCGTCTGACATCATTCAGGATTCATTAATCAAGTAAGTCCACAATGTTTTGGTATATTCAGTTGTATTTGTTATTAGCACAGCTTTTATAATATATTGTGGCCTTAATCGGTGAGTTACTGTCCGTGATGAATTGTCACTGATGATGAAAAGTGTGTGATAAATTGACAGGATACCATATATATATATATATATATATATATATATATATATATATATATATATATATATATATAATTTGGTTAATTCCCTAGTTGTCTCACGATAAATCGCGAAAAATAAGATTCGATCCTATACATCTTGCATCGCTCCTGTGTCGCCCTGGTTGCGCTCCCATGTCACCTGTTGTATTTATTTTGTTGCATGGCTGCACAGTTTCACTTGTCGCATCGCGTCCGGTGTGTACAGGCCTTCACAGAAGTTGTTACTCCTTTAAAAAAGCACCTCCCCCTCCTCTTTATAGAGAGCAATGTTTCTCATTACCATGAACACATGGTCAACACAGCTATGTTAATTTTGTAATTATTATAAGTTGTTAAATGTATTTGTTATAGGCCTACATCAGTGGAAATGAACAGCCCATACAATTAAAAAAGCATCCAACCCCGTCAGGGACTGTACATACAATATTTGAGAAGCATTGTCTCTCTATTAAGTTGTACATTTCCTTATAACCATGTATGTTAATCAGAGATTCTACACAATGTATACAACCATAGAAAAATAAAAAATATAGTACTACAAAAAATATAGACTGGACAAAAAAGGGAAACACCTGCATAATGTGCCAAACTGTTTTTTAATGAGCTTACCCTTATATGACTCATCCCCAGTTTAAATTACAATGGTCAAGACAGCACTTCTGAAATTGAGAATTTGATAGAAGAATAATAGTGGAAGCTAGGCTGATAGACGTTTCCCTGTCCAAGCCAGGACAATACAAAAATATTGTAGACTTGCCATGTTGAATTAATATTGTCCATGGTGGCGCCACACCCTATTTGAGTAAAACTTATCTTAGTATACTGAACTTCACTTCAGTGTACTAAGATGTGTTTCATATTGGTAGTGAAAAGAAAAAACATTATCAAGATGCAAGGTCTGGGAAAAGGAAACTATCCACATACACAATTTAGAGCATGCACTCTTCTATATTGATAAATAAGAAACTGTATTACCAAGGGCCTTCACTTCACTGCATGCCCATTAAAGAACAAAAGAAGCAGGCTGGACAAAAGTACTGTGCACATCACTAGTTCAACTCCTGCAGGACCATCATGTATAATGAACATGATTATGAGAGTGCATTGAGAATAATAAATATAGCAATAACGTATGGCAAGCCAAGACTGATAATAAAAGAAGCATTGTAAAACCATGCAGTAAAGAAAAATTAATGACATATGTTTATACCAGCTTTTGCCACAAACAAATAGCAAAAAGTAACCATGTTGTAAGTTTGCTGTAGATAGCCTGACTAATGTAAGTGAAAGCCCCTTAATTATATATTTTGAAAAAAAAAAAAATATATATATATATATATATATGTGTGTGTGTGTGTGTATGTTAATTACAGTATGTTTAAATGTGTTGTAAAATATCTTAATTAGTACAGTACCTATCTTAACAAGGGCTTTTGACTGACAGCTAAAACCTTCACAAGATGGATTAACTTAGTTAAGGTATTGTAAGTCAGACTGTAATAACTGAAAGAGGCCTTCCACAAAACAAAAATGCAACAAATCTGATTGTTGTTCTTATTTAAAGCATCAACCAGAGAAGTTGATTATGAAGTCTGCTACTGTCTATAAGGAAATTTCACATTCAATTGGCTCAACTTATATATCTTAAAAAGGTAATAATACTTTTCCTGTATAAGACAGTTGTACAGCTAGGCAACTGATGAAAGTAAATAATAAATGCAAGCTTGAAACAACCGTGGCAAACGTCTTACCGTAGTACACGTGAGCATTCCAGAGGTAGCAGTAAAATATGATGGAGCTAAAAGCAAGGCAGTGGTCAGTGCAGGAGCTGTACTACAAGGTGACTGGTACTTACATTCTTTATGTGTTCTGAGGTAATAGGTTTGTTGGAAGTATCAATCGCCCCTTCCGAGACAATAATGATATTCAGCCTTTTTTTTCGTGCACGATTCTAAGAGGATAAAAAAACATCACAAGACAAAAAATGTTTTGCATAGGCTTCTAAAGTTGGAACACCATTCTGCTAAAATAGTTTCAAACCCCAGAATTTATAGAACACTTCATTTTAAATTGCGTCCTGAGACAACTCCACCTTGCCGTAACGACAACATGAAACTGTCAGAAATTGATGCTCGTAATGTTTTTCTTCTTTTGACTGGCAGTTCTGGTGGAGCAGGGGTGAAACTATTCTGCAATTCTGGGCCCCACTTTGTCTCACCCGATGCTCGTTAGCATGTTCAGGTACTCACATCCTTGACAATACTAGAAGTAATAACTTGTCCATGTCTGTCCATGGCTCCTTCTGCAACTATGATAATGTTCAACCTTGAACCACGGGATCGAGTCTATATAGTGAGAAAAACACTGCAAAAATAAAATCCCTAAATCCCAGTGTGACTGAAAGACATATGGAACATTCTGGGTAACACAAAGTAACAAACAAAATGAGAATAAAAAATAGCACCTTCACAAGCCTGAAAAAAACAATATATCAATTAAATCTATAAATCAATAACAACATTTAAAATTTAAATACCAAAAATAAAATTTCTAAACATTACCTGTTTATCTCCATACAGTAGCTCTCACATAGCTGAGACTTAGCTCTCCAAGAACAAAGAAGATTACATTGTAATTTACAACAATCATCAACTATCATCTACACAAATACCAATATAATATTTGTTGTCCCTGTATTGTAAAGGCTAGATAATCTTAAACTATTGTGCATTCCAATTTAAACCCCCCAAAACATTTACCTCTGACAGTTTGGTGCACATCTGCTCCTCCCACCCATCTGCTGGAGGCATTTCAGGGATGAACATCCAGTCTGCTCCACAGGCTAAAGCACTCACTAGAGCCAGGTATCTAAACCACAGGAACAACAAGATCCATTACAATTAAGCAAACTAAGTACCAGAAGCATTTTCATATCACCTTACCCAGCTCAGAATTCGAAAAACTATAATACACAAACACTTACCCGCAGTGTCTTCCCATGACCTCCAAAACAAATGTCCTTTGGTGACTACAAGCAAAATAGAGCAAAACAGTTTATTCCCCCGAGATAATAGTATAGTGCTGTCTGTTTGATTCTTACAAGCAAGGAGCAACAAGTTCTTAAAAGAATGTTTTAAGTTGCAAATCCTGTGCCTCCAGATAGTAAATTTTCACACGCCCATTGTTATTCACAGCAGTGACCTTATTCTATAAAACAAGTTGGGCCTTATGCCAGCTGGAAGCTTCATATTTACATTCCAATCCTCGTGCTTCAGAAAGTGTGATGTAACATGAGGAGGCAGCAGCTAAATAGTGATGAGTGCATGTTACTAACAGGCGTGTTATTAACATACACCCCCTGTCATTGCATAAGTACAAAACTAAAACTAATAACTACACAGACTTAAAAAAAAGATCATTTGTGAATGGCACTTACACTGCATGGTTGTGAACACCCACCTTTGTGCAGTAGTCACGATTGCATCCACAACTTCAATGATTCGATGCAGGGCAGAGTCTGTACCAATAGTCATATCAGTGCCACAGAAGTCATTGTCGATGGATCCTACCATCCCCACAATGTTCAGGTGGGAGTACTTCTCAGCAGACTCTCTGTCAATTTTTCCTGTATAAATGTAAATAGAAAACTACTAATATTCACAACTGAACAACTAACATCTAAGATTTTTCTTTTTCTGTGAACGTTAGAACAAGGCTCTGCTGTTCTATTCTGTTTGAAAGTCTACGCACTTTACGACCTAACACAGTAGACTGTAGCTAATCCAAACCAGTTGTATCAGACCTTTAAGATTAGTGATTTATTTGGAATACTTATAATACTGATCGCAAACTGCACCATTTTACTATACTCATGATACTTAATCATTAATTGCAGAAATCATTAATTGCACTTTCAAGAAAGGTACTGAGGCTTTTTTTGTAGTTTCTACAGTTTAGTTTTACAGCACAACAGTTTAGTTTGACAGCATTGTTCACACTACAGGTTAATTCAAACTGTTGTGTTTGGATTAGCGAGTCTGTTATAAAACTACTCCAAGAGAATGTTGGATTAAGAAAAGTCTACTGCAGAACTACAGCTGCAGAATGTTTTGTTTTTGTAAATCAAGTGGATATCTGATTAATCATAAAACACATGCAAACTAAGTCAATCAGAGAATGCATCTTTTTTGACAATACAGGTATTCTTTCACCTTGTTGAACAAGCTCGTCAAGCAGTCCGCTCCACTCCTCACGGAAAAGGTTTGCTCCAGTTAAACTTCCATCTCCTCCAATCACACACAGGTTTGTGATCCCACGCAGCACCAGGTTTTGGGCAGCCGCACGGCGCCCCTCATGGGTACGGAATTCCTTACAGCGGGCACTCCCAATGACAGTCCCACCCTTAATAAATAAATGTTTATAATGAAAATAAATATATGCTACTTAAAGGGTTAAAGGTGGGATATTGATTTTTTTGTTTGTTTGATTTTTAATAGAAACCTGATACACTATAAGGTTCTGTGCTGTTTCCTTGTGTCTTGCATTACAGTTTGTTTATATTTTTAGTTGCTTTCTTAATCTTTCACGGTAGTGCAATCCATGTGCAGGATTCACAATGAAGGGTTCCTCACTGTACTGTTACATTAAAAGTAGTTCCACCAACAACAATCAAGCACCAAATAGCATATGTCCTGTGAACCCGGGCTGGCTTGTAAGGTCTCTATAGTATATTTACACGGTAATGTATCTGACCATGGTTTGCTGTGTTTTGTTAACATGCTTTATCATAACTCTCTGTATTACACTTTGCTATGCCTTTACCATGATACATTTAAAAGGGGTTACTTAAACTTATGATAACTTATTCTATTTGAAACAGCAATTTCCAAAAAATAAATACTGTCTACAACATGCCAGACTGCAGTTTCTTGCTCCTCACCACTTGTAGCATGCTTGAGACACTTTCCCATTTGGCCTCTTCAATGTTTTCCCCACCGTCCACCAAACCCTGGTATCCCTGTAGACAAATACAGAAGAGCTAATGCAAGAAACTACAAGGAGAAATCAGTAGAGTAGAAAGGGCTCAGCTGTAACATTGCTGTCAAGTCTCTCGAACAGTTTATGGTGAATAGTAGAAATAAAATACTATGCAATCAGCTTCAGTTCTCCAACAGTTAAAAAGCAATGCTTGTGATGTATTATTAGAAAGGCTTGCTGCACTTCTGATAGGAAACCATTTAGCTCGTGGTCACAAGACAGTTTAACCTTTGATAAGACATTGTAACTTTCAAGGGTTCAGATTCAGACAGAGGAATTTTACACTAACAAGTGGTAATAAATGAGCCACACTGCCCAGTAATTCTGAAAGAACCCATTTTCTTAAATGGTCTATAACAGCGTTTGTTCCCTTGCAAAGAGTGCAGCATGCACTTTCTCATATGTACCACTGTTGGCTTTTCCTTACAGACTTTCTTTAAATAAATTTACTTGCTAGAACGAGTTCTAGGTTTAAAGATAGACAGGTTAGCAACCAGGAAGCAACAGAAGAGTTCATTTGAACATTTCTTGAGAAACTACCAAACGTAAGGCTTGTTGCACAAACACTCTTTTTTAAAGGTTAACTACAAAAGGAATCCTGCTGTGGGCCAGTTTACCTTAACAAAATTAAAATGGGAGTAACTTTACCAAAAGTTTACAAATAGGTGTTTGCGTCACATAAAATTGTAGAAAACATTAGACTGTCTGATAGTCTGGTGCCTACGGCGTGTCCCTACATTCTGTACTCAGTGTTGTAGCAAGTATTTCTGTAGCATTTGGAATATGATCAAATAAACATACCTCGTGAATAAAATATACTTTTGCTCCAATATAGATTCCCACACGCACAACAGCTCGAACAGCAGCATTCATACCTGAGGAAATAATAAGAAACATTAGCATTGGCACAGGGCTTTGCAGTGCATACTTAGAATGTGGACATTACACTACTGCCCTTGATGCACTGTGACGGTGCAGGGCTTGCAGATGCCAGGCACCGGCGTTTTATTGTTATTTAATTTATTGTTTTGATTTTGTTAATTATTTCTTGTGCATATGCAGTCAATTTTCAATTGAATAATGAGAATCAATTGAAACTCGGCTGCATAAAAACATGACCAGCTCTACTGAGTAGGGTGAAGAGGTAGGAGCTAGTAGAGAGATGGAGAGAGAAGAGAACAGGGATCGAGATCCAGATCCCAAGTGATTTTATATATATACATGTACCTTTGTTTTGGCAATCGAGCCCTTTTGTTTTGTTTGCTGCTTTTTTTCTTTTGTGTTTATTAAATATGCGCTATAGCGCTTAAACACATTCCCCTGCCTGTGTGTCTGTGTTCCAGGGCTGACACCTTCACCCCACCACATGCAGCCATACATAGTTCTGGATTTTTTTTCTTTTCGTTGATACATTACACCGTGTAACAAATTTTGTATTTATTTTTTGCTAGGCTTATGCCTCAAAAGTATAGAAAATGGCTATTATTCCCCACAAACTTTGCTTTTGTGACCAAGACAGGTAAATTTCAAAATATCACTATTTCCAATGAGAAAACGGGCGCTTTTGTGTCTTTTCTTTCACATAAAATCAGAAAAAAACAACATATGAATCCAAATTAACATGTATTTATACTAAAGTAATACAAAAATGACTACAAAAGATTTAGAAATGAGTAGTTTTTCGAGATTTACAATTATACTGTAAGTTTGGTTGGGTGACCTGCATAAAAAACATGTATTGTATACATCAAATGTGTTTATTATTCTCTGCAGCCATGCAAAGCAAGGCTCATAAGACTATAATTAAGCTTTTCGGCATCTTTTCACTTGTCCATCCGTCCACTCACAAACTATAGGAGTTCAAGAGTAAACTAGGTCAGGATGGGTTTTAATGTTCTCATAATGTCAGTAGATCTGATGATGCAGCGTGGAGGTAAGTACTGAGCTTTTCCCTTCTGACAGGTATGCTGGTTGTAGGTAAGTGCATTCCTCATACCTGGTGTTTTGCAGTCTTTTTGAAATTCCTCCACCTGAAAATAACTCATTTTGTGATGATCAGCGTTTTGTAAACAGTGTTGGTTTTAAATGCTGCCCAGTATGCTTAAAAATAGAATGTATTTTAGGTGCAGTATGTTACAATTAAAAAGATCCAGTCACTAACTTTTCAGGATATAACATAAAACTAACTCTGGGGAATTTAGCCTCATGACTGGTACAAACCAGAATACATAGTTCAGGTTTTTTTTTTCTTTTTTTCTTTTTTTTTAAGTGCCTTAATACTAAATGTTCCCTATTTAATCAATTTTAGCTTGGTAGTTTTCCACTGCAAAAGGAACATTACTGAATGGTTCACTGCATGCCACAGCAAGCTCTTTGTATGTATGCATTGCATAACTGCTGTTGTATTCATCCATGCAGTGGCAGTAACGTTTCCTTGGCAATGTAGTTAAAACTAGTCTGGCTTCCAGAAATATGACCCCTTTATTTATTTCTGCTTTATTTTTACACAGACAGGGAAGAATTTTACATGGAGGATGTATTTGTGAAATGAAAATAAGTGTTCATGTTATCTGCTGTACAGCTCATTAACATTCCATGTTTCTTATTAGAAAGTGTAGCAACATTATCAGCTTTGTGTTAATTTCACAATAAAATGGAGCACACTGCACTTGAATCCTTCATACACCTGTTCACTTTGAGGGAGTACTGTACACAATGCAACAATGATGTTATGGTGATCTGCATTAGATATACTATTTGTAAGTTCATATCAAGGTTAAATAGTTACTAGAGCAGGGCTGGCACCCAATACATTCAAACAATAAACTAAAGCAGTTAAGGCTTTGCTTCAATACAGCTTTACAGCAATATTTTGCAGTCATTGTGAATTCACTGCCATACATGGGGTCAGTGTATAATTCAAATGGATTATTTTGCTCAATGCATTAATCTGCAAACAAAAAAAAAGTCTTGATTGAAATAAGATTCGTTTTGCATTCTTCTTAGTTAGCCAGAGTTGATGGACATTTTTTAAGAAAAATATGTCTTGTTTATTTTATTTTAAATGTAAAAAAAAATAAATAAAAAAATTGGCATTAATTTCTAATGCACACACACACACACACACACACACACACACACACACACACACACACACACACACACACACACACACACGCACGTAGTCTACTACTGTAATTTGTCTTGCTTTTAAAATAATTTAAAAACCCCTTTTGTGGGATATCAGTATTTACTATTACAGAGTCTTTTTCTGCCATAACACGTGCTGTTGAATTCACATTGCAACTTATATAGTCTCAAGCTGTTTGCCGAGCTGTCAAGGACCACATTTCCAGTTACAATTCCACACAGCTAATCAAATATTCTACTACTGTTACTTGGTTACCAACAGTACACACAAGCCTATTAGGGTTGTATTGGGCAAGTTTGCTGCTACTGTAGCTAACATTCAAATACTGTATATAAAGTTGTTTAACAGTGTTCAACAGTAAAGCCACATACCACTTGTTATGAGTGCTAGGCTATATCCCAAGAAGCACACAACTTTTTTCACCATGTTTCCTAAAGACTTTTATTCACTGGCCAATACAGTGGTTAAGGGGTAAGCTGTATATAACAAATTAGTATTAATCAAATGAGTATTGTTGATATTAAATTCAAACAGGGTTTTATCATTAGACTTCACAATCTGTGTAGTGTACTGTAGAAGCAATCTTGTTAGTAATCCTTGGCTACACCTATTCCACATGCAGTACTGACTCCCAGGTATTTTTCATCTCGTCAAGGCATAGCTGCATCCTTTTGAGCCCTGAGTGGGTAAAACAGATTGCCCCAATTTAGAAACCTGCAACAAACTCCAGATCATGAAGACTGGTCCATTATATAGTGAATTTACAGTACTATGTGTTTACTGATTAATGCAATTCTACCATTGGTAATTATGTGCTTTTGGTGTTGTGTGTGGTGTAATGGCATTGTATTAGGATTGGTAATTCACGAAATGTTAATGTCATTTTATGAATTAAATTCCTGATTCGATGATGACCAGTCAGTGCAGGTGTCAACAAATTGCCATCTAATCAGATGAGTTTTATTTAAAATGCAAATGTAAAAAAAAAAAAAAAAAAGGAAGAAGTATATGATGCATGTTGATAACATGCCAACAGGCACACTGGAGAGTACATCTGACTTTGAATGATGTAGGAGTGCAATATTAAATACAACTTTAAGTTCTATACGTATTGTATAATAACAAAATCTCTCGCTTCATGTGGCTCAAATTCCGTTCTGCTAAAACAATGTTGCATGACCTAGCACAGTGTACTCATTTATTTATGGCTCACATGCTAATGATATGACTCGTGGTTGTCTTTATAAAGTACAGCATACCTTTTCCAGCTGTCCCCAAATCTGACATGAATGTTCTGACTGGTATAGCCAGTACAGACAGTTTGGATGATGTTAAATAATTATTTCATTTGGAAGTTTAAGAGGGGGTGGGAGTCCATTGCAAGACAGTGAGAGAAAGACAGAGGGATTGTGGTTGTCATGCCAGCAGAAGCATCCAGGTTTTTTTTGTTTTGGTTTGTTTTTTGTTTTTTTACAACATAAACAAAAACAGTGCCAGTGCAATACCAATCCCTACCACTGAGCTACTAGACTGGAGTCACTGGGGTGATGTTGCTTCTTCAGCAGGGCCACACCTGGAACACTACTCTCTAAAAAAATATACTTTTTAAACTAAATTTACAATTCCTTTACTTCTTTTTACTTTACCTAACCACTTTGGTAAAGGGGTCTGCAGCCTCCAAACCTACTCACCCTAGAAACAGAATAAACAAGCTGGCTTTCAGTTGCACTTCACACCATGTGACCAGGCCACTGACAATCAATCTTTCAATTAACAACTGGCCACGTTTCTCACACTTTTTTTCCAGAGATGTGTTTTTAACCCAATCCCTGCCAAACTGAACAAAAATATTAAAATATAACCACATTTTATTTACAAAAAACAAACCAAAACAAAACTCACACCGTGGTGGAACGCAGGGAGATCTTTTTAACATTTACATTTTTTTATAGCATGTAACGAGACACGAATATTTTATATTAGTAACAAGAATTATTGGGAGTTCTCATGCCTGAAAACCAGTGGTCTGCAAGGTCTGTAAAAATTGGCCAATACTTACAAACAAGTCTTTTGGATACATACAGTACAGTAGGCATCTAATCCATCTAAACCTTAGTTGCTTGAACCTACTGCAAAGGTCTTCACATGAACAAATGACCTTATTATAACATTGTCTAGCAACAGTCTAAATCGGCTGACTTTCAAATGGCAGTGCAGGGTAAATTAATCCAATCTCAAGACATACTGTACAGAATATGTATTTATGCATATTCATATACACAACACAAACTAATCAAATTACAAATTATACAAAGACAAAACTTCAAAACGAAAAAATGCACTACATACAAATGGCATTTTCTTAGCAGTCTGGTCATGCTTGATCACCTATGGTACTGTAAATACCTACTAAGCCATTGCCCTGATCTGTTTCAGTAGTAAAATTCTCATCAAGACTGAGAAATGCCACTAACTTAATCAATACACTGACTCCTGGGGCTGCAGTCTGCACACTCAACACACCCCCCTTCCCTGCCGCAAATGTGTCAAAACGGGGGTAAACAACGGGTCTGTAATTCTAAATCAAATAGGAGTATCAAATTCTTTAGACAACCCCATTACAAAAGGCGAACACTGTGTATCCTGAACCCTGAAGGAAGTACAGCGTAGATGTGCAAACAATACAGTTATACAGAGATTCAGCAAAATATTTCCTTTTGCCCAGCTCAACTCATTAAATCATGAAATAGTGTATTAATACCTTGCACAGCTTTCATAAGGCAGTTCAATTACTGATCCAACATAACTACCAATGCTTACACAATTTTCACTTTTCCATTCTCCCGGGAACCTATAGTTTTAATAGCTTAAGCATCTTGCTTACTTGTGTACACATTCTAGAAAATCATAAACATTGTACAAGACTTCCATGTCATATTTCAGTTTAGACTTACTTCAGTACATGTTAATTGCTTAAAAAAAAAGATTTATTGTAATTGAAAATCCTGCAGATGTATATTGATAATTATCCTCATATGGTTTTATGTCTATCTTGTATTTATTGTATTTTTTGAAGGACATGTCGTGATGCATCAGGCTGCAGATCGCTGTCATCATCCCTAATCCTACACCGTTCTGTGCAACGCAATTCCAAGGCAAATCCTATT
Source organism: Polyodon spathula (assembly GCF_017654505.1). Lineage (NCBI taxonomy): Eukaryota > Metazoa > Chordata > Actinopteri > Acipenseriformes > Polyodontidae > Polyodon > Polyodon spathula. Next base: position 4,970,801 of record NC_054536.1, on the reverse strand, counting down.
TTATACTGGTATCATTTTTCAGAGAGTTTAAATCTTTTCCAAGTCTGGTAATGGTTCAACTTTATAGAAATTCGTCTTTTCAAATTAAATGCCAAACTTAGCAGTATTTCCTTCAGCTAAGTAATACACTTCCATATTCAGTCATTAAAATTTCACAAGCTGTGATGCAGCTTTTCCGCATTCATGACGCACACAGTCTCTGAAGCCGCAATGACATGCTTCACCCATTTCGCTGTTTTACTTTACAGCAGCATCTCATCCACCATCCCGTAACATTTAAAAACGAATACATTGAACTACACTTGTCCTTGCTAAACAACAAACAGGATTTCTTCGTTGTATGTGCATACAAAACGATTGTATGAAAATCACCGATTACACAATTTTTATTGGAAGGTAGTTTATATTAATACTGGAATGTAACTACCGTGTTATTATTTGATACATCGAGTAAATTACTACCCTACTATTTGTAACTATTGGAATGTATTGTTTTACACTACTTCGTGTTACCTAACAATACTCAAATCGTATTTTATCATATCCTGTTTTTATCTTCCAAGATTTAATAGCAACACTTTTCTGTATTACGGTAATAACTGCTGCCACTAGTACAGTACAAAACAATATGGCAGAGAGTGGGATATAAAAAGGCCGTCTGCATACTGTACGTGACCAGATCAAGGCTCAAACCTCTGCAATGCAGTCATCAAACCTAAACTTTATGTGGAGTTTTAAATAAATTGAAGAATTTTAAATAAAACAAATTCCCACACCGATGGTCTACAGATGTCGTTAATTTCCATGTTAGTATATTTATTTTAAAATCTGACTGGTACTGAATCTCTACGTATGATATTAAAAAGCAATATAAAAAGTGGCAAAAAATGTAAAAAAAAAAAAAAAAAAAAAAAAAAAGAAAACACGTTAGAAAATTCGGAAGAATATCATACGTTATAATGACACTAAATGAAGGGGGGGGGGGGGGGGTAAACACATTGTAGTAGGTTCGCTATTATTATCAATCTATAGCAAACCCTACCTACTGTACGGTACCAATTTATTTTTCTCTACACTAGGCCAACCTATACGTCTCTTCTTCGTTTCTGATGTCATTTAAACTACTGCCATCAGTCTTTCTAGGGGTTTCTTACTGGCAGTAGAATTGGTACCGGTATTGCCACTGGAACCCCTGAAGATGCTAGAAGATTTCCTTCAACTGCCACTCCGTTTAATTAAAAAAAAAAAAAAAAAAAAAAAAACAGATTACCTTGAGCATCTCCTCCACTTGTCAGCACCGCTATGGCTTTCCCTGCACCGGAGAGATTTTCAAAAAACTTCTTCTGATCTGGCTGCGCCATTTCCTTTTATTTGCAAACTAAAAAAATAAATACTAAAATAAAATATACTGTATGTATTTAATAATATTTATGTGTGTATATAACTGAGATACACGACGCATTTATACGCCTATTCGCAGAGAGAAGTTGCTCCTACCGTCTAAGCCTCCCTTCCTGCCTGTTTCTAACTTGCTCTCTTTTTCTGTTCGTGAGATTAGAACAAACTGTGACCGCCCTAAATTAAAGTGACAGCACCTATGAGCCAACTGAAAGAAAGAGCACGCGTGCCCTGGAAAAGAACATCCAATGACGAGGCAGCTGGCATTCGGCGTGTAAGGTGACTCGAGGGATGGGTAAAGACATGTGCATTACAGTTGGAGGAAGTCTGACCTGTGTTTCTAATACTAGTTTACTAATAAAGTTATATGTCAAATAATAATATTACAATTAAAAAAAAAGTGCTGCTTGCTATCATGACAGGGTTGTCATCTGAAATGCATGCAAACCATACCACTTGTTGCTGCTCATAAATAATTAAGCATTGAGAATATTTTACTGAGTAACGAAAGGCCATAGCAGACTTTTTAATGGCTGGAGAGGTACATCTTTCTTGACAAATATTCACAGCAGCAGTAGGCTATAACAATATACATTTCAACAGTATACTGATAGGTGAATGGTAGCCGTATCAGTCCACAGGTGATAGACAAAGAGAAGGATTGTTGACATTTTATTGGGCTAACTAAACAATAATTAACCACAAGCTTTCAGGACCTCTCCTTCAGGTGAAAGTAGAAAGAGAGTTTACATTTAAACGTGGCTTCAGCACGTCAATAAATAGAACCATTTTCCTTACAGTATTAGAATTGTAGTCATTCAAAATGAGTTCTTTTTGTTAAAGTTCTGATGGCACCTTTAAACGTAAACAATCTTTTTTAATTCTTAAAACAAACAACTCACTGGACTTTTATCAATTATTCACATTTTGTGTACCTACATTACCTTTTTTCCTTTATTAAATTTATTTATTGCATTTATATAGCACTTTTTATACACAAGTATCTCAAAGCACTGTACAGTACATAGCAGAAAAAAAAGAATAAATCACCATTCATTTGTATAGCATTTCACACATACAACTGCCACAGTCAGACCATTTAAATAACAGTGTACACATAATAATACAAAAGCAGCAATTTTAAAGTTACATTAAAACCCACTAAGATAAGAAAGACATTTTATAAAAGTGCGTTTTTAGTCTTGATTTGAAAACTGTAACGGTCCCAGCTTCCTTGACAAACGAAGGCAGAGCATTCCATCATTTAGAAGCTTTACAAGAAAAAGCCCTACATGCCGAGTTGCTCTTGTTGACTCTAGGAATAACCAGCAGCCCTGCATCCTGTGATCTCAGAGTGCGGTTTGGAAGATACAGGATCAGTGACTCCTGCAAATAACTAGGTGCTAATCCATTCAGGGTATTGTAAGTTAGTTACAAACAGGCACTCGGGAGGAATATAACAGATCCAACAAGTCTGAGTGTCCGTCAAACCCAGCTGGAGTATATGGCAAACCGTTTTATCATTTAATCAATTGCTGATATCAAGAATTGCACTGATATCACGAAGGGCATTTTTGATATCAATATTGTAATCGTATTTTTGATATAAAAATTGCCATTCTTGATATCAAAAATAGAATTGTTGAAATCAAAATAAAAGGTACTATTTTTTGTCAACAATTGTATTTCCGATATCAAAAAATAACATTGAGAATTGTTGATATCAAAAATAGATTTGCTGATATCAGCAATACATTACTGATATCAGTATTAAAATTGCTGATATCATCAATTGAAGATTAAATGTTAAAATGGTTTGCCATAGGAATACGTAGGTTAACCCAGAGCAAGCTCGGCAAAGACCAGGTACAGCGTCCAAAGAAGGTGCGACAATGTCCTTGTAAAATCAGATAGACTATAACTGTAACCCTGGTTCCCTTAAGGAATAGAAAGAAGACAATGCGCAATTCACAGCAGAGCTGGCAGAAGGCACAGGTGTCGTCCATCCATCAACAGTCCAAAGCCCCTTTGATCATTGTTCCATAGTCCAGTTTCTGTGTTCTTGTGCATATTTTAACCTTTTAGTCCACTTTCTTAACAGAGGTATTCTTACTGCAACACATCCTTTAAATCCTGCTTTCAAGAGTGACCTTTGTACTGTTTGGTGGACAAAAAGACCTGTGCCTTTTGCCAGTTTTGTTGTCAATTCAACATTTGTCTTCTTTCTATTCCTTAAGGATATTATTTTGCCAAGTGCTGCTCATCCTTGTTAGACAGCTTGTTAGTCTTCGAGACCTGGGTTTGTCAATTACAGATGATGTTTTTATGTTATGCTTCAGATACCACATCTTGAAAATCAAGTGATGAGAGCTATTTCACTCAGTGTTTTTCCTTCTTTGTAATAGAAAACACTAGTGGAGGCTTTAAGCAAATTGTTGATGCTCGTAATGCATCAGAGTAGAAAAATCAACATGTGTAAGACTTGCACAGCAGTGTGTATATATATATATATATATATATATATATATATATATATATATATATATATATATATATATATATATAGTAACTGCAACTCTCATAGTTCGTTGCCCCCTTAAAACAGGACCCAGGACACAGAAATGGAATTTTAAGCGCTTGCACGCTATTTTTAATAATCACAAGAACAGAAAATAACCAAACACAAAATAACACCTAGCTCTAATAGAGCACTAACTACACAAAATGATTACCCTACCTACTACCGGACAGATAGGCCGTTTACCGGTTAAACAAAACACACACCAAGGTGTGTACACGTACATACATACATACATATGTATACACACACACACTTACACTCACACTACCTTTTTGATGGTTACACACACTCACAACCAGGCTCTTCACAGTAAGGCCTTAAGCACCCTGGTTGCTTTCTTTAAATACCCTGCACCTGGCTTTAATTTACAATTATCACCAGGAGCAGGGGATAACTAATAATAAAACAATTAAACCATTACCTAACAATTAAACACCCAAAGTACATTCTCACATGTCTTTTGGCAGGGAAAACTTAACCCCTTCCCTGCCGTATTATTATATATATATATATATATATATATATATATATATATATATATATATATATATATATATATATATATATATATATATATATACACACACACACACAATACATGAAAGAATTCTTTCTCCTTCTTATTGTTTAATAACTCTTTCTCTCTCCACAATTGTCTCATTTATAATTATTTCAATGTTTGGAAGTTTTAACAAACATAATTCGTAAATGTATTTGAAGTAATAAGTGTTTTGTAGCAGTAAAGACTTTGTTACTCACATGAACATCGTCACTTTGACATTTTCGTGTAAAAGTGAAATTGCTAATAAAGAAAACAAATATTCAATTTTACGATTATTTTCTGTGTTTATAAGTTAGAATTTTGTGATAAAGTACGTTACAGGTATTTTGGAGAGACAGGTACATCATTATAAGGTACTTCTTCTATTACAAACTACTTCTTTAAGATGAAAGGTGCATCTACTGTGACTGTGGACCCAAACACAAACAAAACCACTGACACAGACACTCAGCAAAGCATTCTGACCAGATGGAGAAAGACACTTTGGAAATACCTGTAGAAATTAGATAAATGAATCACTTATTATATGTGTTATTAGAAGTTCAGTATACAAATAAAACGTGAATTTGTATTATAATTCTTGTATAAGAGCATCTATATTTTAGTGGTGTTCTGGTACCTTCAGATTTAGGACTAAACTCCTGATTGTGTGCTGCTATTAAAAATATTGTGTTGCCACTATAATCCTTTGCACAGATGATGTTACAGCAATAACATTAGAAGATCTTCATGTAACAACCTGAAATGTGGGAAAAAGTCCGATAGGATGAACGTTCAGGGAGTAGTTGGATCGCAAGTTTCTAATTGGGTCATTTGAATTTAACACTTGAAGTGACCATCTGATAACTAAAGGAATTTGCTAACATACAACCATGGTGCTTTGTGTAATTACCCTTCAATATTCTGAAATACAAAAGCTGGGAACTAAGCAATGAGGGATGCCTTGAGCCCACTAAAGCATAAAAACATTGTAGAGGATCCAAATTCTCAGTGAGCATTTCCACAACCAGGGGCCAGCTACTGAACATTCAACACAGTTTACAGAAGTTTTAAGGTGAATCATACTATGCAGTTATGGAAGCCACCAAGGAACCTCAGTACATGTGTGTTCTGCATTTCAGTAGTGCAGAAAGAATCTTGTTTCAATTATTTCAGCACTGTGGTCCATAAGTTAACTTTGTTTTCATTGTTTCTGTCAAGAAGGTAAACTACTGTCATGCTATGAGGGGGAGAGCTTGCAATGCAGCATAATTCACCACCCAATGCATTTCAGGTCGGCTCATGTCACAGTCTGCTGGTCTCAGCTCAGCACTCATTACAAAACCATCACATAATCAGGCACAATTGTTTGTTTCCACTTTACTCAGAAGATACCCTGCATGTTGGGATTTGAGGGCTCAGTTCAGCCCCCTGTTAAGGAACATCCAGGTACACTAGACAGCACCCTTTATGCGTACCCACCTAACTATTGCCCACCTACCTATTAGTGCTAATATCACTGTACCAACACAGACAGACAGGGTACAAAGGTAACCAGTAGAATTTGATGCTCTTAATAACTTCTCCTAAAGAACGGCCTTTCAAGTTTCATCAAACTAGGATAAGCGGTTCTCTAGTTATATGCAAAACTCTTAAAAGATATACAAACATACATGGCTGGACAGACAAACAGACTCCATTTACCTTGCAATTTTGACACAACATCTGATCTGTTCTAAAGAAGATCCTTGGCAAGTTTCATGACAAGTGGACATGCAGATATATGCCTTCCTCCACTATACCCCCAGCACTAACAATCTAGTTTGCTATCTATTCAGGAGAGTATCAGTGCACTCTTTCATGAGCTCTAATTTCACAAGTATCAATTAATGCAGTAGCACCAATAAAATGATTTGCACAGTACTATAATGACATTTACAATACAACATTTTTAGTGGGGGTTTACCTCTTTAAAACTGCATTTAAGAGGAACTGATTCATAAAAAAGTTTTTGTTGACTCAGAAAATGTCTTCATCTAGACAATGTGGGGAAGATATAAAAAAGGCTAACAAGATGCTCGGATACATTGTGAAAAGTGTTGAATTTAAATCAAGGGAAGTAATGTTAAAACTGTACAATGCACTAGTAAGACCTCATCTTGAATATTGTGTGCAGTTCTGGTCACCTCGCTATAAAAAAGATATTGCTGCTCTAGAAAGAGTGCAAACAAGAGCGACCAGAATTATTCCGGGTTTAAAAGGCATGTCATATGCAGACAGGCTAAAAGAATTGAATCTGTTCAGTCTTGAACAAAGAAGACTACATGGCGACCTAATTCAAGCATTCAAAATTCTAAAAGGTATTGACAGTGTCGACCCAAGGGACTTTTTCAGCCTGAAAAAAGAAACAAGGACCAGGGGTCACAACTGGAGATTAGACAAAGGGGCATTCAGAACAGAAAATAGGAGGCACTTTTTTACACAGAGAATTGTGAGGGTCTGGAATCAACTCCCCAGTAATGTTGTTGAAGCTGACACCCTGGGATCCTTTAAGAAGCTGCTTGATGAGATTTTGGAATCAATAAGCTACTAACAACCAAACGAGCAAGATGGGCTGAATGGCCTCCTCTCATTTGTAAACTTTCTTATATTCATATTTGATCAATGAGGACCCAGAAACAAGAAAGAGAAAATGTAGAATCTGTTGCCTGTCGTCACCATTTCAAACCGTACAGATACTTATTGCATACAGTGTTAGAAGTACAGTACAACTCCCTTGTCAAAACTGCTCTCTTATTTGGACCCCTAACATTTTCATCTTTTATTAACTCAGATGGCTATGCCCAAATCAACAGAATCTCTATGTGTGCATATTCCACACTCCAGTCCAATTTGTATAAAGAGGTTCTGCTGAGGTTTGTATAGCAGCTTCCATGCAGAAGGCTAATATAACACATGTCTTGTATATGCTGTCTTGTTTATACAATATTTACAAAGAGATTCAATTCAAGCCTGGGTTTATCGTTACACTACAGCCCATGGTCCAGCCTCAAATACTGTACGGTATTGTACTGTACGGTATTGTACTGTACGGTATTGTACTGTACCGCGACAGTCATGACCACCCACGCGAGGTGCATTTCACAGGTCAGACCTGCAAACTCACATTAAAACCTGCACACCTGCGACAGTCATTGTACAACCGGCAAAACCAAACGTATACATGTAAGATCACTGCTTGAGTGATGTAAAAAGCTGAAGTGTGTCATTGTCAACATATGATTGTATGTACATGTGGCAGAGCAAAGCTCTGCCCTTTTTAAATTGGCAGGGATGGAGTTAATTTCCCCTACCTGCCTGGGTTTATTATGTGCAGGTGGCTGGGGTTGATTAGTTGATTAGGTTGATTAACGATCAATCAGCGCCCAGCCACCTGACATGGAGGCCTCTGCTTCTCATCTGGGAGGAGGGAGCTGAGGAAGCAGGTTGGTGTTTTGTTGGTTGTGATTTTTCAATTTTCTAAATCCAGTGAAGGCATTGCTCAGCCTGGAAACCTTTATTTTGTACATTTTGCTTTTTGTCTTTGTTTTTGTGTTTCAATCCCTTTGTTTTGGCCCTTGTGCCTTTTTATTTTTGTATCTATTTATAATAAAAGTATATTTTTTTGAACTGCAGTCTGTCTCTGGGCCTCTATCCACTCGCCAGCCTGCCACAGTACACTTCCATCATTGATGGGTTATTGGGTTCTTAATTCAAGTTGAAAATTATGTCATTTTAATTGAACCAGTGTTGTTGTTTTTTAATAAAAGTCTGTCTCTGGGCCTCTATCCACTTGCCAGCCTGCCACATTTGGTGTCAGAAGTGAGATAGCGCCACCTAGAGGCTCAGAGCAGTATTTATTTATTTTTTTGAATTTTTGGGAGAATTATTATTCTTTTTTTTTTTGGATTATGGGAAAGAAGAGCAGACAGTGGCAAAGGCAGGAAAAGCAGCAGCTGAAGAAATGTAAGCTGCTGCAGCCACTGCTGGAGGACCCGGCCAGCCTCTTCCCCTGGCGTTCCTGGTGCGGGAAGGAGGACCATCGTTGGCAGTCCTGCCCAGACGTGCAACCGGCAAACTGGTGTGGCCGGTGTGAGGAGGACGGCCACAACTGGGCAGGATGCCCCTACAACCAGGCCCAGGAAGAGGTGCAGTGTTCACCCTGGGCATCAGGGGCCACCCCACTACCTCCAGCACCACCACCTTCACTACCTTCCAAGGAGATCTGGGACTGGTTGATGCACCCTGAGGCAGACCTCGTCCACGATCTCCCCATAGTTATCAACACACTGTGGCGTCGAGGTGGGAACAATGGGAGAAACAACACCATCCGGCGTCCTTCCCAGAGGTTGCCCTCATGGTGGTTAATTACCTGAAGGTAGACAGGGGAGATGCCCCAGTCAATCCAATAAAGAGGGTGGAGATGCCTTCCCAAGAGCCAGAGAGGGGTGAGCCGCCTTCCCCAGAGCCAGAGAGGGAGGAGGAGCCGCTGCTCCCAGAGCCAGAGAGGGAGGAGGAGCCGCCGCTCCCAGAGCCAGAGAGGGAGGAGGAGCCGCCGTCCCCAGAGCCAGAGAGGGAGGAGGAGCCGCCGTCGCTCCCAGAGCCAGAGAGGGAGGAGGAGCCGCCGTCGTCCCCAGAGCCAGAGAGGGAGGAGCCGCCGTCGCCCCAGAGCCAGAGAGGGAGGAGGAGCCGCCGTCCCCAGAGCCAGAGAGGGAGGAGGAGCCGCCGCTCCCAGAGCCAGAGAGGGAGGAGGAGCCGCCGCTCCCAGAGCCAGAGAGGGAGGAGGAGCCGCCGCTCCCGGAGCCTGGGAGGAGCCGCTGCCGAGGGAGGAGGAGCCGCCGCTCCCGGAGCCAGAGAGGGAGGAGGAGCCGCCGCTCCCGGAGCCAGAGAGGGAAGAGGAGCCGCCGCTCCCGGAGCCAGAGAGGGAGGAGGAGCCGCCGCTCCCAGAGCCAGAGAGGGAGGAGCTATGGCCCAAGGATGCCTTCCTTGCACTGCCCAGGGATGCCTCGCTCGCTCCGTTCAGGGATGACTCATTTGCATCGCCTGGGGTTGCCTGCTGCTCCGCATCTCTTGGGACTGCTTGTGGCTCCTTTTTTTTTTCTAGGGTTGCCGAGGGGCCGCCGCCTCAACCACCAGAGGGAGCCTGGCCGGGCCGCCACCTCCGCCACCAGAGGGAGCCGGGCCACCGTCGCAGTACTACCTTGGAGATCCAGGGCCCCCTCAACCAAAGAAGGCTTGGGGATCCGACATCAACGCCGCCCACCACCGCCCACCATAACAGCCCACCCAAGGGACATAATTGGACTCTTGGGTGGGGGGGAAGGGGGAGTTGGCCGATTGCGGCCGGTGTACTTTGTAGATGGGGGGGGGAGGTGTGTGGCAGAGCAAAGCTCTGCCCTTTTTAAATTGGCAGGGATGGGGTTAATTTCCCCTACCTGCCTGGGTTTATTATGTTCAGGTGGCTGGGGTTGATTAGTTGATTAGGTTGATTAACGATCAATCAGCGCCCAGCCACCTGACATAAGGAGGCCTCTGCTTCTCATCTGGGAGGAGGGAGCTGAGGAAGCAGGTTGGTGTTTTGTTGGTTGTGATTTTTCAATTTTCTAAATCCAGTGAAGGCATTGCTCAGCCTGGAAACCTTTATTTTGTACATTTTGCTTTTTGTCTTTGTTTTTGTGTTTCAATCCCTTTGTTTTGGCCCTTGTGCCTTTTTATTTTTGTATCTATTTATAATAAAAGTATATATTTTTTTTGAACTGCAGTCTGTCTCTGGGCCTCTATCCACTCGCCAGCCTGCCACAGTACACTTCATTCATTGATGGATTATTGGGTTCTTAATTCAAGTTGAAAATGATATCATTTTAATTGAACCAGTGTTGTTGTTTTCTTTTATTGATTTGAAATGTAATTTTAATAATTTAGGTCAGATAAATCATTGCCCAAAAATGTCACTCTATCCAGCTTCTGGTCAATGCAGGCAGCTGTGTGTCTAGAGAGAGGAGTGAAAAAAAAAAAAAATATATATATATATATATATATATATATATATATATATATATATATATATATATATACACACACACCTCTGTTCCCATCCAAAGCAGCAAAGTAAGATTGTGGAACACAGAATTCAATTATATGTACTTGCAAAATGCATGGATCCTGCCACCTTGTGGTTGTAGGTATGAACGAAACAAACAAGAACAGTACGTTTTATTAGAGTCTAAAATGCAGAGAGTGAGATTGCACTGCTTGCAGCTTACAGACCATTGTTTCAACAGGACTCTTTCTATTACTAGAGAACTGCATACAACAGGTATTCTAGTATGATAGAACCTTGACATGGTCTGATTGCTTATGCCCGTTCCACACAGTGACTCACTGTCAATGTTCCAAAGTATTCTTTATTGGACTAACACGCTCATGAAAGCTTTCAAGACCTCAAAAGTCATTAAAGTCAAAATGTCATGGTTCCATACTTCTAAAGTAGAAGTGGTCACTTTGTAATAGATTCTTTCAAAACAGTGTGGTTGGCAATGTATTGTATTGTTCTTATAAGCACTTGCATTCCCCTGTTGGAAGCAGTTCTCCTTTAACTAACATTCGGTTTTATCAACCCTGAGAAAACAGCAGGTCCAAGTGTATCTATAGGCCGCATTACATGAGTGTTTGCTTTTCTGATACATCTGTTTCTCCTGAAATAAAAGTTGCCATGCTGCCATGTTGTAGTTACATGTAAAGCCTCTCATTTCCCTTTGGAACGCCTACTTTTCCCGGAACGCTAAGCAAGAAAGAGAGGGGGAGTGGGGTCAGATTTAAATTAGCCATGCAGACAGCCAACTTTGAGTCTTGTGCTGTCAACCGTGAAAGTCTCCAAAATACTGTTTACATGAGCAGAGAAGTGTTTCACGACAAATAATACACGTGTCATCGTCTTTGCCGTAATGGTTCTTAAAGATCTGATTTGCAAATGGATAGTGCCCGGTTTCGTAATACTATGTTTTAGTGTTGACGCCCACACTTTTGTGTGTGTGTGTGTGTGTGTGTGTGTGTGTGTGTGTGTGTGTGTGTGTGTGTGTGTGTGTGTGTGTGTGTGTTGGGGCGGGACGGCGAGGGGGCTCGGGGGCCGTAAGGAGTTGCACAGGCAGGCAGAGGAACAGCGACCTCCCCGTCCAGCAAGAACTGTAAAACAGTGATACGAAGAGGGCTCAGCTATTACAGATAAACGCCTATCTATGTTTTCTGTATGCCGACGGTTTACTTTTATTTTGTATCACTTTTTTGTTAAATTAGGTTGTTTTGTATCTGTTCATACCAATATAGTAACCTCATTTGCGCTAGCCTGCACTTGTGTGACTGCTTCTGCTTATTAAAGAATTGGAATATTGAGTAGTATTGGTGATTCCCAAGAAATACGTCGCGGAAATGCCACACCGCATATTATTTGGAGAGTGGGTTAAACCATGTTCGTGTTGTGCATGGTATCAAGCTGCCTCGTCATATCCTCTTCTTCCCTTATGGATATTAGCACCCGAGCCTCTTCATCGCTCCATCGGACATAAGTAGAGGATGGACACGAGGTTTGGAAAGCTATTTGCTTTGTATTCTGAAGTACTGTATAGTAGTTGTAACCACCTGAATTTACAAGCCCACGAATTTACTTATTCCCATGTGACTAGCAGCTTTAGGAAAGAACTTGAACAAGCTCATTAACGTTTTCACAAGAAACTCATGTTTACATGTGTAAGTGGGAGTTGATTTCACAAGCTTTTCCTGGAATCTCACAAGAAAAATACTGCAACCGTTTTTTGGTACACTTTCACGAGCTTTCCCTGCCAAGTTTCACATGTACTGTCGATTCACGTGAAATAATCACACATGTAAACTGGCCTAATGATGTCTGTATCAATCTACTTATGGTAATGGTATTAATAATATACAGTACTTTTATAGAAAATCCTGAATCAGCTGAGGGTTTGGCTTGTGGACCATTTAGCATAGGCATATAAATTATACCAATACACAGAGGAATTTGTCTTGATAATTTCTCATTTTAGTTAAAATGTGTGTGTGTGTGTGTGTGTGTGTGTGCGCAGTGACTTGTCGTATTGAATCTGTACCATCATGCTGGGCCTCCATGGTAGCCCTGCCTAGACCCTGTACATACTGCTAGTGACTGTAGAGACATCTAGTGGTAGAAACTGTAACTACAAAGTTCTGCCAGGTTTGTGTTTAGTAACTCTTCAATTACAGAAGCACAGTGCTAAAATTGATCTATTAACCAGACCTTAAATAAATTGCACTCTGTTTTGGGGATTATCATATTATAAATAATAAATGTACAATAAAAAATAGACTTATAGTATACACCAAAGTGTACAGAGTGTACTGGGGATACAAAGGGTTGGGATGATGTCGTTTTTCAGTGTGCAGTTCTAGATTGCCATTGTATTATAATAACACAATGACACTGACTTGAAAGTTACTTTATATTCCTAATATTATGCTAGTTATTATGTTCAAGCGTTTTGAGTTTTGGATGTGTTTCACTGTTCATTTCACTGTGTGTGTGTGTGTGTGTGTGAGTGTGTGTGTGCATCATAATACGCTAAAGTTACTTACAGTAAGAGCAAAGCTGGGAAGGAATTTGTGAAGTGTTACATTTAGCTGTAAATTGTTGGAACATAACCCTTGTAAATGAACATAACAAATTAACTGAACTGTGGAATAGCACTGGCAAATTAGCTGAACTGTGGAATAGCTCTGGCAAATTAACTAGTGTTTTGCAAAGGCATAGCTTTAATATTAGTATTATTTGTATATCTAACATAGCATAATCTGTAAAAGCTTACTATTCTATATATAATATTCAGTGTACAGAATATTTATTGATCTTATATTATGAAAATGTAGGCACATTTAGCTAATTATTTTTTTCATCCCTCCAACACCTCTCTTACAAATAAAAAAGAAAAACATTTCAATTTGTTTGTTTTTTAAATTAATTGATGTTTATTTTACAATATATAAAAACACACACACACACACATATATATATATATATATATAGGTTTGAAATTTAATAAATATATATATTCTCTTTATTTATTTCTCCCCCCAAAAAATACAGTGATAATTACAAATAGTATACACAGATATTAGCTTAAAATGTGACATATTGCAATATAATTCAAGTGATGAAAGTATTGCAGTAATAAATCAGCGCCTGCCTCCGAGGCTGCATCGCTCAAGTCTCTGAAGCATCTCTCTGGTTGTTGCATGTACAATTTCCCAAGCACAGCGACTGTTAGCCTGCACACAATAGGAAAAGACAAAAGCTTTCAGTTTATTATATGGAAGTCATTTATAATGTTGCTTTCTTTTTGAAAATGTGTGATATTTTGGTGTTACAACAAATGACACTGAGGCCCTCATCAATGTTATTCGCTACCATAGTGTGTTTATTAATACATTTAACTGGTAAATATTACTATTTGAATACAAGAAGATTCAACTGATTTCTCAAAAATACAGAAAGTTGTCATAAACAGTGAAAATAATTAATTGATAGTTTATCATGCTTTGTAATAAACTGTCTGTATAATGGTTTTAAAAAAACACACTGGGCCCTTATTTTATTTAGTAAAATTCAACAATGTAATTATTAGGACATTTACTGTAATGACACCTGTTTTATATTTTATTTTGAAATTGCATTTGTTTCCATACTACCTAAAGCCTCTAAAATGTGCACTATTGAACTTGCCTTCATTGTTAGAAAGGTATCCATTTTGTTGAAGCATTTGGTCACTGGATCATGGCTGATTCGGGAAGGGTGATTTCCCTAAGAATTGAACAACAGTTACAATGTTAAGTGAAATCACGCAGAGGAGCGGGACAATGCGTTGCACAAACAAAGTGATCTTTCTTGGAATATTAAACTCTCTTATAACAGAGAAAAGTAAAATAGTCTCTTTAGAATCAAGAACAGCATAACCAAATTCTAGACAATTTAGAAAAGGGTTTTAATCTTTCAAAACAGAGCTCTGTCAATTATAAACATTAATTAAATGTAATTCTGGTTACATCTTTCTGCTTACATGTTAAAGTGTAACAAAATCGCAATATCATACTGAAAACCACTGCCTTAAAGTATTTACATACATTAGAGCTCGCATTAGCGACTATCACAGGCAAATTAATGCAACTGGGAACCATTGTACTTACACAGGGATTAAGCTTGGTTCGTGCATTGACCACTCCATTGATGAACTTCATAGCAGAATCATAGGGGAAGGGATGCTCTTTCTTACCATAAATCCAAGCAGTCTTATTCATGATTTCAGTAATCAATACTGTGTCATGTTTAACCTGTATAAAGCAAGAATACACAAACCTGTAACTCCAATGTTGCAATGCTTCTTGCAATGCATATTGCTACACCCCTTATATATATATACACACACACACACACACACACAGTATATATATTATAGCTTACCATTTTTACCATTGTTTCAGGATCGCACAGATGGTTCTTATCATAATCAAATATGCAGTGTGGAGAAATGATTCTATTCTGTTGAAAAAAATCCCCCAAAAACAGAAATTAGCTTAACCAATTGGTTGTTCGATCATACAATTACATCATTGCATCTCAGAATTTGGAAGGTTTATTAATCATGTCTTCATTTCTATATAAACAGTAATATATAAATACAGCACACAATGCACATTTATTAATTAATGCATCAGTATTTTTTTTAAACGGTACAAATAAAAAGTGTAACAATGTCAGGCAATTATTAACTTCTTGAGCGGTTTACTGGTTTTGTTTTAAGATTTCAAATGATATATTTACAAGCTTGTCCAGGTCCTTCAAGAGATCCTTCCATGGTATCATTGCAATGCAGTGTTTATTAGCAGACAGAACAGAAGCCGCCAGGCAGATCAGAGCAGCAGGAATAGCAATGTGGACCCAGCTCATTTTTATGTCCCTGAAAAACATATAATAAGTTAAGTGAACAACTACAGAAACTTGGTTTAGAGGTTTTATTTACAAAGAAGGGGTCGCTACTTAATCACCATAGTACTGTACATACCGTACTGTCATCATTCTGTTTTCCACTGGTGCAATTCATTAGATATGCATAGCACTTATTGAACTGTAAAACATTATGTACGTCAATAACCTGACAACTTGTACATTTTCCTAGCATAGAGTAAAGTTGTAGAAAACAGTCTTTTGTATCAGCCTCAAACTCAGCTTGAAATGGGATCCAAGCTAAGTGGATTCCACCACATAGTTCCTAAGAACAACATCAGAAATCTATATTACCTTTCAGGTGGTGTTCTTCAAATGACTTGTCTTGAATGGCTTGTCTAAAGCTTGATCTCGAGATGCTTTTACCCCTGTTGTCACCGGTCCTTTTATACGTCTTGGTGCTCCTTGGGGATAGTTCACACCTTCCTAAAGTGAAACATGTTTTTTTTTTTCCACCTGTGGATTATGCAGGTAGAGTTATTTCCAGAAAGCAGTCCCGCACAGGAAACCTGTGTAGGTGGAGTAGAAGTTTACTCCTCCATAAAAAAACTTCACTTGACAGTTACACCTGTATCTACAAAAACATAACTTAGGAATGCCATTTCTTACTTATTTAATACAGTCATCTAATTTCAATTAAAAAAAAAAAAAAAAAGATTAGTAATTTAAGATTATGAGATTTAAGATTTCAAGACTACAGCCGTGGCTCATAAAAGGCATTTTAGCTGACAGCTGCAAGTGTTGTTGGCCTGATTGATTGATATTTGCACCGTTTGTCTTGCGGATTGGTTCTATTGGCAAGATTAAAAGCGGCAGCACGTGTACTTTTCACAGGAATCAAAGTAACTCTCGGTAGATTCAATTATTTAAGTGTTTTAAGAATATTTTCTATTGCACTTCTATACACATCTAATAAACACATGTACTACATAAGTATGTAGTGGCTCATCTGGAATTTACAGCTATGCTGTTTGAATCTCCTCAATATCCTTAATTCTAGTTGGATCCTCACAGCAGCCAAGGTCTGTTTGTACGATCCCTTTAACTCATCACATTCTAGAATCCGATAAGGGGGACATGGATTCTGAGAACAATAGCTGTGGTTGTGCAGTGCAACATGTACTGTCTACTTATTACACAGGCATCTTAACTTTTATTGTTACTAACTGTTGTCATTAGGGAAAGCAACATCAAGGATTGAACATTCTACATTACAGAATATATTTTAATTTAACATTTCTTCTTAAGTAAATATATTACCAGTAAATATATTACCACATCATTCTATAATGGTACTTTCCTCACAATTGGTCCAAAGATGTCAAACATATCTTGTCCAACCACTTTCATTGTGGTTATAACTGGCACACTAGCGCTCTGCAGTCAGAATGAAACTGGAGGAATATTCCTTCTTTTATGCTGGCAGTGCTTGGCTAATAGTGAAGATCTGGCAGAGGCCCATGAAATGAATTCTTGTAAAGAGGATAGAGATGCAGGCAGAATTTGGGTTCAGGAGGAAATAACTTTGTAAACAGCACCATGGCAACTGATGTCACACCTAACTGAACACACTTATTACCTGCTCTTTAAGGCTAAAATAAGTGCTATTTAGTAGCAGGTGGGTCAAAATGACCACCTCAAATAAGTTTTTCAGCTTTATTTGATTATTTTCTTCAGTTTTTATTTTAATGTCAATATGCTCAGCAGTCTATGCCACCTTAATGTTTGATGTAGTGGTTTGCGAAAAGACATTGACAAGTATGTCTTGAAAAGCACTGACATATATGTGTGTGTGTATATATATATATGTGTGTGTGTGTGTGTGTATATATATATTATATATTATATATACGATATATTGGCTTTGTTTATTATTTATATAATTTCAAGGTTAAATCGATCATCTGTACATTCTTTTAAAAATATTTTATGAACTAATAAAGGCAATTTTAAAAATACAAGTTGACTTGTAAGTAAAGGTGCACAGTAGAATTTAGGGGCCATCCATTTCAAAGCAATCAAAAGAGGGTCAGAGGTGGCCCTTGCGAGCAAACATTGGACAGTGGTTTTGATACTGAAAGAAATGCTGGATGGGTGAAGGATGCAGTTAAAGGACAATCAACAATTGTTTTTTAAATTAAATAGTGAGCACTCAAGTTGATTTTTAACATCCTTCTAGTAGTCCTATATATTTAAGTAGCAATGTGTTAGTTGCTATGCCAGTTACATAAAAATGAACAAAATTCAAGCTTTTAAAAAATAAAATATTAACATTGTGTTAGCTTCTGTATCTCATTCATCACCCAGTTTCATGTAACTTTTCAACTCTAATTCAAAACAAGACAGACTACTCTCCCTTCTACATGTAGCATTTATGATATGAGCTAATGCTAGCTGCTTGAACCTGGAAGTGGTAAGGGGGAAAATAGGTACAAGAGAAAGACTCGGTAAAAACACATCTTTTTTTTTTTTTTATAGCAGCACATAAGTGGAAGTAAACAGACTGTGAGTTGTTTTATAGTCAAGTTATCAAAAGTGAAATATAACAGTTTTCAATGATGCCAGTCCAAGTGTTGTGCTGGTGTTAAACTTTGATGGCTTCGCTGGCCTCCCTTGACACTGCAGTCAGTTTCATTTTCTTGCTCCTCACAAGGAATTCCTCAGCCTGACGTTTGCAGTTTCTCCCCAGGGAACGAGACCTTGCTGGCACGGCAGGTACGTTCTCCTGTAAATGCTTCCACGCTTCTGCTGCAACATGAAACCACTGACTTTCACTTTCATTTTCCAGTCTCTACATGGATTTCCTTTAAGCAGAGATTAGAGAAAGAGGCTGTTGGAACTACACTGAAAGTCTACCTCTCCTTCTAAAGCTTTCACCCCTTAAAGGTGTGTTCCATGATGTAGTGTGTGAGTGAGTTTGTTTGTTTATATATATATATATATATATATATATATATATATATATATATATTTTATATTTAATATCTTCTAAAATTAAAAAAGAAAATTAAAAACGGTGTGTCAACCATGAGTTAGTGACTATTTTTCCTCTACGTGTCCTTGCGACTGTGACGTTTCGGTGTCCACGGGTGCTAATTAAATGGTTACCAATGTTAAATAATGTTAATGCCATTTGTCGTGTTCTCATGGTGTTAATATTGACGACTCCCCCGACTCGTCTCTTTTGGTATACTGACATGGTGTGTCTACCACCCAAACTGTGTTTGACCCTTCACGATCCTTTTATATTTATTTAATTAAAATAAAATTAATAAAAAAAAAAAAAAAAAAAAACACTGTGGGAAAACACAGCTACAAAATAAAAACTGCGTGTACTCTGGATAGCGCTGCTCCTTCTAGGAAAGGAAGGCTCTGCTGAACATGCACTCACACACCCTCTCTGTATACTCTGTAAGGGATATAGTCTCCAGCAAACACAGTGACAGTACGCTGTCCCTTTACAGCCCACATTACATCTAGGGAAAAGAACATTGCTAGACATCGGTGTTATGTTTCTTACTGTGTAATATGTAATTGATATTTAATAAACATATTTTTTGTAAATAAAAAATGCACAATATAGTAACTCAGAAAAAAAAAAATTTTACCCAATAATAAAACAAGCTTATGGAAAGAGGTGTTTTAACTTTAGAACTTTTGAGAAAGCACACTGTATATAGTATATATTTTATCGCCCCCTGTATATATATATATATATATATATATATATATATATATATATATATATGTCACATATCTTTAGGGCAAGTTGAGACATGGAAGATATTTGAATACAGGCTGTCCTTGTTGTAGTCAGTTGGGTTTATATATAGACTAGATTGTCCCTGCAGGGAAAGTGTACTGAATTTAGGCTTGCACCTGCATCTTGTTTAAACTTGCTCTCAAATAATAGCACTGTTTGTTTAAATCATTTCCCCGAATCCTTTCACTTATTTATATACACTTAGATGTTCTATATATTATATAAATCCAAGTTGTTGTTTTTTGTAACGTCACGTTAACCTTTTGGTGTAAACAGTACAAGCAATAGGCTCTTGGATTGTACGAAGAGAGTGCAGCTTCACATTGGATTGTGTCGAACGAGAATCCTGACTAATATAAAGTAATAAACGTACCAGAACAGGTCACTTTATTTTATGGTTGAATATAGGCTCAGTAAAATTAATATTCAGAGTATGCCTTTATTATATGGCCTTGGATAAAAACAAATATCCAACAGCACTGCAAAGACATAATGCAAAATAGTTTTGAGCAGGAAAAAAAAAAAATGGATGCAAGGCACTGCAAAATGATAATTCAAAATCGTGGAAGAAAGAGCAAGTTTATTGAAAGATATATTTCAGATTGAATAAAACTGTACTGTATACAGGCTAATATACTTTCAGAAAAAAAAGAGAAATGCTGTATTGTAATTGAACAAAATTGTTTGATTTTTCTCTCTAAAAGTAAAGTTTAACAGAATTTAAGCTGAAGAGTTAGATGTACAGTGTGAGTCAGGTGACATAATGCTCAAAGTCACATGTGTTCAGGTACAGGCGTTGATTTGAGGGTGGTTGTTTTTTTAAACATACAAAAACTGGCATTTAAAAAAAAATGTGCATGTAGAAACCATTGGAAATTTAACGAAGCACACAGAAACCACACCTTTATGTGCAATCACACGATTAAGAATGTTGTTCCCATGGATCCAATGTCTCTCTGTGCAGGTGATAGCTTGCTGACACATTTCCTATAAATGAATGGGAAGGGCATTTTTAATCAAGGTTCATGATTTCCAATCAGGTACTTTGGAATGAGTAATGCACTGTTGGACTGGCCTTTTGTGAATAGGAATGCCCTCTGATATACAGTATTTCCAATATGCTTGGCCTTGCCCTTGCACATTAGAGAGACATTGAAAACAGAAATATAAGAACAAAAGAAAGTTTACAAATGAGAGGAGGCCATTCAGCCCATCTTGCTCGTTTGGTTGCTAGTAGCTTATTGATCCCAGAATCCCATCAAGCAACTTCTTTAAGGATCTCAGGGTGTCAGCCTCAACAACATTACAGGGGAGTTGTTTCCAGACTCCCACAATTCTCTGTAAAAAAGTGCTTCATATTTTCTGTTCTGAATGCTCCTTTATTTAATCTCCATTTGTGAGTGTCCCTTGGTCCTTGCTTCTGTTTTTCAGGTCGAAAAAGTCAATGCCTTTTAGAATTTTGAAATCTTGAATCAGATGCTTCTTTGTTCAAGACTGAATAGATTCAAATGGCAATATCCTTTTTGTAGCGAGATGACCAGAGCTGAACACAATATTCTAGATGAGATCTTACTAATGCATTAAAAAGTTTTAACATTACTTCCCTTGATTTAAATTCTACACTTTTCATTATATATTCAAGCATTTTGTTAGCCTTTTTCATAGATTCCTTCTTCAATTTCAGTATCTCCCATATGGTATTTATACTGCACATTTTTATTTCCTGAGTGCAGTACCTTACACTTTTTTATATTAAATATCATTTGCCATTTGTCTGCCCAGTGTTTAATGCTGTCTAGATCATTTTGAATGACCTTTGCTTTGCTTTGCTGCTGCAACAGTGTTTGCCACTCCTATTTTTGTGTAGTCTGCAAATTTAACAAGTTTACTTACTATTCCAGAATCAAAGTCATTAATGTAGAATAGGAATATCAGAGGACCTAATGCCGATCCCTGTGGTACTCCACTGGTTACCTCGCTCCATTTTGAGGTTTCTCCTCTAATCAATACATTCTGTTTTCTACATGTTAACCACTCCCTAATCCATATGCATGCATTTCTGAATCCCTACTGCGTTCAGTTGAGAATTAGTCTTTTCTGCAGGACTTTCTCAAATGCTTTCTTGTAATCTAAATAAACCATGTCATATGCTTTGCAATTATCCATTGTTGATGTTGCATCCTCGAAAAAATCAAGCAGGGTATGTTACGGGTCTCGGGCAGAGAGCCCATCAACAGAAGATAAAGTGTTTAATCTGTTAAAATAGGAAAAGTAAAGACAGGACTAAATCAATTGTTGCTTGCAGTCTCTCGGTTTTACTACTCAAAGTTTTAAAACATAAAACAATCCATCACTTCATTGAAGAAGTGCAGAGAAAAACAATAATAATCATGACAATAAAATAATAGCAATAGAACATAACCAATAACAAGCCTTTTGAGATAGTCTTCATATTGGTATTCAACCGTTATCTCAGCTGTAGTATATTCAAATAAAACACAACAATCACAACAAAGAAGCATTCCACAATGGATAGCCTGTGTCATTTCTATAGTTATGCATTCTCCATATACATGTTATATAACTAGCATCACTATTTTAACACGTTCAGACTACTTCCATGGCACTGTTGCACTATTATTAATCATCAGTTCAACTACAAATATCATTCAAGTCTAAGCATCCTGAACGCAGTGTTAATAATGGTACATACAACTCACAATAAGGTATAAGTTTTAGTAATTCAAAACATGCATTTACATCACGTTATACCATGCCTAAATTCTACCTTTTATTAATTAGCAGAATGAAACACAGAATAACAAACATCACAGAAATATCAGTTTACACTGATTATTGGCATCAGGATAGTATGGGCTTAAATTTATTATCAGAACACCTTCAACCGTAATATTTCACAAGCATTTTATATATCTTTTAAACCAGTTTGTTTCACTTTGAAAACATAATCACCATCTTGTCTTCACTGACTAACACTATCTGTATTATTATCCCCACGTGGTGATTTCCACTATAATAGCCGATTCTAAATGTGCACTTTTATATATTAAAAATACATATTTAAACCACCAAAATAATGCACCAAACCCACAGAATAATAATCTGCGGCATTTATCCTTGTGATTTATGGCGTTTCAATGCTATATTGACTCTTACTAACCTGTTAAAATAGGAAAAGTAAAGACAGGACTAAATCAATTGCTGCTTGCAGTCTCTCGGTTTTACTACTGAAAGAAAGCATGATATCACCACTAACTGATAGCGCTGTCCTGCATTTAGGCTGCTCCACCTAGTGGCTGTATCAAATAGTGCAGTTTACTAGGCTTTTCCTTTAGGTTCAAGGAGGACTTGACGTGTTCCTATTTTAAAGGTACAGGTAAGTAAAAAGAATAAAGTGTCCATACTTTTTCATGTATGAATTCTCACTTTTCGTGTGCGTCACACGCTCCCTGACAAAAATAAATGGCTCCTGACATTACTGAATAATTTCAACTTATTTACAAATCTTATAGTGAAAAAAAGAGAAACTGAAAATTGCTGATGCTTTTAGCTTACTTTAGTATACACTAATAGGAAATGGAACTGATACCAGTGTATTGTAGTAGCGTGTTTGGTATGGTACAGTTCCCCAAACAGGTAGAGGTGGAACAGTGTGGTAAGCTAGACCCATGGCATTAACCATGGTTTGTGGCTGAAATGATGGCTGTCCCAATCGATTGTAAGTGAAGACTTGTCTAGGTCTTCTTTCCCTAGTGGATCTTCTTACTTGATCAGTTGGACAATTTCCTTGTGGACACAATGGCACTGGTCTGCTTTGACTGTCTTCTGGGGACGTGGGTCTTCCCTCGTGATCATGGTCACTTCCTGCATTTAACAGTTCAAATTGAGCTGGGAAGTTCTCTCCATCAGACTGTCCTTCCTGTTCGGGTTCTGCCTCTTTCATCTCTGCATTGTACCTTTCTTGTAATGACGCTCTCCTCACCAGGTTTTCTCTGGACATGATGCTTCCATGTTCATTCATTTTCTGAGTCCTATTACCTTGCGGTGCTTGATCTCTTCGAAACCTCAGCCAGTACTGAGTGTTCGTGTCTCCCTCATCATCTGATGTGTCAGTACTCGGTGTCAGTATTCTCGCTTGATTTCCTCTATCTCTTATTTTCCTTCTCCGTTGTTCAGTTAGTGGTTTCTGTGTTTGCTGTGATGGTAACTCTACAGGAAGATCATTCACTAGTAATAACAGGTTCCGATGTAAAATCCGGATCTGGGGTTCACCAGACTCTGGCTGGATTTTATACACTGGGCTGTCATTGATCTGTTCTTTTACTTTGGAAATAGTTTTCTCCCAATAGGATCTTAATTTTCCTGGGCCACCTCTCTCACTCAGATTTCGCACAAGCACTCTGTCTCCAGGCTTAAGAACTACTCCCCTCATCTGCCGGTCATAGTATTTCTTGCCCTTTGCATTTGAGTGTCTGCTATTTTCAGAAGCGATCTGATATGCCTCTGTCATCCTTTTAGCCCACTTTTCTGCATAACCTTGTGCCGAATCCTGTTCTTCTCTTGTCCCTAATCCGAACAGCAGATCAATTGGTAGACGGGGGTGTCGACCATACAACAAGTAAAATGGGGAATAACCAGTTGCCTCATGTCTGGTACAGTTATAGGCATGGACAACCTGTGGGAGATGGTCTTTCCACCGGTCCTTCTCTTTCTCCTCAAGCGTCCTCAGCATCTGTAGCAGCGTTCGGTTGAATCTTTCAGCCGGATTGCCTTGTGGGTGATAAGGTGTTGTTCTTGAATGTCTCACACCGGAAAGCTGACGTAAAGTTCAGAATAGTTCATTTTCAAACTCACGTCCCTGGTCGTGGTGTAATTTAGATGGATATCCAAAGCGTGGAATAAGGTCATTGAAAATTCTCTCTGCTGCAGTTTTGCCTGACTTATTTTTAGTAGGATAAGCCTGTGCAAATCGCGTAAAGTGATCCACAACCACCAAGATGTATTCAAACCCTCCTTTACTAGGTTCTAAGTGGAGGTAATCAATCGAAACGAGCTCAAAAGGTGAAGTGGTGGTGATACTTCTCATTGGTGCTTTCACGTGGGTGATAGGTTTTTAATGTTTAATACAGGAACATCTTCTTGTCACATACTCTTCAATGTCATTCTTCATGTATGGCCAATAGAACCTGTCCCTGGCCAGACTTATGACCCTTTCTGTCCCGACATGACCCATATCATTATGAAGATGCTTCAAGACCATCTGTTTGAACCTTCCTGGCAAGACTAGTTGTTTTCTCAGGTTGGTCTTTCGATAAAAAAGTCCGTCTTCAATGTGGAGCTTGCCCCACTCATGCAAGAGTTTCTTAGTAGTGCTGCTCACCCCACGTCTTGCTTCAGCCGTCAGAGTCCTACTCATCTCTTTGAGCCGGAGTACTTCTCCAATAGCAGTATCTTCTCTCTGGGCAGTTCTCAGTTCACCTGGATCGATGGCTGACAGTGATCCACTGATACAGGGTCCTTCAGGTTGACTTGGGGATGTCATGTTAATAACTGCAACCCAGGGGACTTCCTTCCCTTGTGCCATGTGATGCCCTTGCCATGCTGCATGGATGACTTCAGGTGATAGCTCCTCTGTACATCCGGCCACATACCTGTTTATATCAAGAGGACACCGGGACAGTGTGTCCACATCCACATTGACTTTTCCAGGGCGATATTTTATGTCAAATCTAAAATCAGCTAACTCCCCTACCCAGCGGTGACCAACGGCATTGAGCTTTGCTGTGCTTAGGATGTAGGTTAAGGGGTTATTATCGGTATAGATAGTGAAGTGGGGAGCATAAAACAAGTAGTCCCTGAATTTCTCACAGACCGCCCACTTCAAAGCTAGGAACTCAAGTTTTCCTGAGTGGAGGTGGTAGTTTTTTTCGGCTGATGTTAGCGTCCGAGAACCAAAGGCGATGACCCTCAACTTCCCGTTTTTCCGTTGGTATAGCACGGCTCCCAGATCATCTTTTGACGCATCGGTTTGCAATACGAAAGGCAAGCTGAAGTCTGGATATGCCAAAATAGGAGAGTTGACCAACATATCTACCAGTCTTTCCACCACACTCTGATGTTCTTTGACCCATCCTACAAGGGCCCTTGATGAGAGTTGGCTTCCTTTCTTCTTTCCTTGGAGAGAGTCTCTTACTGGAGTTTCAGGCTTGGTTGTTTTCACTTGAAGTAGTTCATACAGTGGTTTTGCAATTTTGGAGAAGTCTTGAATATAGGTACGGTAGTAACTCAGAAACCCAAGTAGCTGGCGGACTTCACCTACTGTGCTGGGCCTCTTGTCTTTCAAACTAAGAACCGCTTCCAGGTCTTTAGGGTCAATCCGTACTCACTCCGCTGAGACTAACCGTCCTACATATCGAATTTCTCGCTTGAACAGCTCACATTTTGTTGGCCTCAGCTTGACACCATGGCTCATCAGTGATTTCAGCACCCGACGAACTCCAGCCACGTGATCTTCAAAACTTTTAGCATAACACAGGACATCATCCAGGTAGGGTAAGCAACCCTCATCCTGTAAAGTGCTGAGCATCTCCTCCATGCCCCTCTGAAATGCCGCTGGAGCATTAGTCAATCCGAAGGGGATCCTTATCCACTCATACAGCCCCCAAGGAGTGATGAATGCGGTCAGGTGTCGAGAGCCCTCCACCGTGAATCCCTGGTGGTAGGCTTTGCCCTGGTCTAAGATAGAAAACCGGCTGTAACCGCCTAAGGTATCTGTAAGGTCCTGAATCCGAGGCAGTGGATGGCGATCTGGCACCGTCTTCTGATTTAGCTGCCTGTAATCAATACATAGCCTCAACGTTCCGTCCTTCTTACGTACGCAGACAACTGGAGATGAATAAGAAGATTTGGACTTGACTATCCACCCTCTTGCCAACAGACCCTGTATGTAATCCTTCACTTCTTTATAAAGGGGTTTTGGTATGGATGCATACATTCGCTGTACAGGGATGTCATCCTTCAAGTTGATCTCCATCTGTAAGCTTGGTAGACATCCAATGTCATCTTCATCATGTGCAAAGGCTGCAGATTCCTCATACAGCATTTGGCGGACCATTTCTTTCTGTTCTTCGTCGAGGTGACTTAGATCTATGGGAGGGTTCCATAGAGCCGTTGCTGAAACAGTGTCATCATCCCCAAAATGTGCTTTTGAGTCCATACCAATGGTATTTACATCAGCTTTGCAATCATTAACCTGGGCACCGGTCTGAGGCAACATAGAGATAGGCTGGATACTCCCAATTACTGTTCGGCGAGGCAATGTTATATCGTGTCTAGTATAGTTGCCAATTGGCACCTCAATATAGGGGGCCTCTACATTGTGGATTTCAACAAGACCATCAACAATGTCTAATTGTTCTAGATGCACACCCTCGTCTTTAGGCTCAAACAACACGGCAGTCTTGTCGTTCTCTGGCTTAAACGGCACTCTGCATTTAACATAGACAACTTGACCCTGTGGAATCACAACATTCTGTCTCCCTATCTTTACCAAAGCGCACTCCTCCTCTACAATGCACCTGTTCTGTACAACATTTACTATAACACTCGCTTCTTCTTCTTGAATTCCCATAGCTCTGCTCAGGAGGTTGGCTAGCATTGTCATGGCTTTCTGTGTTCCCCCTGCATGTCTTCTAATCACTTCCTCGATTACATTGAATCCTAACAGTGGTCTTTCTAGCACCATGCGACTCACTAGAAAAGGTACCCGAATTGACGGATTGGAGTGGCCATCTCCTGGCAGGTCCACTTACACCTCAATCCAACCGTCAAACAGTATCGCTTCCCCGTTCACAGCAACTACATCAAGGCCTCTCTCAGCTCCCATCAGTTCCACCAACGGTCTTACTTTATGGTTAGGCAGGTATCTCTCCCTCCACGCATGATCCAGAATGCTAACTTGGGCCCCTGTATCAAGTAATACACTTACAGCATAGCCATTCATGTAGCATTTTAGCAGACATTTGCCACCAACAAGTTGAGCTATATGGTCGGGACACATCTGTGCTTCTACTGGGAAGACTTCAGCTACAGTATTACCACAGACTTGGTCATGTGTCCAAGCATAAGCACGTCCACACTGGAAAGAGCAATAAAGCAAAACCTTACACCTGGGGCACACCTTCAGCCTTGGTTGGGACTGACAGAAAACACACTGCTGGGACTTCTCAACTATTCCGGTCACTGTCTGTCCCGCCGCAGTGACCGGCTCCCATTTCCCGATTTGCTTGGTGATTTGAGGCAACCAACCGCTCTGTGTCCCTCTTCTCCACAGGCGAAACAGTGGTTACAATTAGTGGTGCCTTGTTTCACACAATTTGGACAAACTCCACGACTCTCCTTCTTCAGGATTTGTAAAGTACTGGCATTACACTGACATGAGTGTCCCGATTGTTGTGAATTTTTCAAGGTGTCTATCATGCTTGACAAGGCTGTGACCTGAGCACTCAATTCTTCAATAGTTCTACAGGTCCTTTTGGATTCTACAGCTTCCTTCCCTACCTTCTCAGCATTACCCTCTAATTGAGCACTATGTGCACATGCCATCTTGTTGCGAGGGACTTGGCCAATCCTCCGCTGCCTTTCACTTTCCTCACTTGTAATCTTAATTACATGCCTCAATAGTGCTTCATCAGAAACGGCAACATCAGACAGAAGAGGTTTTAAATCTCTTCGTATATCATTATGTTTTGTACCCAGCCCCTGGTAGACAAAAACACATCCTGGACTGTGGTGTTATCATACCTAATGTCTGTGTCAGCTTGCCTGGAAGCGAAAATGATCTTTTGTTTCAACCCAATCATTCTGTACAGAAATTGTTGGGGAGTTTCATGGTCATACTGCTTAGCGCACATATGTCACCTATTTGACCCCCGTGTATCTTAAATTCCTTAAGCTGCAGGAATGGGACCTCTTTTGCATACACAGTATTTTCACTCCTAGTATGTTGGTAATGTTCATTGCTGGGACTACTATCCATACTACTGCGCTCCCTTGTAGTAGGGCGAACTGTTGTGAGTGTTGCTGTAGTAGTTTTGTACTGCTCCAATTTTCTACCTAGTTGTTCGTAACTAGCCAACATTTGTTGGAGCTCAACACCATGAGATATTTCAGTGGCATCGCCAGCTAGATCAATTGGTAAGGATGGCATTTGCTGGTTTTCGTTTAGCCCCTCAGTCTCTTTAGTAGGTTGGATAATTTCTGGGCTTTTCTCACGATTTGCGATCAAATCATGTATCAAATCTTTTAGAAAAAGCAATTGTGCCACTCCTTGATCCTCTTGGTCTAGCAATGCTTTGCTACATACATGAACATACACATATTCCAAACAACTTTCCTCATTGTTTTTATCTAGCTCATACAGGTTTCTGTCTGGTACCTGACCAATGTTTTCTGTAAGCTGATAGAGTTCATTGGCAGTTAGTCTGTGTAAGTCCTTCCGGATTGTCCACACCAACCCTTTTCTTTCAGGATTGGCCATGTTGCGGTTCTTCAGCAGCTTGGGTCTAGTAGCAGCGCTGCGTCTCTGGAGCCAGGGTCCCCCTTTCACCTCGACGTTCTGCCAGTCAGGTCCTGATTGGTCCCCCTTTCACCATCTGGATGCACACTGCTGCCACCTGCGTTGGTCTCGCTGTCTTGGTTTCTTCAAATCACTGAATCAGTTCCGCCAGGCGTTGGAGACTGATCCCGGACGAGCCCCCATGATTCTGTTACGGGTCTCGGGCAGAGAGCCCATCAACAGGTAGTTAGACATGATCTCCCTTTTCTAAAACCATGCTGGCTGTCTCCCAGGATACTGTTATTATATAGGTAATTTTCCATTTTGGATCTTAATATAGTTTCCATATAATAGAAGTCAGGCTTATTGGTCTGTAGTTACCTGGTTCGGTTTTGTCTCCCTGTCTGTGGATCGGTAATATGTTCGCAATTCTCCAGTCTGTCTTTGTTAGTGGTTTGTAAATAACTTATTTCATTTCTTCGAGTACTATCGGGAAGATTCTCACCCAGCCCAGGGGATATGAAACACTCTCATTGTTTACTAAGAAAGACAGATACAGAATGAACTCACTCTGAGTTGGAGTGCTTAAGCTTTGGTCTGTGTTCATTATGGGACTCCTCTCGGAAGTGCAATACCCATGTGCAAGAGCTCTGGAAACTTTTTGTTCACTATTTGCTACAAAGAAAATAACATTTAAAATATAATAATGTGTACCCTTCCAAAAGGAAAATGTGAGACCTACATGACAGTTAAAGTAAATCAATTTACAATTTACTGGAAATTAATATATCAGCTCTGTGTTAAATGTGTTAGTATTTTACATTTCTTTAATTCACTTAGAGATTTATTTTCTAAGATTCTTGATCATTGATCACTTCTCTTTTATCCATAATTAGAAATTTCCAGTTTCTTTTTCTTTTTCCAGCTTTCATGAGACATGGAAATGTTTTTGCTGTGTGGGTGGAAAGTGGTCTATTACCAGTTGATGTTTTTACTGTAAAATGCTTCCTCTTGCTCTATTCAGTGTGCTCATGGTGTGTTGTTGCTGCTCAGCTTCTGCACATTTCTGGTCTGCGAGTGTCATTCATTTTTGCAACAAGCAGCCAAGATATTATCTATACTGAAACTGCATACCATTGTGTAGTGTAAGGCCAAACAAAGAAATACCCGTGTGTTAGAGCCCAGTTCACTGGCAAAAAGTTAATAAGCATCCACACTCTCCAAAGCACCCTGCCACCCCATGCATTTTTTCAATATCTTAAAATATTGTGTTAAATTAATGCAGTATTACTGATGTATAGATTGTTTAGTGTTTAAATATAATAAAGTAACATTTAATGAAATTTTGAAGCGATGCTTTTAACATTTCGTTTTGAAGTGATTTTTTATGTGGCGCAAAGTCGGCGCTGGATGCTGCATTTGCATTTTGAAAGCGGCAACTCAGGGATGCTTATTCGGAGCACAATCATCGGCGCCACGGGTAAAAGGATGTGAAATGTTAAGAAAAGGGAATGTAAAGACAAAAAGTAAGTATACTGTATATGTATGTGTGACAAGAAATGGCGTTGCGGTGACATCAGGGCAGAATGAGGAAGCACACACAGGTCAGGTAACTGCAGTGAAAAAGACGGTAAATAAAATACTTAAACAAAAATAAACTTGCTCACAGAGCACAAAAAAAAAATTCAAACAAAAGGAAATCTTGATCACAAAACACTCAGGTCCGGCTGGGCAGTAGCTTTCACGGCATTTCTGTGTTTTTGTTTCATTTTGTTTTAAATCCCCCCTGTCAAAACAATGACACAGCTCACGCCGTCATTTTTACAAATACAATAAACAAAACACATGGCGGTTCGCCGTCATATATACAAATACCGTAAATAATAAATAAGCACACCACAAAATAACACAGAGGGGGAGGGGGAGACCCCGTTCTAAAAATAACTGAACAGGGCAGCTCCTGCTGTTACAGTACGCAAATGCATAAAAATAACTTTAGGACAAAAAATTAAATATTTTTACCCCAATAAAGTAGCTCCATTTATAACTTTGAACTACACACTAAATTAAACTGAGTAAATGAATTTAATTGAAACATGCAAAAGTAAGTAAATCTTTATTTTTGATATTGCGGTGAGTTGTACATTGCCATAAAAGGTACACCAGGGGGTGGAGGCGAGACACCAGTTCTTTTTTTTCCTCTTAGTGCAAGACACTGTTTGAGCAGAACAGAGGGACGGGAGGGTTAAAAATAAATTCAGTGCCATTTCGGATTTCAAGGAATTTTTAAGGTCTGTGTCGGAGGGGTGGATACTGTGCAGACATGTCTTTTTCTGTTTTTCTGTAGCGTTTACAAGTTACTAAAAAGACATTATTTGAAGTGACGAGGTCGGGGTGAGACAGTGATTTATTCCAGCTCAAGGTCTAATATAGCTTGAAATTTGATATTTTTCTCCTTTGGCATTTGTTACATTTCTATAGAATTTTTTTTTATATAAAGATTTTCTTAAGATAGACAGCTTGCACCTTGCTCGACCAATCACACTGCTTGTTTCCTGTGCCATTGCCAGACCTGGATTATAAACATATCTATATGTATATTTTATAAATTGAATATTTATACAAGCAAATTATAGCTGTTATCTACCAGTTACTGTAGACAGATCTGGAAAGAGATACAGGAAGATATAACGCATTGCCTGTTGCATTAAAGGTCATGGCTGCACTAACTGCCAGGTTCGTTTGAGAGGACTGTAGGTGCTCCTGTAGGTATTAGTCAGTCTGCTGTAAGCAGTGCTATACATGAAGTTACTCCAGCTTTAGTATTCGTGGCTATTATGACAGTGTTTTTCAACCAAAATACTCCTGAAGAACACAGGTATAAATAAGCCATCACCTCTGCTCGATCTATCATTGAGAATACATTTGGAATGTTAAAAATGTGTTTCAGATGTTTGGATCAGTCAGGTAGTACACTAAAATACATTCCTCAGGTCAGCGATTTCTTCGTAGCATTTTGTATTATTTATTTATTTATTTATTTATTGCCCAGGGTGATTTACAGTTGTATACAAAAAATGCATATCAAGAATTACAGTACAATTAAGAGGAAGATACAAAATATAATGACTTCAGTCCTAATAAGAGCAAATACAAAACACAGGGGCAGTTCAAGAGCAGATAACAGTGTTGATAGTTACATCAATGTTAGATACAAGTGCAAGTGAAATACAAAATCGTGCAGCTTGGGTTAAGTGCAGGATTCAATACAGCAAAATAGGGAGCAAATAAGTGCAAGTTAAAGTGCATTAAATGCAGAGTGCTATACAGACCAGAAGGGAAGAGTTGAGTTCTAAAGGTGTTGTCTGAAGAGGTATGTCTTGAGGAGGTGAGAGAAGCTTTGGAGGCAGGGGAGTGTAGCGGTGGTACAGCCAGTCTTCCAGTACGGGCACAGCGGACAGGTTGGGTGGTACCAGGGACTAGACGAGGAGTTGCATGGAGCAGTTAGTGAGGAAGGGTCAGATTATTTGTGTGTTGCTCAGGAAGAAATGGCAGGTGTGTGCTGGAGTGGATATGTGCTGGGAGTAGGAGAGGCAAGGGTCCAGGGTTACTCTGAGGTTCTTGGCTGAGGAGGAGGGAGAGAGCATGGTAGATTCCAGAGGAATGGAGATAAAGAGATCAGAGGAGGGGATGAAAAGGAGGTCAGATTTAGAGAAGTTGAGTTTGAGGTGATGCGAGTGCATCCAGGAGGAGATAGCAGACTGACAGGTAGAGATACGGGAGATGATTATGGGGTCAGGGGGGGGAGAGAGGAAGATCTGAGCATCATCAGCATAGAAATGGTATGAAGGGGCCCGGGGGGGGGGGGGGGGGGGGGGTGTAGAGAGAGAACAAGAGAGGACTCAAGACTGATCCTTGGAGGACTCCTGTTGAGAGAGGGTGAGGTATGGAGGTTGAGCCATGCCAGGTTACCTGGCAGGTCCGGTCGGAGAGATAGGAGGAGAACCAGTTTTTCACAATATTGCCATATGAAATGGATGTCGTATTGACCTTCCAGAAGACACAAGCTTTTAGGGAACATGATGCTTTTAGCCTAGAGGACGCTGGGTTGCAGCCCGACCTTTATGTAATACTTTTATAAACATAAAACATGCCAAGTCAAGTGCTCAGTATTTAAGTTCTCAGAATGTTAGCTTGTATGAAACAAGTATACGAAGAAGCTTTTCTACTCACCTACTTGAATTGCATTTTCCGTGCATCTTTACTTCCAGGACTACACTCTTTTTAAATCACATGCGAAGCAGTTTAATCACCAGTCCCTCCAGGATTCAGCAGAAATTCATAGATTATTTCTCGCACAGAAAATTGTATTTTTTCCAATCAGAAACACAGGCATGTTAATTTGCTTTCATTTATTTTGATACCCAGTAGCACTTTAACAGCTTCCACCTCAAGTATAGGATGCTTGCCCCCATGTTATCAAAATCGGCCCATGTCTCAACATTCCTGTTTCATGGCTGAACACAACAGGTGCAAGAGGGTTTAAGCTCAGAAGAAAGAGCGTTTGGCTCTTTACAATGTACATATATATATATATATATATATATATATATATATATATATATATATATATATATATATATATATATATACCAGTACGGCAGTGTTTCATTTGAACCATGCCAGTGTAGCGGGAAGTGCTGTGTGATACACTGCTCTTACGGATTCCTTACCAGTCCCCTGTTGGTGGTGATGAGGTTAAAAGGTCTAAAACCAGGGATGCAGATAAGCTGTCTCTCTTTCATTGTGGTTAAGATGTTCGCTTGGGGTGCACCGAGTAGCCGCTTCACGACCAGCCTCCGCCTCGTTACACCATATAATGAAAAGCTTTTGGGGGAAAAAATCATTTTAAATAACTGACTTAGCTAAACGAGAGCAAGGAGCAGGTCACCTCACTTGCCTTCAGTCGGGTAGTTTTTCTACAACTTGTGTTAAGATTTACTACTACTGGATACTACTGGCTTACTTTTTTTTTCAGTCACATTTAATTGAAACATGGCCAATGCTGTCTGCAGATTCATAATTTCAACACATATTTTGCTAAATATTACGCAACATAAATCACCAAGTTTAAAGTCTAGAACAGGGGTGTTCAGTTGACCCTTCCAAACCCATTCTTTGTCCCAACCCTGTTTTATTGAACCAATTAAACCTCCATCCAGAGCCTGAAGTAGTTAATTGTCTAATTTTAACAGGACCGTGATTGGACACTCCTGGTCTAGAAACTAGTGCTAGCAAGTCTGGTTAAAAAGACTGCCAGGAGATGGTGCTAGATAGCCATGATAAAATTACTACCCAGGTCATACTGTAAGCACGAGACTGGACATCCCAAGCTGGTCTTCAGCAGTATGGCTGTAAAAATATCAAAGGTAGCTGTGCAAAAACAAACAAAAAAAATAGTATTATAACTGTGCTTGATTACCCCCCTGATCGTATTAGCACCATTCAACATTTGCAATTATTACAAAGCAGTTTCTTTAATGTATCATCATGTCAATTGTGGCTGAATTTAAATGACAATGTATTCAAGTACTTATTTAGCCTGTCAACCAAAGGCCTGTCTGGCACTCTGATTAAACCCTTTTAACGCTGGGTGAGGTGTGTTGCACGGGTTGTTATTGTAGTACATTATTGATCTGATCATCAGAATCAGCATAGCCTAAATATAATCGAATCAGAAATGACATAAAAATGACATGCATATGTAATACAAAATAAAATTAATACCATACACTATCAGTGTTTAATAAACAATAACATAGCATAACAATGGAATATAAAGTAGGCATTATAGTTCACCAAAGTACACCAAGCACTATAGGCTACAGTAGTGTAAATGGCACAAAAAATTTCAGAAAACACATTGCTTGTTGTACTTTTTAGTGCATGTTAATTATAAAAGAGTAAGCAAATACTGTAAAACATCCTCCATTTTTATTTTATATTTACTGAAGTGAATGTATTAGCTCTATGTTAAACATGTTTTACATTTCTTTAATTCACTTTGACATGAGATTCTTGTCAATTTGTTCACTTTTCTTTTATCCATAATGAGAAACTGTTTCAGTTTCTTGTTCTTGACACTTTTTCCATCTCACACTTCAGGCTTGATTTGAAAGCCGCATTGTGCCAAGCTGCGTAAGTCTATACTCGTCAAACGGTGTACTTGTCTTACTTTAAGTACTCTGTTTCAATCACTGAAACGAGGACCAGAGGACTCAGTTGAAAAAAAAAGTGGAGCTAGACTTAGGACAGAGGGAAGGATAAACCTTTTCCTATTGAGAGTGGTGAAGGTATGTAATGGGTTACATAGTCATATTGTTGAGGCAGAATCCCTTGGATCCTTTAAGACACAACTTGACAAAGTTTTGAGATCAATCAGTTACTAGGAACCGGAACAGCATTCCTATGTCCTAAATCAAATGCAATTAATGCCACTTGATAAGCATTCAATTCATCATTCAATTTCTAATACCAACAATCAAACAACAATGTGACGATATCAGCATCACCTTAAACTCTTCTCGGCTGTTTAGTAGCTGGGAAACCTTAACTGGATAATGTATCATTCTGGACTTGGGCATATGCCAGTCTTTTTTTCCTCAGAGCTGAAAGTAATTTCGTGCACATGTAGTTTGGGCCATATCCAAGAAGAAAGGTATCCAACCTTTTTTTATATCCTATGAGCTGCATAAGCACCATCTATTTAAATGTGCTAATTTAATACGTCAAGAGTCCCTATATTGATCGTCCCGATTTTCTACTGTCATGTGTCTCAATGCAGGTAGACAAAATCCATTATTATTGAATTCATCACAAGTCATTTCTCCTACAATCAGCAGCAGAGAATCAGTAATGCACACCCAAGCATGCTATGCACTGACAAGATATTACCTGCTTACAGGACAAGTCCTCATATTACTGACAAACAATGATCAGAAACAGTTACATTAGTTTCACCTCCTCTGGTTCAATGTGATGTGATGTGCAGCATGTCAGTAAACGCAGCAGACTCTGTGTGATGCTAGTTTGCAGTAAAGTTAATGAAAATAAACTGATTTGGTGTGTTTTAGTACAATACTACAATAAGCTGACATAATTCTGTCAAGGAACCAATATAGTAATTGGTGATGGAGTTGACAGAAAAGCGGAACACATTGAAGGTTCTCTGTGGTACTCAGAGTGAACAACAGGTAACATCAAATGATACACTGTACCTACATCAATGGAACATGGGTTTTCTAAGCAGGACATGTGATAGCAGTGTATTGTTATGTGTCCCATCAAGTCATTTTAAAATGTTGGAAATTAGGTAATTTGTGCTGGTGTCAAAAAGAGTTAGAGGCATTAGAAAAAGCAGTGTAATATATTAAAGTAAGTGGGAATCAAAAACAAGATTGGGTCTTCTTGCGTCTGAAAGGCATTATAATAATAATAACGGTAATAACCTTTTTTTATGTGCATTAAAGTGAGCGACAGCACAAAATAACATGTGATTCCCATACTCCAAGGTGATTAGTATCGTATTTCAGGTGAAGGACAAACGCTTCGTGTTTAACCCCAATCCTGCCTGCTTATTCCTTTGTCTTTGATAAAGTCTTCGGATGCTCACAGCATTTTACATGGGAGTTATAGAAATACATTACACACTTTCTGTTCTGTCAAGCATTTCTGTTTTTAGAATCACATTTGCACTGTTATTTCTTTCTGCTGGTGCATTGGCATCTAATAACTACATGATCCATCTAGGTCACTAAAATGATTGCCTCATTATTATTTAGATGATTATGCTTTGCAAGTCATTTAGCTCGCTCAACGATTCATGTTTCATTTATTTTTAGGCTGATACCCAAATGGCCAGTGCTCAGGGTTTATAAAATGTGTGTGATATATAGTTGTTTTGCAGATGTGATGAACCTGGCTAGTGTATTTAACATCTTACAAACCAGGCAGCTTTTATGTAGTTTAATTTAATGCTGTTTCTGCTAATGAGACTGCCTAGGATGACTGTTTGTCCCTCAGTAATTCATTCAACATATTAATTTGAGATGAGGAGATCAGATTTATGTGATAAGGGCCCCTGGCACAAGAAATAAAGATGTGTGCAGCCTGTCTGGGGACATCAGTCATAAAGGTGGGAGTTTAATGGGGTTTTTTTTTTTATTGTTGTTTTATTTTAATCACCTGGTTTAATTACGATTTTAATTACTATTGCATTTTAATTATTTCTCTGGTCCCTGTAATGGACGTTTTAATAAACAATATTAAGAGTATGTTGAAGTCGTACCCAGGGACTTTAGTTTGAAAACGCAA
The DNA here is from genome assembly GCF_017654505.1 of Polyodon spathula. Taxonomy (NCBI): domain Eukaryota; kingdom Metazoa; phylum Chordata; class Actinopteri; order Acipenseriformes; family Polyodontidae; genus Polyodon; species Polyodon spathula. The sequence continues at coordinate 4,933,485 of NC_054536.1, read as the reverse complement.
GCATGAAGAACAGAGACTTGAGACGGCATTGAGATCAGCTCCTGGTAAAGAGAAAGAAGTGGCTCGGCTGCATATCAGTGCTTTACTGGGTCAGTGATGAACAAAATCACCAACATCAAAGTGTTGTTTACCAATTATTCACAAATCATACTTACTGCAGTATTTTATCTTTGTGGATTGTGTGACTTATATTGGCCCTTACTTTACATTCTTCTTCTTAAAACATTTGGTAGTTTGGTGTATAAAAACATTTGGTAGTATGTACATATTATAATCGACTATAATATATATATATATATATATATATATATATATATATATATATATATATATATATATATATATATATGTGTGTGTGCGTGTGTGAATAGTGTTATTTAATTAAAGTAGTCAAACTGTTATTTATGTCATACATTATACTTACAGAATATACTAATAGCAAAGAGCGCTGTCATGAATAAATTAAAAAAATAGGTCTGCATTCTACAGTAACAGAATTCTTTTTTTTTGACATTTAAGCCTCTTCACTGGCACACTATATTTACTGTATACTTGCATGTACTCTTATAAAGCAGCATGTTTAGTTTATGTTCAATGGAGACCCTTGGGTTAATGTCTGTTGTGTGCCACCTCATCTCGCAAACACTTCCAGGTTTAATAAGGCATCCGTTATTTGGAGGTCTGGGAGAAGATTAACTGTCTCTAATCACATTTGAATATACAGGGAGACTGTGGCAGTCAGTTATATGTTTATTTCAAGTCTCCTTGTCTTATTGATAGATCATGGATGCCTAGAGATCTGTTTATTCTCCAAAGCCAAGGGAATTGAAGCTGTAATATATCATATAACTCCAGAATGGATCAGCATTGTTCTAGACTCATCAAAACAGCTGTTCATGAAGAAGAAAACATTAAACCCTACTGCTAGCAGTTATCTGTACAGTACAGTTTGTCAGATGATTTTTTAACATTAAAGGCAGCCTTTCTACATTGAAATGTGATGTCAGCATTAGAGTTAGAGTCCTTGTTTTTTCATGCGGTTTTATTTCAGTGTGAAACCCTAGGTCACATACAGTCACTTGTATTCTATTCTTTATGTTACTAAAGCTTTACAGGTGCACAGCAGTCATTCTACAGTTATGTTGTAGTAACCCTCAATATGTCATTGTTCTGTCATGTTAGAAACTGTTATATACTCCAGATGTAAAATGCTTTTAAGAGACAGCTGGTTTTCTAGGGGTTTTGGTACTCTTTTTTTTTTTTTTTTTTTAAAACAGAGTCTTTTTTAACCAGTAGAGGGCACTCCAATCTTACTAACAATATGTTTTAACAAAAAATGTTGTTGTTTTTCTCTTAGTGAGGTGAGGAAAGTTCATGACTTGGATATACAATTGCTTACATTGATGACACGGGATTTAAAGATTTTACCACCATGTATAGATTTATATACTGCACAACTTTATATCATAGTATTTTTGAAGTAGTCACGTTGCATTTATTTTGCAAAATACCCACAATACTTCTGCAGTATAACGGCATTATGCTTAATTAAACCATTTTAGGCAACCATTTTAAACATTTCAAGACAAACTAAATATTTTAAAGTAGTAAGTCTAATTCTCCCCACAAATAAGGTGACTTCAATCCTGTCATCCTGCGTTATTTCTCATTTCAAAATTGGTAAGCAACCAACCCTTTACATTTTCATGAAATCATTTTCACATTTTTCCTACTGCAGGGGTATACTGGAAATCCGTGAGCTGCATTCACGTGCACAGTTCCCTGATTTCTTACTCAAAAAGAGCTTAAAGCTTTAATGTTCTTAAGTCTCTTGTTTTATAAAGGGTGTCATCTTGTTCAGTTTGGATTCTGGCTGCTCAAACTGCTAAATGATGTCTCTTACAATAAGAGACGTCCAACACACCATTGGCACAGCATTTAACGGGGTGACATCTGTACACAGGATAGGATTGAAAGTGTGATTGGTTGATCTTCTGAAAAACCAAATAAATAAGTGACATTAATAACAAGCAATGTCATTAACAGCTTGATGCTGTCAGCTTGTATGTGTATGTTTGATCTAGTATATATATATAATTTAAAACATTAAAACAAGCACTAAGATTTCAATTTCTTTTACTTCTAAAAGTTCAATTCAAAATATTTTATATATTATAGTTTTAATTGCTGTCATGATAAGGTGCAACTACTGATACTGTATATGTCAATGCACTATTTCAGTGAGCTGTGTGACTGAATATGTGAGATGCAGAGCATGAGAGACAGACAGACAGGTGGATGGAAGAAATCTTTATACTGGGCCTAGCTTTGTGTGGCTACAAAAAAAAAAAAAAAAAAATTCTTTGTGGCTTATAAGGCAGGAAATAGTAAGTTAGATTGAATACAACCTAAGTTCTTTTGTTTTGTGTTATTTATAACCTTTACAACTGTTTTATTCCTTTCAGAAGAATTGCACAACGCAAATGGCATCCAATTGGAAACCACATAAATCTGATTAACTTTGTTAAAGGGCTGCTAGTAGATGATTCTGCATCCAAGACTGATATTTTTGTAGAGAACAAGTGTGATTCTAGTGAACAGATCACTCAAAGCTTCCTTCCCTAACTGTTATAATCATTCTGCAGTTATTACCACAATTACATTAGGTAACTATTGCAGAATGGTAATACATCCCCCCAGAGCAATTGAAACACATTGCAGAATTGTCACAGCAGTGCCATCCTGGTTGGCCATGGTGGCCTTCCGCCCTGTACCGTTACAGAAGAAACCTTCGGATTTCAGGGATCCATCAATGAAGAATGATTAACTTAATGATAAACATTTCCTTTCACAGATACTGAAACAAAGCTAATAACAATTTACCCTGAAGCCTAGTGGTCAAGTGTATCTATGGAATAAGACCAGAGAGAGACTGACACTGAAAAGTCAGATAGATACGACAGCACATGGGAGACTCAGTATAAATGTGTTTAACTGTCTAGCCATGCGTCAATTAAAATCTTCCTTCAGTTTACAAACATATAACCTCCTTTCACTGCTCGTCTGCTTTTTAATGAGACATTTGGCATGACAATAACAGCAGGGGCTGCTGTGGTCTTCCATTAAATGCTTTTGACAAAATTTTATACGAGGGGCAGCTACACTGTAGATAGGAAGTCAGGATTGTTGTTTGTTTGTTTGCTTGTTTGTTTGTTTTGATACAGTTTAATTAAAGGATAATATACTATGCTCCCAATAAACCATATGTACACATGTAGGATTTGCCATAGCGTATTTGCAGCATAACATAAAAAAAAAAAAAAAAAAAAAAAAAAAAAAAACTTCTCTGCCCTTGGTTTTTTTACATTAACAACTTATACATTTAAATCAACGTCTTTCGTAACCTATATATATATTCATATATATATATATATATATATATATATATATATATATATATATATTGTATATATCAAAAAAACACACAAACAACACACGTAAGTTTACATAATTAGATAGTCAGATAATTACATCAACTTTGTGTGTGGGGGCCTTCTCTGTACAATTACATGTCAGATAATATGCATGTGATAGTTTTGCTGAAAATATAATTTTGATCAATTAAAATTTACAAATGGCAAATGAAACCAGGCAATGATTATTAGATGTTAAATATACAGTAGGCTTATGGTTTTATAATTATTGAGAACTGGGTAAGAAAAAAATATATGGACTTCATAAAATGTATATCAAGTGTTCTAATTTGAAGTACTAGTTGTTCTAAATATATTTAAATTATTTATGATATTCTGTGTAAGGGTATTACTGAAAAATGCTCTCCTGTAAAAAGCTATATATTTATAATGCTAAACATTATTTAAATTTAGCTAAACCAAGGAAAGGAAGATTGAAAATAGCAGGCAAAATGGTTTATGAGGCACACAAAATGGATGTTGACTGTACACAGCACAGCGACATCACATTTCATTACAACAAAAACTAAAAGACACAGCAAGAAAAAAAAAAACAAAAACTTGATCTTACCTCTGTTAAGCAAACCTAGCCAAACACAAAATAGTAATGCAATAGAATACCACACACACAGACTTGAGATTAATAGTTGCCACTGCCTTATTTTGACCATGAGCTGATTCAACGCATTTTTTAAATTTTTTTACAAAACAATGACTTGTGTATTACCTATACTGAACAATTCCCATACTCGTTACAAATGCCCATTTGCACTCATTGCTCTTACCAGGCATATTTTGTACTGTGGTGACCAGAATAGGACCAGTACCTCAAGTGTATTCATCATTGCATTATACAACTACTTACCATTTAAAACAGTATTTGACAAACAAATAGAAATAGTTGCTGAAATTTCTATTTAAAATAAAAATAGAAAATTCAATTTCTTTCTTAAAATAAGTATCTTGCAAGCAGTAAATATTCTTGTGCCCAAGTACTCTCTGTTTCCAATGCTTTAACAAGTTATCTATCCAGAGGCATATACTCCCTTGTGTTCTTACTGATTTCAGCTAGTCTTTCTTGCAGCACTTTGTCAAAGGCTTATTGGAATCCCAGGTAGATAATGTCACAGGCTCTTTTTGTGCTTACAGGGCAAGCCTTTTCTGAATGCATGTTGGCTGTCTCCTATGTTCTGCTATATAGATACTCTTTTAATTTGTCTTGTATGATTGATTCCATGATGTTATGGAGGCTAGGATGACAGGTAGTTTTTTTGTTTTGTTTTGTTTTTTTAATATAGGCTCCACATTTGCAACCCACCAGTCAGCTGGGACATCTCCTGCCTTGATTGAGCTGTTAAACATCATTGCCAGCGGCTTGGTGATGACCTCTCTTGTTTCATTGAGCATTCTTGCTTTTATGCTGCCCAGACCAGGGGATTTGTTCATCTTCAGAGCCCCAAGTCCTCTTACTTCTTTGGTTTATTTATACTAAGTGTGTCTAGAATTGTTTGAGGACTGTCTGTGTCAGGAGGCATGATGCTGACGTATTCGCTGGTGAAAAGTTGTCCTTTTTTGTTTTTCTGTGCTGTTGTCTTTTTTGCTTGCTTTGCTTGATGGATTAATTAATGCAGTTTGGTAACTGTTTAGTTTGGAATTCTTAGTCTTTGGGATGAATTGGTCTTGTTTTTCCAACATGATGTATCTGAACTTTGTCCATTCTTTTTCCAGATTCCGCTTCCAGTGTTTTCTCCCAGTCTATGTTGTGCAGGTTGTGTAATTGTCTGTATGAGACTGACACACAGTGTAAATGTGAAGGCATTCAAAGGCAATAATCAGGACCCACTTCTCTATACCAATGCAATGTTGTAACAAAAATAAAAATAAATGTTGTTACAAATTGTATTGGTGTGGCGATGAGATGAGTATTTTAATTTAGCTTCAAGAAGTTTGTGTTTATATCATGTGTATTACAGAGCGCCCGTGGGACACTGATCGCTGGTGAGCACATCCGCTGGATACAGAGACTTGGAGTGTTCACAGGTTATGAGCTTTTTAAAGCAAATGCAAATTTTGGGAAATTGTAACATAAAACTAGCAATAAAAAAACTCAGAAGGATCAGTTGTTGTTCTGAGAGACTTTTAGTTATTTTCCATACTGCCAAAACCATTCTATTCCTCTACTTCTCTCCTTTTGCACTTCAAAATAGGACTCTGTGTTTTGGCTGTCGAGTTTGCTATAACAATTACCGTGCACTTGAAATGAAAAACATTTGGCAGCTGTGTTTGGATCACAATTGCTTGATCAAATTGATAGTTGCCTCTTAGGGTGATGTTATTATATTTGGGGCATGTTATCAGGATGATAGTGTACAAGTAACTATAATTAGATGTTTTTCTTGTCTTGTGTTTATCATAATCACACTGTTTACAATTTGTCAAGTTATGTATCACCTCTAAAAACATTTTTTTTAAAACCTGTAGGATTTGTTATTTTAGTGTTGGATCAATATTAGTACATTGACGTGGGATTATTTTGTAAAACTGGACAATCGGTGGTATATTGATGCTTTTATTATGTTAGTATTCTACACATGGAGTAGGTAGATTATTTTGTTCAACTCAAACAATGATAAAAATTACTTTAGTGCTTTACAGTTGTGAAAGGGGTTTAAAAGGCTTCCCTATACACATATTTTAAAGCTAAATGAAAAAGAAGTCCTACTTATTATCCCTGATAAACCTCTAGTTTTCATAAACACCTCATTGGTAGATCAAACAGCCTCCTGCTCAATAGTAGGTGCACTCCAGCTCTATACTTTTATGACTTGGACAGTCTGCTTAATGGACTGTAAGACTCTTCCCATTGACTCTGCACAGAAATAAAGAAATGCGGCTGGCACTCAGAAAAATAGCAAGTTCCAGTTAAATCCCTGGGAAATTAGAAAATTATAAGGGAGGTCATCAATCTTTTTGAATGTTCTGAGATGAAATGCTCCAGTATTCCAATAGATGGGTTGTAGTAGGAAGGCAATGACTTGACCTCCCAGCATAAACTAATTATCTTGCATCATCGCTTGTCTCATTTAGTTAAGTAAGGGCAAACAGAATTTTCAGTTTCAAATGGGGAAATACAGTGCTGTACTTATATTCGGTAATAGGGCGTAAATGTGCATGCAAATGATAAAGGAAATTGTTTATGCAGAAATAAAAGCTTATGATCTTTTAAAGATAACTATTGTTTTGTAAACAATCAAAATGATAGACAATATGGGCCTGTAACAACGCTTCATAGGGTGTGTATGTGTTTTCTGGTAGATGGGGGATTAGAGAGACACTGGAGGGTTTACTTGACAATGCCGCTCCAGTTCCCAGGTTTTATTTACAGTATTTACAAGCAGAAAGCAGCGATGGTAGCTCATAGAGGACATACAACAGAGGCAGAAAAAGGCAAAAATAAAATAGTACTATAATGAGCGGGATCTACATCTCTAAGTATTCCCTGTTCCTATCCACTTTCACCAAACCCAAACCCCGGTTACACACACGGTTGAATTCTTAATTCTAGGACTCCGATCCAGGTTAAGACATGCTTTTCAAGGTCTCGCCGAGCACTCTGAGTCCCACGGCCTTGCAGCAGGACTGGAGGTGTATAACCAGGTATCTTCTGGGATCTTCTGTCTCCGCTGGGACACGCCCACCTTCTGGTTAGGAAATGGACAGCTGGCCAATCACTAGCTGCTTTTCCCACGCAACCAAACACAACAGGCAGACAATCCCAGATGGAGAGTCCATTTCTCTAATAAGTATTTACAAAATTAAACACAAAACTATGAACAAAAATAACCATAGAAACATACTTTTCTGTAACACTTTAGGAGTGTTTTGTTAATGACCGTCGTTTTGCTAAATACAATTTTAATTTTGAATTTATTCTCATTTCTCATAACACTGTTTAATCTAAAATTGAGGGTACATGAATCCTCTTTTTCAGGAACAGTGGCTTGAAACCAGGTTTCAGGAGACCGGGAGACCTAGCTTGAGGCAACTGCTGTAGCAAATCCCAAAGTCTCCCCTGGAATGTAGTCCTTAGTTCTGTACTGTCTGCAGTCTATCCAGGGGCACTCGATTCATTGCAATTGAAACTATCCTGCAGACTGCAGGCATTAGTATTGTCCTCTGTACTAACCACAGGATCAGCCCCAGTTAGTATGCTACCTCTAGTTTGTTGCAATTCAACAGTGTATTTGGATTAATGTCTGACCCATATTATAGGAGGGCATCTCAGAGCAGAGTGTAAAAATCTGTGACATATTTGGGAATCACTATAATTTGTTTTCCTGTTGGTCGGCCAATAGCTGAAATTGTCCTTGTCCTTGTCCCTGGCCCTAGGCCAGGAATGCAAAGTATATTAATTGAATTTGCCTTGTTGAGTTCAAATAGGGTCATATCTTCATAGCTGTATCTTTATTAACCAAACTTCCTAAATGGTTCCATATGTTAACACATTTGTTTTCAGTTTTCTGTCAATTGAATATAAATATGCCTGTTTTATATGCAAATGCAAATATTATAAAAACAGAAACAAAACAATCAGCATAAAATCATAGTTTATCATTTTGTCTTAAGAAACAAGTGTCATTTAATCACATTAGTGCAAGGTAGTGGGTAGCATTAGGGGTCTATTTTCAAAAGACACGTGACAGAGGATTTACAACAACAACAAAAACAGCATAACGTGTTCCTTTGAATAAAAGACACACTTCTCAAACCAATTTATTTCTTCTCACAAATAACCTGGGACTTAAATTTGAGTGTAGTAATGCATGTCAACAAAAGACGTGACTGCCCGAGTACACAAGCAGCAACGTGACTGACTGCTGAGAAAAGAGGGACAAAAACTTTTCTGCCTGATCTCGAGTCATCCATGACATGTAGGGAGCCATTCACAGGCATGTTCAATTATTAATATGCAATATGCTTTACCAGTGTGCCTAACAGACAAGTTTGTAGCATTTCATTGCACAGAATGGAGCATTTCTTTGTATAAATTGCTCTTATGTTTATATTCCTCAAATTGAGTGAGCTATTCGAAGGTATATGTTAATTCAGCAGTAATACGTTTTTGAAGCCAATCTGTTGCATCTACAGTCAAAGTGTGGGGAAGATTTTGTACTGGTAATCGATTTACAATCGATTACAATTTTTGACTGGTTAATTTGTGGACATTAGTTGATTAATCGGTAGATTAAATGCACATTTTTAATAAAGGTAACATTCTTATAGCAGCTGTCCTACATAGTAATACAAAAAAATCAATAGAATTAAAAAAAAAAAAAAAAAAAAAGCCCAGTGGTAATTTGGTCTTTTTAAAAGCATTTTTATTATTATCTTTATTTTAGTAAATGTACGTATTTTCATGGAACATTGGTTGTTTCCATAGCTACATACTTGGCTTCCTTCTGTACTTCTGCATCTAGCAGAACTTGAGGCACTGAAGAGATGAAGTCGTTTAGAATCTTGTTACAGATGCCCGAGAATACCGTGGCTATTGACAGTGATTGCTTAACATGCTGTTTAGTCAGAAATTAGAGAAAGTCCTTTCACAGAATTACCTCTATTTGAAGAATTTGTGCCTTCATGATCAGTTCAGGCATTTCTGTTGTATATCTCCATTTTGCAATTATGTCCCGTCTCTTCTCACTCATGATTGGACACCTGTATAACAAGGGGCAGATCTTTGATTCTCCCATTGGTTAAACCTACTAAAGACCTTAGCTGTTTATGTCCTGCCTCCCTGCACTTATGATTGAACTGCCGCAGAGAAAATGCAGATCTTCTATTGGTTGGTTTTATTTTTATATACAACTGCATGGTTATATAAAAAAAGGTAAAAAGATATTATGCTACTGTCATGTATTATGTACTTTCCACTGTATATCATGTATTATGCATTTTTCTGTATTTGAAGTATTATAGATTTTCTTGTTGTTACTGCATCTTGTAAAGTGCTTTGTGATGGTGGTCCACTATGAAAGGCGCTATATAAAAATAAAGATTGATATATATATATATATATATATATATATATATATATATATATATATATATATATGTGTGTGTGTGTGTGTGTGTGTGTGTGTTTCGATATGTTGTACATATCTTTCTGAAGGAACAATGTGTTTGAATCTTAGCATTGGAGGTATTTATAGGTGTTTGACAGCATGACAACTACTTGTTATTGTTTTATTCAAATCCATGATTTTTACTTATATCTTTAAATCTATATTAATTCTAATTAACATTATTTTTATATAAACTTATATTTCCCTTATCATGCAATGTTATAAGCACAGTAACACCTTTCAGGATGTGAATTCAGCTCAATCAATGCCCGCCTCATGCTTTAGAATGCACCTTGGGAATGCATTGATTGAGCGTATTGCTTACTCAACTAAAATGTACTGAATTGATATATAGCAGTGTAAGTAATCTGTAAATAAAATGCATTATGTGAGACTTGTATACACTGTTGAGTGTATTTAAAATAAACTAACAAGACTATGTTGCAAAAACAACATTTGTTATCTGCTTCATATTGTTCAACTGATCATCTTTATCTATGCTTTATTACTCTTACATATTTAAAGGCCAATAAATCTATAAAAGTAACACAGAGTGTGAAGATGTATTGGAAGTGAGTAGATACACTGTATTGAAGAAGATAGTACTTCATGGTCCTAAGCACTTTCCAGGTACATTGTATTGAAAGAGATAGTACTTTCACTAGTGGTGTACAAATTATTATGGATTCATTTTTTTTCTTCTATTTTATCTATTTAAAAAAAAAAAAAAAAAAGAAGAATTTACGAAACCAGATAAAACTATGTCCCATCTGGGCTATTACTGTAGGATCTAAATGATTTGTTTTTATACAAATACAGAACAAAACAGCATTAAAGGAGGTAAAAATGGCTGCAAAAATCCATTAAGTATTCAAAGATTGGCTGGGCAGCTGATTATCTTTCATCAAGGTGCCTAAGTAATAGCACTCTAATAATGATCTAATACATTTCCAGGGCTGCCTGAGACACAAGTTCAGAGTGAAGCAGGTTAAAGCTAATCAAGTACAAGGCTTACATTAGTGCATTTAAATCCAAGTGACAGAAGTGTTAAACTGTAATGCAGTCCTCTTACTGTGGTGCTGACTGGTGGAAAGGAATTGCACTGGAAGTGTCTAACTCTTTTGGGACTTCCCGCTTCAGTACTTTACCAACCATGCATATGGAGGCACTAATGACAAAGAGGCTACCCATCAGGGAATGCAATTCCACGCAGGCATTCTTACCAGAATGGATTATTTCAGCCTCGTTGGTCACAGATTCTGGAGTTTTCCAGCGATTCATCTTACTATTAATAATGTCAGAGAATTTTAGGCCTCTGAATTAAACAATGATAAATAGGAGCTGCTGAGGGAGCTAGGCCGAGGCAGTGCTGTTTATTTCTGTGTGAAGCTCTGTCAGGCCTGATAAATCGGATCCCTGAAATACTTTATAAAGGACTGAATTGATGTGGCGGTGGGCAAGGGAGACAATTAATGTTACGAAATGGGCCTGCTACCTGGGTTAGATGAAAGCTAAGAGAAGTATTTTATATAAATTGTCCAGTGTAGGAAATGGTGTAAATGGGAGGTGAGGGAAACACAAAGCAAAATAATGGTCACCAAAGCCTTGTGCAGGATGGAGGTCATTGAGGGAGAGACGCTCTACAGAGGCCCAGAGTGGTGGGCATGTGCTGATCACTCATAATGGCAAGAAAAAGGCCATCCTGTACAGAAGAAAAATGAAAACTATTAAAGGCACTCTGCAGAGCTGGCTTTAGGGAGTCAGCAATTATTACTCAGAGATTCTCTCAGAGACAAAATAAAAGAGAATGGCTTGTCTTCTTCCTTCTTTTGGATGTGCATCTTTGTTCTGAAAATGATATTTTTCTTTGTTATGTGGCATGGTTGTTAATAATGCTCTTGTATTTATTGAGGCTCAGGCCCTTAGATTAGCTTCTTAAAGTGGATCTGTTTTACTGCATATACTCACCAATTATGTTTTTATTAAACAAAAGACCTGAGAATAGTACTAATAAATACAATATTAGTTAGCTTCACATATTATAGCACATACATGTATTATACTGTATATCATGTTCCACAAAACACATAACATTTTTTGTTACTTTCATCTAATGAGATTTTAAATGTTTTTATTGTACCACTAACAATCCAGCTAGCACTGGAAATTCCTATTTCTCTCTCAACATAAAACAAGAAGCCTGCCTCAGAGCGCTGACTTACTCGGACAACAAGCCTTTGACACATAATCTGTATGTTTAATAGGGGTGTGCAGAGATCACTCATACTCGTAATCATACTGCCCTCAGACACCAATGCTCATAGGAACACTCGGGAGATGTCACTGGAAGTGGGAGGGGCAAACACCGGAAGTGTCTTGATTTTCTCTCAGAAAGTGACCTGACATTGTCAGTGTTTATTTAACAACGGCTTAAATGGGTTGTATGTCCTAATGTGTAATTATAATGACAACAAATCTGCAAAACAGACTCTTTATTATTTTACTTATTTGGGGGCTTTAGGTGTTTATTGTAAAGATTATTTTTCAATATTAGGGTAATGACTGTTTACTGAATCTAAAGCCTCAAACTGCAGAAACACATATTTTCAAAAAACCTTGGAAAGTGATACTTGATGTATCTCTAATGAAAAAATACAATGCATGTGCATGGTCCTTTACACAAAGCACACAACTTGTTGGGGAAAAAACAACACATGCAACTCAAGGAACGTGTTCTGCCATACAAAAATGGTCTTCTTAAAAGCTAATGCAAAAGAGACAATATCTTGTGTTTGCAAAGTATATTAAAAGTGGAATTATTGGTTTGTTTACAGGCATGTAGCTTATTAACCCTTTGCGGTCCTATGTCGGACCAGGTCCGGCATTACAATTTTCCCTTTCCAGTCTGATGTCGGACCCTGTCCAACATCATCAAAAAGACGTAAAGCACAGGTCTCTAGTTGTTTTTTTCTCTGGAAAAAACAGAAAACCTTTCAATGGCTGAGTGAGACTGATAGGAGCCAAATGAAGCTGAAAAAAGGGCGTATCTGATAGACCCATGCACCACAGAGATAACATGGACATAAACAAAAGAGATAGCTGCTTCTACATCCAGCGCTCAAAGAATATCACAGACATTTGCAGAGCTTTTTCAGATGTTATAGTAATAAAATAATGACTTGGATCGAATTATTGAGGAGTTTGGTGATAAAACAAGTGATCAGGAGATGATTTACCAGTATTCAGTATTCAGATTCAGACGGTGAGCACAATAATCTGTTATACAATGACATTAGAAATGTGTGTAGCAAAGGAGAAGCCATACTAATGGGGGATTTCAACTTCCCCCAAATAAAATGGGAAAACCCGGTGGGTAGCGCGAAGGATGAAATAGAAATGGTGGAAATGACAAATGACTGCTTCCTAACACAATTTGTGAAGGCACCCACTAGAGGGGAGGCATGCCTTGATTTAGTCTTTTCAAATAACGAAGATAGAATAACTAAAACAGAGGTCAGAGAACCACTGGCAAACTCAGACCACAACATGGTCTCATTTGAAGTGTTTTTTAAATCCCCAAAAGTAAAGACTAAAGCTAAGGTTTACAATTTTAGAAAAGCAAACTATGAAGGTATGAAACAGAGACTAACAGAAGTAGATTGGAGTAAAACAGAGAAAACACCCACAGAAGAAGGATGGTTGTTCTTCAAAAATGTAGTACTAGAGGCACAAAACAATTATATCCCTAAAGTAGACAAATCTAAATGTAAAACTAAATTGCCAAAATGGTTTAATAGATCAATTAAAAAAAATATTCAGCGAAAAAAGGCACTTTACAGAGCATTAAAAAAGGACCAAAAAGAAAGTACGCAGAAAGAGTACACAGAACTGCAAACGCAAGTCAAAAAGGAAGTTAGAAAGGCCAAGAGAGAAATAGAAATAAACATTGCTAAGGGAGCTAAAACCAATTCCAAAATGTTTTTCCAATATTACAACAGCAAGAGAACATTCAAAGAGGAGATTAAATGTTTAAGAGATACAAATGGCAAAATCGTAGAGGAAGAAAAAAAAATAGCAAATATGTTAAATGATTACTTTTCACAAGTTTTTACAAAGGAAGATACTGACAACATGCCCCACATGTCATCCAGTTCCTATCCAGTTTTAAATAACTTTAGCATAACTGAGGCAGAAGTGTTAAAGGGACCAGGAGCTCTTAAAATAAACAAATCCCCTGGGCCGGATGAGATCCTCCCAGTAGTACTCAAAGAAATGAAAGAAGTAATTTACAAACCGCTAACCAAGATCATGCAGCAGTCTCTTGACACAGGGGTGGTACCGACAGACTGGAAAATTGCAAACGTAATACCGATCCACAAAAAGGGAAACAAAACTGAACCAGGTAACTACAGACCAGTAAGCCTGACTTCTATTATATGCAAACTTATGGAAACTATAATAAGATCCAAAAGGGAAAATTACCTATATGGTAACAGGGTACTGGGAGACAGTCAACATGGTTTTAGGAAAGGGAGATCGTGCCTAACTAACTTGCTTGATTTTTTTGAGGATGCAACATCCATAATGGATAATTGCAAAGATTAATTCTCAAACTGAACGCAGTTGGGATTCAAGGAAACACATGTACATGGATTAGGGAGTGGTTAACATGTAGAAAACAGAAAGTACTGATTAGAGGAAAAACCTCAGAATGGAGTGTGGTAACCAGCGGTGTACCACAGGGATCAGTATTAGGTCCTCTGCTATTCCTAATCTACATTAATGATTTAGATTCTGGTATAGTAAGCAAACTTGTTAAATTTGCAGACGACACAAAAGTAGGAGGAGTGGCAAACACTGTTGCAGCAGCAAAGGTCATTCAAAATGATCTAGACAAGATTCAGAACTGGGCAGACACATGGCAAATGACATTTAATAGAGAAAAGTGTAAGGTACTGCACGCAGGAAATAAAAATGTACATTATAAATATCATATGGGAGATATTGAAATTGGAGAAGGAATCTATGAAAAAGACCTAGGAGTTTTTGTTGACTCAGAAATGTCTTCATCTAGACAATGTGGGGAAGCTATAAAAAAGGCTAACAAGATGCTCGGATACATTGTGAAAAGTGTTGAATTTAAATCAAGGGAAGTAATGTTAAAACTGTACAATGCACTAGTAAGACCTCATCTTGAATATTGTGTGCAGTTCTGGTCACCTCGCTATAAAAAAGATATTGCTGCTCTAGAAAGAGTGCAAAGAAGAGCGACCAGAATTATTCCGGGCTTAAAAGGCATGTCATATGCAGACAGGCTAAAAGAATTGAATCTGTTCAGTCTTGAACAAAGAAAACTACGTGGCGACCTAATTCAAGCATTCAAAATTCTAAAAGGTATTGACAGTGTCGACCCAAGGGACTTTTTCGACCTGAAAAAAGAAACAAGGACCAGGGGTCACAAATGGAGTTTAGATAAAGGGGCATTCAGAACAGAAAATAGGAGGCACTTTTTTACACAGAATTGTGAGGGTCTGGAATCAACTCCCCAGTAATGTTGTTGAAGCTGACACCCTGGGATCCTTCAAGAAGCTGCTTGATGAGATTTTGGGATCAATAAGCTACTAACAACCAAACGAGCAAGATGGGCCGAATGGCCTCCTCTCGTTTGTAAACTTTCTTATGTTCTTATGTTCTTATAAAGAGGTATGTGAAAAATATAGCGAACAAGTGATGGGGCTTGGCTGGAGAAACAGTACTGAATGTCCTTTTGTGATTCAATGACTTTTAAACCTATTTTACTCTGAAATATATATTTTAAACAACGCATGTGAAAATAAATTGGACCTGACGTGCTTGACAAGTGCTGAATAAATGGACCGCTAAGGGTTAAATGTGTTTGTGTGTACTGCTGTCCAACATTAAATACAGTATTATTTCAAATTAATGGCGCCCTCTAGTTAATGCCGTCCTCAAATTAATGCCACCCTCCAATTAACGCAGCTCTCGAGTTAATGCCGCCCTTGAGTTAACTCCTCCCCCGAGTTAACAGCGCCCTCAGGTTAATGCCACCCTTGAGTTAACTCCTCCCCCGAGTTAACAGCGCCCTCAGGTTAATGCCACCCTTGAGTTAACTCCTCCCCCAAGTTAACAGCGCCCTCAGGTTAATGCCGCCCTTGAGTTAACTCCTCCCCCGAGTTAACAGCGCCCTCAGGTTAATGCCGCCCTTGAGTTAACTCCTCCCCCGAGTTAACAGCGCCCTCAGGTTAATGCCGCCCTTGAGTTAACTCCTCCCCCGAGTTAACAGCGCCCTCAGGTTAATGCCACCCTTGAGTTAACTCCTCCCCCGAGTTAACAGCGCCCTCAGGTTAACGCCGCCCTTGAGTTAATGCCGCCTTCGGATTAATGCAGCCCTCGAATTAACAGTGCCCTTGAGTTAACAGTGCCCTCGAGTTAATGCTGCCCTTGAGTTAACGCTGCCCTCAAATTAATGCCACCCTCAAGCTAACGGCGCCCTCAAATTATTAAATTAATGCCCTCCTGGAGTTAACGCCACCCTCAAATTAACACCCTCCTCGATTTAACGCCTCACTCATATACTAGCTTCTTAATAGACACCGCCCTCGATTAAACAGCGCTTTCAATAAAGAAACGTAAGCGTATAGTGCTGCAGATCGGAGCCTCTCACAGCGCCGCTTCTAAAATTCCTTCAATCAATTAACAAAATATTGCAGCGTTTGTAAAGCATAATATTATTAATAAATGGCCATCCTTGTTTAAGGGCCGCAGTCTTTTTGATCAATTTAAAATAAACGCTGCAGTGCCAAATTGAAGTAATACGATATTACTAAACTTTTTAGTAGGTTCTTTATTTGCAAAAATAGCAGACTAAAGTGTTTATGAGACACACAGAACAGATGTTGACTGTATGTATATCACACACCACATGTCACAACAAAAACAAGATGAAAATGCCTATTTTTTAACAGGAAGATACTCAAAAATAGCATACCTTTGTTAAGATGAAATCACCATCCTCTTACGGATGGGAACAATATACAGTTGCTTTGCTTTTAACACATTGCATTCAAAGCACACAGTAGCAGAACATTAGCTGCTGTTTTCTTTTGCATATACAGTAGTTTTTCCTCTGACTTGGGTTTTTGCAGCAATGGATGGACAACAGTACATGTTAAAAAAAACAAACAAACAAAAACAGTGATACTGTTAAATATATATATATATATATATATATATATATATATATATATATATAATATATATATATATATATATATATATATATATATATATATATATATATATTCACTTTCTGTACCTTATGATGACTTTAACTTGAGTTTGTATTTGATTGTCCAGCTTTATATGCTATGATTATAATGATTTATTTAAAAATGTAATTGTGTTCCTATTCTGGGTGTAATAAGCAAGTATCTGTCAAGTTCTTATATGTACATCTAAAAATGAGTGATTATTGCTCTGCTTATCCTAATCACTAAGTATGCCAGCAGTAGACATCTGTCAGTCTGCAAGAAAGCAAGTTAATGATGCCTGACTGTAATCAGTTATTCAGCATGCATCCTGCTTGTGCTGTGCATTGATTGCACAGCTTTGTTTAGTGCACCCCCTTTAAAAGTTTCAATCCTGCTGCATCAACAAGGCTTGCAAGTTGTTTTCTTTTATGCTGAGCAGGAACATGTTTTTATAAAATCTTCAAACGAATGAATCAGTTCAGAGATTACAGGGAACAACTTTGAGTCATTTTTCTTAATACTGCTGACCTAAAACATGTAAAACTGCTTTATCGTGGAGCACTGTGTTATTATTGTCTTTAGTAATGTCAGTTCAGTGGTTGATAAACCACCCTGGGCTAAACCATTAGTAGGGTTAATGCAGTGTTTAACAGCGTGTGACAGAGATGGAATGATCCTTGGTGTTAGATCTTCCCCCGACCTGCGGGAGTGCTTTGTAAAGGGAACAGAGTTCCTTGGACTAGTTGGCCTGACAGTTTATTCCTAGGGTGCGGTGGAAGTCGGCCATCTAGAAAGGGGGCGGAGCTACGGTACACTAAGCAGGTTAACGGCGTGGCATCCACGGATTGGAGGAGCGGGTGTGCTAGTTAACCAAGGGGTCAAGGTCGATGGTATAAATAGGGGCTTAGCTATGCAATCTGTTCCTTGCAAATTGGTTATAATCATTGACCAAAAGGACCTGAAAAAGAAAGTGTGTTTTTTTGTTTGTTTGTCAGCGTTGTCTGAAGTCTGCTGTTTGTCTTGTTTGTTAGACTTGACGATTGACATGCTCCGGAGCTATCGCCTACGGCCAGCATAAGCCCAGACAACAAAAGCACTATCTGTTTGTCATGTATTATTGTACCTTCACCACCCACACTGCAGCACTCCGTGGGAGTGGTGACTGTGCTTGTGTGTGGTGTTCTGGACTGGGGTATTATTTACGGGACTGCAAAACCTCCATATTCCCAAGCAATACATATCGCTGTGTTCATCGCTGTGTACATCGCTGTGTTCATCGTTGTGTTCATCGCTGTGTACATCGCTGTGTTCATCGCTGTGTACATCGCTGTATTCATCGCTGTGTACATCGCTGTTATCATAGCTGTGCACATCGTTATGTACATCGCTGTGTTCATCACTGTGTACATTGCTGTGTTCATAGCTGTGTATTGCTGGTTCTCTTGTTTGGTTTCTGTTTGGTCATCAGACCTCTTCATTACTGGATTACTGCACTGCACCTGCACATGCCACTGACCATTTTGCCACACCGCGGTATTTAAATCTGCTGCTGTTTAGAGCAACACCTAGGGCATATTTGTGTTCGGCTTGCACCTCTATCTTCCTCTATTTTCCTCTGTTTTTTAGACCAGGGTAAAAACAGAAGGGTAAAAGCTATAAACAAATGAAACAGCTCTGAAAACTGAAATACTTCTACCTAAAGTTGTTTTTTCTTTTTCTTTTTTTTTTTAACATGTTTTTTACTTCGTTTTTGATTGGTTCTTGCCATCCACCACGTTGCTTTACCCTGCTCTCCCTGGTTCATATGAAATGTTTTGTGAGCCCCTACCATGCAATGTGTATCAATATTGTGACCCCCCTCCCCACACAGTATTACAATTCCACACATAGGAAGAAGAGCATATACTCTTATATGGCTGTTTGTCTCTGGGGTTGTAAGTTGTTCATGTAACCTAAGAAGAAAGTTTGATGTTGTGGATATTTGTCTCCAATGCCCTAAAGATGTGCTGCACATGAAAGGAACATCCCCTGTAGTGAAAAAAAAAAAAAAATCTCTATACTAGATGCCAGTTTCCGTGAAACATCAATTCTTGTTTCTTGGCTGAAGTGCTAACATTTTGAATGACATTTAATGCCTAATCCTCTTACCTTAATCGCTTTCCTCATTTTTCCCCCCGGATACCTTTAAAGAGCTTTGCCCTAATATTCACACAGTAGATGTCATGGAACATTCTCCTGACAGGAATGGGTTATTTTTGGAGAAATGTAAATTAATTTATCCCTCTTATCAATATCTTCAAGGTCATAACATGTTTTAAAAAGATAAAAAGAACATACATTTGACTTTTTACAATTTTTGTATATTTTGTTTCATTCTTTGTACATTTCTATTTTCAATTATGTTTGTGTCTTACTCTCACCACTGTTGTTGAATGCTTAGGGGCAAGGCAACTGTCTTTGTTTTTTGTTTTGTCAATTCCAGTCATGTTAAGCTGTAACCTTTCAAATGTGGTAGGTCCACCGAAACTAAGAGCTCTTTTATGTGGTGTTCACTTATGAGGAGTTTTCAAAATGATACATCACTTAGAGAAAAGTATTTATTTTGAGCTTTTGTTTCTTAACTGAAATATCATTCAAATCTGTGAATTGTGCAACAGGTCACATGCTCAGCTACTTGATACAATCAATTCAGTTCCTTTGCAGATCATCACTGAGTCCTGCATGTAGGCTGAATGACCCTGTTGACCACAAGCCTAAATATCTTAAACTGGATTAATTAAGAGACTAGAACAAATTACCAGATAAATCCAACAGTTTTAGTTTAGTTTAGTTTTATGAAGTGGAGTTCTATGACTGGACCAGGTGAGAGGCTTTGTTTCTTTACTATGCGTCTCTAACTACGGCAATCATCTAACTGCATGGATGGATGTCGTGGCTCTTCACATTGAAGAACAGTCCTGATCTGTGTTTCCAGCCTGAGCAACATTGGCTGTAAGCTGTCAGCATTATTATTAATGAATGAATGCATTATTCTTTTTATTTTTTTTATCTATCTCAAATAGTTAACGTGCTTGGTTTTTCCTGGAGCCAGGGAGATCCAGGATAACAGCAGTGGAGTTACAGTTAAGCAAAAATAAGCAATGGTTGTTGCATGCAGCTGGGATGGGAACTCATCATTTAAAGAGGGCTTTGGGTAATTTATCAGTGGGCCATTCAGAGATGAGACATCCAGGAGGTGTATCAGCAGACAGCTTTCTTTTTTTCTCTTGATAAGTGGATATGGGATACATCAGAGGCCAGAGCTTGTGATTCAGCAGTGGCGTCTGAAGTTGATGGCTGTGGTTGTGTTTTGTGGCAAGCTGCTAAGCTGTAGGGAGAAGCCCTTGCCCTTGCCCATTCCATGGTTCCAAAGGTATAGACACATTCAGACTTATCAGCCTTTGCATGTAGAGTAACGATATTATTAAATGAATTGGGCAAAGTAAGCACTTAGTGCTTAATTACATTGCAATGGATTCTATTAGTTAAGATTTAGTAAATATACATTTGTTTTCCAAATGTCAAGAATAATGAGTTGTTAACAACCTCAACAGTATATGTTGACATGGAGCACCTGCGTGACAGGGCTCAGCGAGGAGCCTAGAACAAGCAGGGGGCCTCAGGTGGGATTCTTGTCGATTCGAATGTTGTTCTTCAGATCCTCAATTGTCTGGGAGACTGGGTTAGTTGGAATATTTCCACTCAAATGCCTTTGCTAGCAGCCTGATTCTGTCTGGCATACATCATGATGAGCTCCACAAATCCATCTCTTGAATATTTACACACCATTGTTTAGTCTATCCGCAAACATGAAGACTATCCTTTAGATAGTGCTATTCCTGACGTTTATAAACCCTGTACACAGCCGTTCACGTGAAATTGCGCTGTTTCTGTTTGAATGTTTTCTATTTTATCAAAAGCATTTTAATTGGGCACTATTGATATTTCCTTCGAAAGCCTTACCCCAAAATGATTTATATTTTGTAAAGTACATGTGTCCATGCTTGTTTGTCAACAGATTTAAGACAAAGGGATTCCCAGCTATCTGAAGGACAAACCAGACGCATCATATCTTAAATGGATATTGTGGTGTCTCTAGCTGTTTGTATTAAATGTAAACAGAACCTGTGTGTATTCAGTGTGTCCTGTGTCACATTAATAATAATAGAAACCTCACTTTTTTAGCACTGTTCGTGAGGAGATGGCAATGCATTTGAATATGTTTTGGAGAGACGAATTACTTAAGATAGCTTGTATGTTTCATACCTATACCCAGCCTCCACCTGTGCATCAGGTTGTCTTTTATTAAGCCCCACGACTGTGGATGAAAAACGTACACTAACCGGACCAATTCTGTATTTTTGTTCTTTTAATGTTTAAATGGCATTTATTCTTTCAGTATTCCATTGGAATATTATCAAAACTTTTCCCCATTTACATTTAGATTAGCTTCTTCAAACTTAGGAAATACCACATACTCTACCCTTTACATCTTTTTTTTTTCCTATTTTTCAAATTCTGCTCAACAGATGTTAAAATTGAAGACAGAGCTAAAGGGAAAGGCTTCATTCAGAATGTATTTTTTTATTGCATTTATATAGCGCTTCTTATGTAAAAGTATCACAAGGCACACAACCACAATATATTTGTATAGCATGTCATACATACAACTGTCACAATCAGACCTTTTAAATAACAGGTGTAAATAACAGTACAGTACAGCATTGCATATCTAACCCCCTGTGGACTGGAGTATAGGCGGATATGTGAAAAAGTCAGATTTGCCAACATCTATAGAAAATGACATTTACACATCCATAAATAGGTTAGTGAACAAAAACAAAACTCATCTTTAAACATGGGTTTAAAAATAAGCAAATGTAAACAAGATTAATTAGGCTACAATACACAGTGTTGCAATACGGGTTACTATAAACCATCTCCACGCAAAGCTTTAAAAAAATACAAAACAAACGGTAAATGTACATTAACCTGCAACTGATGGCTTCTTTCTTAACTCTAGAAGTCCCTGCCTCCCTGGTTCTGCTTTCTTAATATCTCTGTCACAGTATTTTGTGCTCTTTCTTAACATTGTCAACAGTGTATTGAAACGCCACTGCTCCACACAGCTCACTGACACACGCACACAGCCCGTCTCTCTTAAAGGGGAAAGTACCAAAAGGCTGACTGCTGTGACCCTTTCTTTCTGTTTCCATGGCGGGCACTGCTTTTGCTGCCAATACCATTACTCTCAAAGCCTCATTTATTTATTTATTGATTTATTGATTTTTTTTTTTTTGTTATTTATTTACTGAGGTGATTAATTGATCAGGGCGGTATGTGATGGTTGGATATGTGACGTTCCACTGTATACATGTAATACAAAAGCAGCAATTTTAAATTTACATTAAAACCCACTAAGATAAGAAAGCCATTTTATAAAAGTGTGATTTTAGTCTTGACTTGAAAACTGTAATTGTTCCAGCTTCCCTGACAAACGAAAGCAGAGCATCCCATAATTTCAGAGCTCTACAAAAAAAAAGTCATCCCTCGTCAAGTGTTGCTTTTGTTAACTCTAGGAATAACCAGCAGCCCTGCATCTTGTGACCTCAGAGTGCGGTTTGGAAGATATCGGGTCAGTAACTCTTGCAAATAACTAGGTGCTAATCCATTCAGGGCATTGTAAGTCAACAGCAAAATATTTAAATCAATTCTATACTGCACAGGGAGCCAGTGTAAAGAGGCCAAAGCAGGGGTACTAGGTTCACTTTTCCTGGTGTTAGTCAGAATTCTAGCAGAGATTTTCTGAACAAGCTGCAAGCTGGATACCACACATTTTGGGACACCAGAAAAAAGTACATTACAGTAATGAATTCTAGATGAAACAAAGGCATGCATTAGTCTCCCCACATCAGATACGGAAATAATTGTTGAAATAAGTTTTCTGTATTTCTCAAATGGCAAAAAAATACTTTAATAACATCCTTAATATGTGTCGCAAATGATAATCAGTATCAAAGATGACACTTTATATTAAGGTGCTGCTTATTATTATTTCATAAATGTTTTATAAATATATAATATATACTTAATAACTATGTTACAAAGTGTTAATAAAGCATTATAGCTAGTTTATAACCATGCAATAGCCATTGAAATAATTGCGTTTTTAAAAAGGGGTCAGTTTTTAGTCACCTATTCTTTTGGGATGTTTAAACGTAATTCTGTCTATGGCTATTGCATGGTTATAAACCATCTATAATGCTTTACTAACATTCTATAACATAGTTATTATGTGTATGTTAAACATTTAAAAAACATTAATAAGCAGCACCTTAATATAAAGTGTTACTGAAGATTCTGTGACATCCAATGCATGATGTCTGTAAGGCAAGTAGCTAATAACACCCAGGCAGAAGAAATTCCTGGTTTAACTTTAATCTTTATATATTACTACTAGAAATGTTGCACAATAATAATTAGCATTTATAATGCATTCCAATAACCAGAAATGTCCTCCAAGGAGTTCACTAATCATGTATGTGACAGCTATGTTTTATGTCTCTGATGTAGTCTGCCTTGTCTGTTTTGTCAGTGTCACTCAGTATGTGATATTTTCCCTCCTCACACAGACAGCTTGTCCCACTGCTCCTATTGATGTCCACCTTTGCTCACAGTTATCATCTGCACACAGCCAGGCTTCGTTTTTAATCAGGGCAGCAGGGATAAATAAAACTGGATGGCTTTCAGTTCCAATCACATTCTGTTTCACCATGCTTCAGCCAACAGGTTCAAGAGAAATAATGGATTTTTATCTGTGAAAGCAGAAGCTGAGATTTCATATTTTGGATGGCATTTTTTTGTTTGTTTTTTGCTTATGCAGTCTTGACTGCAATTTTTTTGCAAAGAATATCTTGAAAACATTTGTTTGGGGTACTGTTGGCAGATGTACTTGTTTAATATCACATATTAAGGTAATAATAATAATAATAATAATAATAATAATAATAATAATAATAATAATAATAATAATAATAATAATAATAATGTTGCTAAATTGCCCCTTATTTTCTACTTAATTTTAAATAGCCAATTTGAGTGTCACCACACCACATACCAATTAGGAGGAATGAAGGTTAACTGGTCAGTAAACCCTGGAGACAAGGGCCCAGCCTGGGAACTTTACATTAAGAGCGGCATGCACTAAAAGGTGGTAAATTACCTGAAATACTGAGTGGTAAGAGAAACCCATACTGTCTGCAAAAATGAAGGTGTGATCGCTCTACTCACTGATATAATAATATGCACAAATAAAGTGATCTAAATTATTCATTTGACAGTCACCATAGCACGCGAAATACTGCACGCGTTACACACCCTTTATTTTAGTATATGGGCAATACAATGGACAAGTAGTCCTGCTCTCACTTTGTCAGAATGACAGCGATCAAGGAGGCAGCAGCCGGCAGCAGCTACATCTTCAGTGGGTCTCCGTAGGATGAGAGGAGGCGGCCCGGTGTTGTGCAGATTTCTGTATCCCCATAGACTCCTGTATCCCCTCAGATTTGACGCCTGCGTAAGTCAAGATCGCTATAGATGTAAAAAAATTAAAATCTGTTTTAAAAGTATAAAATATAGTTTTATTAGGTTACTTTTAATCAAGGGTTTTGTGTATTGAGCAACGCAGGAGGCTGAGCGTACTGTAGAAAATCAGTGGTGTTAAATGTGCTGTTTTATTTTGCTACGGAATTGATTTGGTCGTTTTCAATATTTGTTGCAAACTGTAGCAGAACTCAATGGCAGTGCTTGAGAACACAGTGGGACTCCGGCACAGGAATATCACACATTGAATCATGCGTTGATACAGAATTCTATGTAACACCGGGAAATGTCTTGCTTTGAGACTGAAAACAAATATTTGTTTATTCACCTTTATCCCCCTCTGGTTTATTTTGAAGGTACTCTGGTACCGAAACGCTGGCTAAATATAAATGTGTTTCTTTTAAAGGGATTGCAAGTGTGCGGTTTCTTTCTTTTTTTTTCTTTAAAGGAACTTTAACCTTCTGGCTGCTTATCCGGTGATTTCGACGTGCTGCACAGGCTAGTCACAATTTGTGCTGTACTCACTGTTGTCTTTTCCATGACAAAAATGCTACTGTTTTCAGGGCCGAAATAATTCAGTGTAATTCATGTGATAAAACTGTCTCTTGGCTGTTTCAGCAGTACAACGTCATAATGGAAAAAATACAGTACCTCATGGGATTGTATAGAGCACTGTCTATTTCTACAATGTATCTGGCATTGAGAAAGCAACAGTCCGAATAAAATCGGAATAAAAGTTTCATTTTCTGAATTATATCATTATGTACAGTATTACAAGAGCCGTTTCGTAAAATATTGCTCTCTTAATCCACAAAACCAACGAAATACATCCTATGTAGCCTATATTTTACATTTTATTTGTAGTGTTCTGTGGAACACGGGCAATCGTTTATCCTGGAAAAAAATTAATACAGTACCTGAAAGTGGACATACTCGTTTATCATGTTTCCCACACAGCACCACTTGTGGTCTGCTCTATTTATATTGTGATTTAGACAGACACTGCCTGCTTTCAATAAGCAGTACACTTAAAATGTGCTGTGAGACTTAGGAAAGTTAGCACCATTAAGTAAATATGTTTTTTATATCAAGTCCCTCCCTCACGGTATTAGGGGAGAGAATTTGGATACATCTCCATGGATTACCATTATTAATTGTATGTAAATGACTGGCGTGTAATATTTTTTTCCACTCAATTCCTTTCTCGTGCAAAGCACACAGTAACAGGCTTACTGCGTGGTAAACTGGTTACAGCTGTTTAGTGCATGAGGCCCTCAGTGTCTCTAATTACTGTGTGTTTACATAGTAGTTACATAGTAAATGCATATGTTAGGGTTAGGATGAGGGTTATATCATGCAAAATTACAAATGAATTACTTTGTAACTATGCATAATAACATTGTAGTTATGGGTAAGAACACATGTATTTCCTAAGTAACTTCTATGTAAATACACAGTAATTAGATACACTTAATGTAAAGTGTTACTGTCTCTTGCCGGATGCCAGAGCAGATTTTCCTTGCTAAACCCAATGGAACCACAATGACCAATGCATTGCTCCCTGTGGGTTTCCAACCAAGATTGGCAGCTGATGGGATTCAACCCACACGTGCATGACTTTGCATGACTTTTCCAAAATGGTAAATACAGCAGTTTTAATTAGTAAATGTATGCTTTTAAAAAGACATGGCATTACAACAAATACTGCAATAATGGGTGTCATTTTTTGTCAGGATTATATTATATTGCTTGGGTTGTGTAACAGTAGTATATCAAATGTGTGTATACATTAAATTGCCATTCATTGACATTTTAAACGCTGAGTAACCATGTTTAGCAATGTCAGCAAGTGCATGGAAACAAGTTATACCAGAATGCACCACCAGATCTGTCAGCAGTTGAAACGCATTTTCAGGATACCAATGTTTCTTCATGTGACAGGACCTAGTGTTGTGAGTGTGTATATTTTCTGCAGTCTTCATCTAAATGGATATTCATGATCGTCTGAAAATGAATAGCTAACATTAAAAGAAAGACACAGGGCGTAATGGTTTGATACGTCCCACTGCCTTATTGATTAATAGAGGTTTACATGGACCTATTAACCAGATATATTCTCCACCATCATCTTTCTGCAATATAGCTTTTTTTTTAAGGGTGCATGTGTTGAGCAGAGTTTTATTTTTCATGTTTTCAGTTTTGCATTTCTTATTTCTTATTTATTTCTAGATGTTCGAGAGGTTTGTAAAGTTATATTTCGTATACTATAGACAATAGAGTAATTTTGAAAATATAATAAATTAATGAACAGAGAATAACATCTTTCTCCTTGCTATTGTTAGATATTTTGAAGCAAATCTATCGGACAATACATGTTAAATGTGAAAACACTATTCTTAGGACATAGATATGATTTACTGTAAATACTGTACTGTACATGTATTACATGTTGAGCAGCTGAAATTCTAAAATATTGAGATTTTAAAGCCTACTGTCAATTATGTGAATAATAGGATGTCAAAAAATAGCAAATGTAAGTACACTGAAGTGAAAAAGAAAAATTCATTTACCAACAAGTCTCTTTTTACTACCCGGGTTGATTTATTAATTTGAGAAATTAAAGAAAATGTAGCAAATATGACAATGCAGTTGTAAACGCAGGTCTCTGGCCGGTGTGATAAAGACAACATTAAAACAAGCTCTGCATTAACTGCAAGTACACCTCAGTAATAACAACTGAGGCAGCTATTCTTCTGAGGAACTAAATCAGAAAGAAAACAAGATAGCAACGTCCTCTTAATTATCCATTAATAAAATAATAATAACTGTGTGGCTTCCAATACAGAAGGCTTTATCTACAGTTACTGCGCAGATATAGTTTCTTACCAATGTTTCTAGTACTAAAAAAGGTTACACAAGACTACAGATCTGTAGGGACAACATTTCTGAGTACTATTTAGTATTTTAATATGTATTGTGCTCTTAAAACATTAATATATGTGTTTTCTTTTCTTTTTTAATCATTACCCAAAAAGATTTGGGTATTTTTCACCACAGGTACCCGAGTCCGGATTTTCATTTAATTTAATTCATTTAATTTGTGTGTGTGTGTGTGTGTGTGTATATATATGTGTGTGCGTGTGTGTGTGTGTGTGTGTGTGTGTATGTGTATATATATATATATATATATATATATATATATATATATATATATATATTATTATATATATTTTAATTACTGACAAACTTCACACTTTTGATTAAACTGCTGTACAGATTTAATTTACTGGCTTTACTGAAGCACACTCATCTCTCGCACCACTATTTGATAAACAGGCCCCTGAAGCTTGCTGCCATTATACCATGACACTGTATTACACCAGCTTTATCACTTGGGTCCCACCAGAGGGCCAGGTCCAATGAGCAGGAGAAACACATCCCTAAGCACTGGAACAGTCTAACTGTAAGTCTGGCTTTCCTTTTAGCGAGTTACAGTTGCAAGTATGTGGCACATGTATTTATAAACACAATTCAAAGAAAGAGAGGAAATGTGTCCCAGCCTTTAGTAAGTAACACTCCCACCAAGTGATTATTTCTACTGGGGGTGAGGGACATGTGTTCAAGTTTACTAAACCAAGTGAGGGCAGAATTAACCATTCCAGTCCATGGGCTGTGTTCCGAAAACATTCTAAATTGTTTAATTGAACTAACTGCCTTCTACAGTAGATACTTAAAGGAGTTAAATAGTACTGTGGTCTCTCTCATTCAATCCTCGTGTCTCCCACATAAGAGGTCAAAACAAAAATAGCTTTGTGCATCTAAAACATAAGCATAATACAATTCACAAGACACATCAGGGGAAAATATAAAAACGCTGCAAAGAGCCGAAGAAAAGTTAGGTAAAGATTAGACATGTGCCTGAGTACAAGCACAAATGAGTATTTGTAACGAGTATGGCCATTTTTTCCCCCCAAGAACAAGTAATATATATACTTGGAGGACTAAACTTTTAATAAAAAAATAAATAAATACAACTATACACCAATAATGAAACCTACAATATCAGTTTTTTTATATTTCTTTAAATTCAACATTTTTTTTTTTGTATTCATGATTCAACATTTTTCTTGAGTTTCTTGCTGTCATTTGACCTTTGTGGTCTCCATTTAGAATCTGAGTTTCAACTGTCTGCCCCATTTGTTACTCCAATACACTTCACTGGGAAAGATAATTACAGATATAATTAAACTCTTTGGACTGTGTCCTGCTGCCTTTTTTAACTGCAGGACACAAAAGGATGGTCAATTCCAGCCCATTCACCTCTTTCTGAGAAAATTCATGTTTATCTAATGAGAAGTCAATATTTTAGTGGTGGAAAGTTAGGTTAGTGCTCTCAAGCCCCCTCCTCCTTCACAGCAGTGCTGCCATGGTCTCTTGTCATGACTCAGAAAGCACCAGGGCAATCGACACCAGGTCAACACCTCAGCACTATACTCACCTTTTTAAATATAATAGCAGCATTTGATATTATTTTCTTCAAAGAGTTTTCAAAGAGAAATGTGCTGCATAATCTTCCAGAACCAGACTGCTGCTTTCATGTGATTCAGGGTACTGTATTCTGAAGGCTGTCAATATATTTTAATCACCTAATGATCCAAGAGGAATCTTTTAAGTATGGTTCAGCAAAATGTTTGTGCACAGGGTTTTTTTTTTTAAACAACTTTCAACATAAAATATACTATACAGAAGTACCTAAAAGAGACCGTAGACAAAAACTGACATGACACCTTGTGACAGAAAGATAATGAGTTCTGGTGATAAATCTCCCTCCCGACCTGTGAGGGCGCTAAAGAACGGAAGGAGAAGTATCTGGAAGGGCTGGCCTGACAGTTCTTTTCTGGGACCGGGAAGTCGGTCAGCCTCGAAAGAAGTGAGACTCTGTTGTAAGACCGCATTGACCTGAAAGGTAAACGAAGGGCAGCTGCAAGTAATAAGGCAGCTGCAACCATTTACCAAGATGTCATGCGGGATTACACATAGGGGCCAGGGTAACGCTGATCTTTTCCTTCATTTGGGTAAAGCTCGTTGGAGAGAAGGACTGAGAGAAGAGCTCTCAATAACAAAAGGAAGACGTGTTGCGTGTTTTGTGGTGCGTTTGTCTGTATTGTAATTGTCTGTGTTTTTGCATCAACAGACAGTTAAAGCACGCACCCAGAGCTGTCGCCGAGGGTCAGCACGATCCGGATCACCACTGCAGTACCGTCATGAAAGTACCTTTGTTTGCACTCTCCCCCAGCACGACTGCACTCACCCAGGACTGGTGACCATGTGTTCATTTGTTAGGGACTGTACCCTGTTTGTTATCCCCGTGCCTTACACATTGTTGTGTATTGCTGCAGATTTATTATTTGACGGTCACCAGAACTGGAATACAAATAAAGCACTTTTACACCGGATTACAATGTCTGCCTGTTACTCCTGCACTGCATCACCGCTACACCTGTTCCCCCCTCCACCAGCCACTTTGCCACACACTTGTAGAAATCATCTTTATTTATAGAATACCACGAATGTGACAAAACCAAATGACCTGCACTAATGATTCTTGCATTGTATTTTCTGCTACTGATGTGGCATGCTTGATTAGGTATCGTGTCTGATTAACTTGTGTCGACCACGCTTCTACATGTCACAGGGATTGACATTAATGCGATTTGAAATCAGGCTCGTTCATTTCTATCAGCAGCAGGATATGGATGATTTAAAGTAAGTTGAGCTGGAACTCTGCCAGCACCAGTTAGAATTGTGGGCTGGCAAAACTGGATCTGTCCTACTTGACTGTGGAAGGTATCTAATGAGCATCCAATGAGAAGGACATGAGAGGCGGGTTAAATCTCAGACTACAGAATAAAAAAAATATGTGGGCAGAAACGAAGGCCAAGAATATACTGGAGTTTGGTGAAACAATTTACATGCAGGAGACTTTTGTGAGTAACACTTTACATAAATGTCTCGACTGTGTTACAATGTTATTCTGCATAGCTACAATGTACTTAATATGCAAATCTTTTTGCCCGATATATGTAAGCATACAATTGTACCTGAAGCAGTACATCTGACAATACAGGCTAACAGTAGTTGAAAAATAAAACAACATATTTTTGTTCTTGATTACCTTCCCCTCATACAAAACTGTCACTTGGAATTTTTTTCATTTTACTCTCAAATAAAAATAATAATAATATTGCAGTAAAGCAACTATCCCAGACACAGTTGACTGTAATTTCTGGATTTCTACACTGTTGTCACTTTGAAACTTGTAGAGCACATAATAACCTTCTCAGATGGTAAATCTTGCAACAGATTCCTTGATGTGTGTAGGACTTTCAGGTCCATATTATCCTTGTTTTTGGAGAGATATATCTTTTTTAAGGTTCCAACTTGATGACTCAAACATCATTGGTTCAGGGTGCTCACTTATCACGTTGAACCAAACTTGCAGCTCTAGTTATAATATAAAATCAAGGCTAACCGATATTTAGAAGTATAGATGGAGCAAATCAACATGGTCCTTAGTTACTTCAGTTAACCCTCTCTTAACTTTTGTGAAGTATTTGACCCTCATCTTTATTTCTCCACCACTGACATTTGGAGAGACATATCTCTGCTTGCCAGTCGTTCTAATATAGCTAATGTTTGTTCTGCTAGTGCTGAATTGTTTTAGAAACGTAGAAATGTTAACTGCAAAGTATGTGAGCAGCCATTAGTTACATCCCTTGTATAACACATGCCTGCTCTATAAATCTCTTGCATAGTGCTCTCGTACAAAACATACTTGCGTACTATATAGAATACAATAACATATTCTAAGCACCTTGTATATACAGTACATGTAACTTGTATATAACAAACAGATTTTTAAAAAAATGCATTGAACTATGAAAGGATTCTAATTTGACATTCAGTTAAACAGACTAATTAATTCGATTTACCTCATTAATAATCACACTGGATAGTAACCAGTCTCATGAAAATCCATAAAAAATGCATCACCTGGTATCCAAATATACAGACTGGTTGTAGTAAAGAATTTTCAGTAGATGCCTAGCAAGTAGGTAATAATTCCAAATGATTTAGAAAATACCAAGTTTGATTAATGGGATTAGAATCTTCCCTAATAAAATAGTAATATGAAATTCACTGAAGCTCAATTCATTTGTTCTGAAAATGTGTGTAGACAGCTCTCCTCCTCTTAGATAACATTTTGTATTTCCGCATTGTCTGTAACAATGTGTAGTCCCTAGTGCAAGATGTAAAAAGCACCAACCACAAAAACTTGATATTATAAATTCAGTTTTGTTCAATGCAGCACCTTATCAACCTTGGTAATGAATCCAGTAATGTATGTAGAGAATAGCAAATAACTGACTTAAAAGGAGAATCCATCATACAAGCGGGGTGTAAAATTCACTGTGGGTAGATAATATTTAATAAGTAAATCAATATAGTTCATTTCAGGGAGAATTAAGTATAGATCATCTCCATGAAGGATCCTATAACACAATCAAATGCTCAGCTTCCAAACTGATGAGCCATTCTGGACAATGCAGTGCACTGCAGTATTGGGAAGTACAATATAAAAACGAAAACAGAAATGCAAAATGAGCTCATAACAAGTGGCAACATTTTTCATCTGGTGTTACAGACCCCGATTCGAACTAATAGTGGACTTACCTGGTAACACTTTACAGTATTTATATAGCAGATACATGTGCACTTATACATAATTATAATGTTATTACGCACAGTTACAGTGGACTTAATGGGTTTGGTTAATATAATGCAAATAAATGTACACGTTAAGTACAGGCTTGTTGCATTTGTGGTTTTAGAGCTTTTAACCTTATCTCATCTCACTGATGGGACAGGACAGAATCTGAAATGGCAGTGTATCACACAACACTGCCCTTTACACTGATAATCAAGTAACATAAACTATGTCGTGTTTAAATGTTGACTACATCTAGGGTTTAATATCACACAGACCATTAGGTTGTCATGATAAAGGCTGGGAGAAAGAGCCCCAAACAGAAATAAGAGATATCATGTTCTTAAATGACACAACCCAGTGGAGGCATTCCCATAGGGGGCTGTGGAGTTAGGTGGGGCCCTATATTACTGTATCTGTAATACAGGATGGGAATGGGGAAAGGAACCCAATAAGGACAAACAGACAGACAGATTTGGAGAATGTTGTTATGCTAATGGAAGGTAAGATTTATTTTTTTCAAAGACTTGGTTATTATTAAATGACATTTTTTTAATGTTCCATCCACACCAGAAGTGCTTGGGTATGTTTCCTACCTAATAATTTACATGGTAATTATTCATGTGAAGATGCCATTAGATTTCAGACAACCTACAGTTATGCTGTACAGTGTTCAATAAGATAAACCTGAAAGGTTTAATTACTGCACATTGAACATGCAATGTTGTCCTTTCTGTTTAGCTGGTGGGCTGTATAAAATTCTAATGATTAACTTGTTTTGCAGCATTTGTGTATTTCTGTGTGACAGTAATGCTGGTTTTGTAAATGGTTCTTTTATTTCATTTGTTTTAAATAATTTAAGCATATGGTAAATTTGTATCCTGAATAAAGATATTCTCAACTATGTCTTTGACTGTAAGATATTTATATAATGAATATTAATATATCATTGAACATGTACAGCCTGATTTACTCAAATAAAACAAAACTGATGCATGTCTACATATATAACTATTTCTATAACTCTTTTTTTTTACTGCATGTAACTGTATTTTTATTTTTCAAGGGGCAGGAGCAAGGGATCCTCGCTCTTCAAATCTTCAAACAGCTTGCTATTTAAACCCCTAATCAAGATCCCTCATTTTCGTTTTTGCATCTTTGCTCACCCATTCCTCCTCAACACCACCTCTGCAACACCTATCTCGCTCTGGGAGGCAGGTGAAGCATGCCACATCACCATGGAGACTCGACCGAAGGGCCTCATCTCCTTGAGGGCAGCTGTCTGCCTGACAAAGGTGGTCAAGTAATGAACTAAACATAGCGTACTAACTGGGGCTGATCCTGTGACTAGTACAGAGCACAGTACTAATGATAATCTGCCGGATAGTTTCAATTGCAATGAATCAAGTGCCTCTAGGTAGACTGCAGGTAGGGTTAAGATCATTTCAATTGCAGCAAACACAATGCATCAGTTGCCTGCCCCGATAGGATTGTAAAACAAGGTATTAAGTTAGTCCGGTTATTCTTTCAGATTAAGTGCTGTACTAACTTTCTGGGTGCATGACAATTTGTCCCCAACAGTTAGTGTCTGAAAATTCATCCTGCAGCAAATCATCCCCACGTCAAATCCATCCCAACGACAGTTACATGTTACATTACAGGCTAATGAAACCGCAATCATCATGCCCAACATATACCACGTTAAAAATGTGACACCGTTAAACAATCCAATCTACATCTCACTCATTTTACATTGCCATCTCAATCTCACACATTTACTACTGTCGCTTTTGCATCTCACTCTGGTTAAATGAACAAAACAAGAACATAATTAAATAAATAAATAAACAAACATAACACAAGCTGCTCTCGCAGTCTATTATCAATAAATAAAGTGACTTAAAATATGTATGTCTTTGTGAGGCGAGAGTGTATTAAATGGAATGTCCAGACAGTAATTTATGTGTACAGAAATAAAATAATTTATTTTTATTATCTATACACAACAAAATAATTAAATAACAAAAGAAAACAAAATGGTGTGAGGGAAGGAGTGTAGGGGTGAAATCCAAAACCGATCGTGATAACTCGTCTTTAATCGTCTTCGTGGTAAACCATACATAAACAAAAAAAGACGAAAGAAATGTTAGTGTTTTTTTTTTAAAATCCCTCTGCACCAAACTAGTCTCTCCCTCCACCTGTTACTCCTCCTATTTTACTTTCGGACCAACCCCGAACACAGTAGTACGTTCCCTTTAGTATGTAATGTCCCGCCTCTGTAGTCAGTGGAACACCAATCCCCAACTGACAAGTGTCCTTATCCTTCACTTGACTCCAGTGGCTGGAATTTACATACTCGTACTTCCGCCCCTCACCAAGGTGCCGCCCCTCAAAGATGACTTTTGCCATGGTCACGAGATCTTGGTAAGGGAAGTCCCGAGTTGATTTGATGCCATCTACTGTCGGGAGGCTGAATCACAGACCGAAATCCCTTTGACTCATCACAGTCTTGTAATAGGAACAAATAGCAGAGGGAGCGAACTGTCATTGGGACAGATTGTCGGGGGTGGACTGTTGTGGGGATGATTTGACGTGGGGACAAACGGTCATGTGGACGAATTGTCATTGGACAAATTGTCGTGGGGACAATTTGTTGCAGGGGCGAGTTGTTGGTGACAAATTGTCGCGGGACAAATTGCCATGGACCTTAACTTTACTCATGAATAAAACCCCTTGACATATATTTTCAACATATTAACCACCCAGCTGCTTATCCCGCGATTTCCATGTGGAGTACAAGCGAGTCCAAATTTGGCGCTCCCGTGAGAATAGCGTGCAGGGGCTTGTATGTGTATCTGCAAAGTTTAACACATCTTTTCAACATGGTAGACAAAATAAATAAGCAGACTACATGGTACTAAAATTTGCAGTTTAGTTTTTCGCTGGCAGGTGGCAGCAGTTCTCAGGAAACGTGCTTCACCCACCAGCCCATCCATAGATAGCACAGCTGGCAGTAGAAAATGGACGCCAGCTAGCTATAGATAATGAGATGAGGGTGTTTATTTCTTTGTTGATGTTATAAGGGGTTATAAGGATCTGATTTATTCTGCTGATGAAGGACACTTCACAGATAATATTGCTTATAACCCGATAGAAAGTAAGTTTACCACATCAATCACCCTGTACGATTCTGAACAGAAAATAGGAGGAACTTTTTTACACAGAGAATGGTGAGGGTCTGGAATCAACTCCCCAGTAATGCTGTTGAAGCTGATACTCTGGGATCCTTCAAGAAGCTGCTTGATGAGATTCTGGGATCAATAAGCTAACAACAACCAAACGAGCAAGATGGGCCGAATGGCCTCCTCTCGTTTGTAAACTTTCTTATGTTCTTATGTTCTTATGTTCTTATGTGATTGAAAATTTGCAATGTAGGTTTTCTGATGTATGTGTACTAGATAAAGATGTTAGCATTGATGAGAGTTTGAAGGGCATCTTCTTTGAAATTTATAGCACAAAATATAATTTCTAAAAAGTGATATGACTTTTTATTGCACTGTTTTTATAATGCTGCAATTGTAAAAAAATAAATATGTTATTTATGCTTACATAATGCTGCCATTGGAAAAAAATATATGTTTTTGTTATTAATGCTGCAATTGTAAACACATTGTTATTTTGTTATTTAAGTTCTATTGAAATAATATATTTCTGGTTTTCATAATAACAATAAAAAAGTGTCTTTTTTTAAATAAAGCAAAGAAATTGATTATTTGAAGGCTAAGAACGAAAAATCAGCAACCAAAACTAAAATAAAAGGGCAGCTGTGTGGATAAACAAAGTTGTTTATACTTAACAAAGCACTGGGTTCAACATAATTGTGAATGTGTAAAGACATACAATAAATACATTGACATGAATTTAAATTAAATCTATTGTAATTGCTGACACATACATACTTTACACTTAAAATTATTTTTTTTTTTTTTATTTTTGCAAAAAGTCTATCTGCTGGATTTCATCGACTAATAATAAAAATAAACATAGGTTTAATATTTGACAAATGTTTGGATAGTAATTAGAATCTGTTCTCTAATATCTGCTATTCTTTTCAGCAT
The DNA here is from genome assembly GCF_017654505.1 of Polyodon spathula. Taxonomy (NCBI): domain Eukaryota; kingdom Metazoa; phylum Chordata; class Actinopteri; order Acipenseriformes; family Polyodontidae; genus Polyodon; species Polyodon spathula. Next base: position 4,897,092 of record NC_054536.1, on the reverse strand, counting down.
AAGGTACTGAATATCTTTGCATTGTGTGTAACAGAAATGTAATTGACACTTTTTATGTAATTCACTTCTTTCAATACTGAAAGGGTAACAATATGATCTTTTAAAAAATGTTCTATTTGAAAACATATTGTAAAACATACCGTATGCCTATTATTTTGACATGAAATCCAGGATGAAGTCCAGTAACAACATTACTGGGGAGTTGGTTCCAGACCCTTACAATTCTCTGTGTAAAAAAGTGCATCCTATTTTCTGTTCTGAATGCCCCTTTGTCTAATCTCCATTTGTGACCCCTGGTCCTTGTTTCTTTTTTCAGGTCGAAAAAGTCCCTTGGGTCGACATTGTCAGTACCTTTTAGAATTTTGAATGCTTGAATCAGGTCGCCGCATAGTCTTCTTTGTTCAAGACTGAATATATTCAATTCTTTTAGGCTGTCTGCATATAACATGCCTTTTAAACCCGGAATAGTTCTGGTTGCTCTTCTTTGTACTCTTTCTAGAGCAGCAATATCCTTTTTGTAGTGAGGTGACCAGAATTGAACACAATATTCAAGATCAAGTCTTACTAATGCATTGTATAGTTTTAACATTACTTCCCTTGATTTAAATTCAAAACTTTTTACTATATATCCGAGCATCTTGTTAGTCGTTTTTTATAGCTTCCCCACGTTGTCTAGATGAAGACATTTCTGAGTCAACAAAAACTCCTATGTCTTTTTCATAGATTCCTTCTTCAATTTCAGTATCTCCCATATGATATTTATAATGCACATTTTTATTTCCTGCGTGCAGTACCTTACACTTTTCTCTATTAAATGTAATTTGCCATTTGTCTGCCCAGTTCTGAATCTTGTCTAGATCATTTTGAATGACCTTTGCTACTCCTTCTATTTTTGTGTCATCTGCAAATTTAGCAAGCTTGCTTACTATACCAGAATCTAAATCATGAATGTAGATTAGGAATAGCAGAGGACCTAATACTGATCCCTGTGGTATTCCACTAGTTACCTCACTCCATTTGAGGTTTCCCTTCTAATCAGTACTTGAGCAGCTTAGGGTAGTCAGAAGTGCAGTGGACAGGAATTGATTAAATGTCATATGTTATTGGAAAAAGTGTATTGCTAATCTGACGAGTAGCATTGAAATAACAGAAAGCTCAAAGTTTGGACAATATTATGTTAATGTTAATGAATTAAAAATAAACATAAACTTTGTGATATTGTAAATATAGGAGAGATACCAAATAATGTATTTTGTTAGCAATGGTCTTAGTGGAAGGGTAAGAAGGGAGTTGATCAGAAATGTAGTGAATCACAAAGGGCTCACTGGGCACAAAAAATAAGGAAGAGAACACATTGCGTGTGTGAGTGTTTAAAAAAATGTGCAAAGTCACAATAAAAAACAACATGGGTTGTTTACATGGTAAATCCAAGAAGGGCTGTTTTATATTGAACGAATAAGGTACTAACCAGTAACTTGTAGTTGTGTACCGACTATAGAAGAAGAGCCCGCTTCAGAAAAGGAAGCAATGGTGTATGTTAAGTGTTCAGCTTAATGTTCTGTAGCATAAAAGCAGCTTCGGAAAAACCTACGCGACAAAGAGATGACCCAAAATAAAAAGGCAAATGATCTTATTGTTAAAGTTGGCATGGCAGTATCCTTTAGGGTATACTCCAGTGAGTTATACCTTGTGAAACTGAACACTCTGATCAATGGAACAGAGGAGTTTCATTCTGGGTATGTCACCTATGGCTCACCAGAGCATAATGCCAGCTACAAAAGCACCTGCAATGTTAAAGTATACCCCTGGGATTGGTAGAATTACTTGGATATGCCAATGTTCTTTTTTCCTTTGTGCAATTTAATTGTAACCAGTCAGATAAAAGTTGTCACCTGGTGAGTTAGTCAAAGATAACCGCTGTGCTTGGAAAAGTAGGCACAATAAAATGCGCTTGTTTTTTTAGAACTAGTTTATTGATATATTACTAAATTACATTAACAGTACATTCAGAAAAAATGAATACAAAATGGAGTTGGCAAAATGCTCAAAACTTGCCCAGTAATGTGTCTTTTATATAAAGGCAGATTTGTGGTTAACTGCATTTTTATAGTAAATAAATTCCAGACATGATGCTCACAGCCAAGCCACAAACCTGCATTCCCCTGACTGAACGACTCGCCCTGCACGTCACATGATGATGCCTTTCCCAGGTGAGCCTCTCTATGGCTACTGTTTAGCATTATCATTGATTTCTGTTTGCCTTCTGCTGTAAACCACTCCATCTTCTGGCTCTTTTTGTTGCCAGGACAACGCTGTCACACCTGCACTACATGTTGCGTGTGTTGTGGTTAAGGTGCCGGTGTGTCAGTGCTGAGTTCTGTAGGTCAAAGGAAACTGTAGATAAAGTTTAACAGGCCAACTTTCAAAGATTTAGCTCTGCTCCAAAACACTCCTCAATTACTCTTGTGCAAAAGTGGACTCTTTTAAATTAATGCCTGCCTGGTTAATAAAAATATGTTGTAAGCAAAAAACAAAGTATACTGTAAATTAAAACACTTCAGTAAATTCGCCTTTAAAAAAAGAACGACCTCTGATTAGTTGTACAAGTTCTAGTTTGCAATTTCATCTATTATTATTATTATTATTATTATTATTATTATTATTATTATTATTATCGTCGAGAATTTGTGGTTGCCATCGGGGTGGACGGAGAAACTATAATGACCGTAGTACAAATATCATGGAAATAGAGTTGTGTACCACAAACAAAAACCAAAAATAAAAACGAAGAAAAGGTTAAACAGTTGCAAACGCAAGCCTTGCGTGGACGTGGGAGCTGTTAGGTTAGTTAGTGAATGTCTATACGTCTTGCCTAATGTAAAACATGACATAATTAAAAAAATCGTCACAACAAAAAGATGAGCTCTTGACTCTTCTAGAAAACTACAGTCTACATTAAGGAGGTATTGAAGGAACAATTTGACAAAAAAAAAAAAGAAAAAAGTGGAGCAGTGCAAAATAAGCTTGCAAGCAAAACAATTGTAAATTAGCCTGACACTCTTTTAGAGGTTGCTACAGGTAACATTAAATCTGGATTTAAGTGTGATTTGAATTTGGCAGCAGCAGCACTTGTTTTTTAAAGGAAAAGGCTCTGTGGTGACATCATCTAGCATGCGCCACATAGATGCATATACAAAACAGGTAAACCTGAATCTTCATCACAAGTCTAGTAAACATTTCATGATAAAGTCTTAACAGTTTGCAATGACTTCAGTCAAATTGGCCATGCCTGAAAGAAGAAGGAACTGTCATAATTCATTCTGTTCAGTAATGTTATAGTGTAGCTTCTGCCTTAGATACCAAGATGTGAGACTGGGTGCATCAGAACTGACAAGATTTAAAAAAAAAGTATTTGAGATATCAGGCCTCTCAAAGCACAGGATAAACTTTACATTTTAAAATGATTACTTGTATTAAACAGCTTTATCTATCAATTCAGAAACTCAACTTGCAGGCACAAATATTTTGACACAATCTTTTGATTTAGTTTAAATAACAGACAGCATGTTTTGTCTGACACAGGGCAATATATAATAAAAGCTCAGTGCCTATTTTTGAGAGATGACCACTTTAATCAAATGAAGGTAAAGGATTGCAGCAGTCATCATACAGATCAGATGACTCCTGACATACAGTAAGTTAACTTATGAGAAACTTAAGCAAGTAGACCTATATTTTGGCTAATGCCTTCTTTTAAATACCTACAGTTGCCCAAAATTTTAAACAGATTGAAACAAAATGACTCATGAATCAACTAGACATACATCCATATGATAATTTGATACATTACATTCTAATAAAGACGGTGGACCAGTGTGCATTGGACTTTAGGCTATTTTTTATTAATATTATTATATCAATGTAGTCGGACTGGATCTAATTTTAAGCTAAATTGGGTTTGGGTCAATTGTCCTTTTAAACTGTCCCTATTTATTTATTTATTTTATGTTTTAAATAAAAGCAAGTATAAGCAAAGCTTAGCTTCTGATTGGTGCTGTGAAATACCTCCACAAACATTCCTGATCCTGAGATTGATTTTCCTTTGCTTTCTGCAATATGTTTCTCTTTCCACATAATCCAAGGATTTCAATTAAAGATCAGAAGGTACATTCTAGTCAGCTTAATTGCTTGCCATATGCGTCCCTCCTTCCATTTGAAATACTAGTTGTTACGGCAACAAATGTGGGTCTGAGCGTGGGCACTGCAGCTCTGCCAGTCCATTAAACATATCTATTTTTATTATTGAGATGTGTTTAAAGAAGTTTTTTTCAAAACAATATAGTGCTGATGTATGACTTTGCTACTGCAATTGCATTTATTAAACAAAGAGACTATGGTTAGCAATAATTTTTTTCAATTCTAATCTACTTGGATGAATGTCCCTAAACTAGTACCAAACAACTTAAGCACACATTTGAGTCCTCATGATTTGTTTGTGAATAGCTTGGCAACATTACTGGTAATTTTTTTTTTCCTTGTACGTTAGAGAAAACTCACTGATACACCTGGATCGGGGTGTTTTTAATCACAGGATATCTCATACTGTATTGTGCAGTCCATATCTGCAATAGAGAAATGCAAAGAGTTTAAGTGTAATCGCACAATCTAAGTGATTAGCATACCATAATGAATACCAGTGTATCTTTGACTCAGTGTTTATCAGGGAATGTATTGCCAGCTGCCCACTGGAGCTCACCTCTGAGCTCTGGAAACTCCAGTGCCTACGGTGCATGAGGCTGCAGAGAACTGAGGCATTAAGGTCACTCATGCTTATCCAGGAATCTAATTTGACAAATGCTCTTTATCTTTAGAGGAGAGGCGAAAAGAACAGAAAATATGTTGCTCAGGTTATTTAAAAAAAAAAAAAAAATTACTAAAATGATGAGACATCTGCAGTTTGTCTTAATAAGGAAGGGGAGCTTTTACAGTAAGTCTCCCAAGCGCATGGATCCACAATATAAATACAAAATTATGGTACATTAAGCAAATGTTCTCCAATTAAATCCAGAATAGCCAAAGGGATATAAAAGTTATTGAGCAGTTATGCACCACATACACATTATTTGTTAAAATGTACAGTCTCTCTCTCTCTCTCTCTCTCTCTCTCTCTCTCTCTCTCTCTCTCTCTCTCTCTCTCTCTCTCTCTCTCTCTCCTCTATATATATATATATATATATATATATATATATATATATATATATATATATATATATATATGCTAAGTTTAAAGAATGTCCAACAAACAAACAATGAATGCCTTTAGCTCTGCATCAGATATTTGCTGTGCCAAACCTGACTTTTTTTCAGCCATAGCAGCAACAACACACCATCATAAACACTGCCCCCTGAATTGTGATGCTAAGGTACGCATCAGAACGCCTTTCATTGTGTGCACCAGTGTATTTGTATTGGTTCCTCCAACTTCATATAATCCCAAAAATTATTTGTGACCTGTTTAAGATGTGTATTTGTCTTTTTTTGTACATTCCAGATAATATCCCTTAAATATAAAAGACAGATCAAGGCAGGCGGTATAAGTAATTAATTTGTTTCGCTATTCCTTTTGCACATATAAAGAAAAACACACAGTCACAGCTTTCATCGTAATGAATAATCTACTTAATACCTGTGTTTTTCCAAATTGCTGTGGAAAATCCTAAACCAGTGATTGATTACTGTTCTCTGAAATTGCTGGGGTTTCCAGTCTTGTGGAAAATTTGCTAAAAACTTAGACTAGACCATATTTAATTTAGTTACAATATTTTTAAATGATCTGCCTCAGAAGATTGCCGGTTCTGCATTTGACGTTCAGTAGCCTAGCAACGTTGAAGGTCTGCCGCTATTGGCTAGTAAGAACAGAACAAGGAGTGAAGGCAACCTTAGCGCTCGTAAGCATGAATGATTAACGGCGGTGAGAAGATAGGGGAGTTCAAACTGGGAGAAAAATAAATAATTAGGGACACAAATTAAATAATAGTAATAATATATGATTTTGAAATGGACAAAAAAAGTGGTACGGTACCTGTGGCCCTATATATATATATATATATATATATATATATATATATATATATATATATATATATATATACACACACACACACACACACACACCTCAAACTGTGTCTATTAAGAGCTATGGCAATATAACACTGGATCTGGGCACTATGAGGAACAATGCCATATTCCCAATATCATGGTCCACTGCTGAAAGGGAAGATCAGAAGGGGTGATGTAGAAGCCTTGCATTGCTGAGATATATTGTTATGCTGCTCAAGCAATGTATTGATTTAAAGTAATGCTGTACATCTGTAATCATAGCATTTGTTCCAATGCTAGGTTTTGGACATGTTTGATTATGTAAAAAGTCACAATAGCTAACTCTAATAATTAAAGGTGGCGCATCCATCAAAAGTTAACAAAGGTAGCCCGACATGAGCACTCGCCCACGTGGCAACGCAGCAACACATTTACATATATATATATATATATATCACTTAGTCAAATCATCGTAAAGGAAATACCACTTCAGTTAATTCACAAAGAGCTGTATTGTATGTGTGTGTTCCTTGTCTTAAATCACTGTACACCAGAACATTATAGTACACTATCAACTGATACATGATTTTGCTAATTAAAAAAAAACATGATTTTGCTTATTAGACAACAGCAACCCTAAATCTTGACATGTCTCCTTTATTTTTGCTCCTTTTATTAAATTGTTTAATCAGTTTTTCAGAATGAAATGTAAGCTAAATGTTTCTTAATAAAAATCATATTTTTTACATATCATATGGAACCATGAACATTTCTGAACATATATACTGTTGTGTGTGTGTTCTGAAAAGGAACTGTAACATTTGTAGTGACATTTAAAAATCTAAGATTAAGTGGTTCTCATATATACTGTTGTGTGTGTGTGTGTGTGTGTATATATTATCAATGGAACATATTAGTGACAATGACATTAGTAAAAGATTTTTTACTCATAATTGTGTAAATGTTCATAGCTTCTATGTACTAAAATGATTACATTTTTTTTTTGTACTAAACGAAATAAGCTTTACAGTGTACTTTCGTTTCAAAAATCTTATGTCGTTATGGAAGATTAGAACTGTATTAACAGGGAGGAATATCAATGAAAATTGTTTTAAATTTTTAACACGGTGGAAAATCTTTTTATTCTAACAGTTAAAGTAAATTTTCAGTTCAGAACAATATATACAAAAGAAATATTTTTAGTATAAACAAATGTTACTAAGTATACCTTGGTACATGTAAAAACTTGTATATAAGATTTTAACAAAAAAATGAGCAAATATGTTTATGATTTGATGTACGGGATCAGGGATTCCTGCACCATGCTTTTTGGGTGTGACATGCAGCAGTTTGCCATTTGTTATATTAAACCATAAACTTATATGTATGTATAGTTATTAGGTAAACAATATTAATGAGTATGTTTTACATTTTTGTAGTATCATTTCTATAGCAACGGCTAGATGAGCCACCTTACAGTTTACATTCAAAATTCCCATATTATAATTACAGCTGTGAAAAGCATTTTTTATCAGTTGACCGCTATCAAGTTTTATATGGAAGCCTCTTCAGAAAAATGTATAGTTTTTTTAACCAACTGGGCGGACAGAAAAATATGTGAAAATGTGAAGAAACAAAAAATGAGCAAATAAGTTTTGTGTAATTTGTGGGTGTGAGCAGCAGCTTTGCCATGTTGTAGTATGAACCCTAAACTAACACTTAAAGAGTAAATAGCAGGGTTCCTAAAAATATAGCGTTACACGTCCCCACGTGTTGCTACAACTGTTTAAATAACATACGTGTCATTTTTCTTTTAGTTGTTAACATCCTGACAACTTTTTACACTTATAACTTTGTCTGTTTCAAAGCTCTTTTCAAAATGTCCCTGTTGATCGAAGGGATCTCCTGCACCATGCTGGTGGCCACTGGGTCGAGCGAGACACTGGTGTGGCCCGATATCAACCAGCAAACTTCAGCACCGCTTGGAGCCCACCACTGTGCCTTACTGTGAGTTGCGGCAGTCCAGAACCCTTGTATCCTGGGGTTGGACTTTCTCTGGCAGAGAGGCAGCCAGCTGGACCTGCAGAAGGGGGTTCTTTGGTTCCACGGAGGCCGGAGCCTTGTGCTGACTATCCCGGGGTAGTACAGTCAGGAGTGTGAGCCCAGCATTCAGCATGCTACCGACTGCTGCTTAGAGAAGGGCCTGTTGCCTGTGGTAGGCAAACCGGGGGAATCAGCAAAACCCCATCACGACCCTGCAGAAGGTGGTGAGTTCAACCACCAGCCGTTTCCGATCAGCTCGGCCACAGCTAGAGACTCATCAGCCTGCCAGTCTGGCCACAGCTCTGCCCACCATATGCCCACCAGGATGCTGCATTAGCGGCAGTAAAAATAGTTTGCCGGCGTAGCTTCGAGGGGCTTAGCCCAGAGCAGCATGTTCAGCTGCGAGAACTGGTGCTGGATGTGAGAGAAATACAATGAATCTTGGTTGTAAATCTTTCCCCGGATTGGGAAGTGGGTCAGTCTGGAAGAAGGCGAGATTCCGTTGAATGATGTATTGACCCAGAAGGGAAACGACATAGCAGCCGCAGATGCACTTGTTTACCAAGGGGTCATGCGTGACAGCATAAAAGGGGCCGGAGAACCGAAATATGTTCCTTGCATTTGGTTTGTAGTTAAAACTAAGAAGTACTGTGAGAGACCCCTGATTAAAAAGAGCAGTTTCGTGAATGTTTTGTTTGTTTGTCTGTGTAATCGTCTTGTTTGCACCACACTAAATGGCTAACATGATTCCGGATCTGTTGCCGAGGGCCAGCACTAAAAGCTGGAACGGCACTGCACAGCTGTCACAAATAACCTATATCACTCACCACGAGCACTATTGCACTCACCTAGGAATGGTGACCATGTATGTACTATTGTGAGGCTGTGTGGCAGAGCAAAGCTCTGCCCTTTAAATTGGCAGAGATGGGGTTAACTTCCCCTACCTGCCTGGGTTTATTATGTTCAGGTGGCTGGGCGCTGATTGATCGTTAATCAACCTAATCAACTAATCAACCCCAGCCACCTGAACATAATAAACCCAGGCAGGTAGGGGAAGTTAACCCCATCTCTGCCAATTTAAAGGGCAGAGCTTTGCTCTGCCACAGGTGGATACATGTTTTTGGTTATTATTGTATGGGTCTGCAAACCTATTTATTGTTTGCCATTATTGTTGGTGGTGCCAGACTTGGAATAAAAATAAAACAACCTTTTCCAAACTGGATTACAGTCTTTGTTTGTTTCATTCCTGCACTGCATCACCTCTGCACCTGTATCCACTCAGCTACCTTGTCACACTGGAGTACAAAAATACCTTCGCAAAACATGCCTGAGGGAGTGGGCCATAGTCACCTAGTACAACACGTCATTGATACAGGGTATGCAGCACCTATCTTGCTGCGGCCCCGTCAACCGGCCCTGGCCCGGCAAGAGGCTGCAGAAAAGATTCTCTACAAGATGCGAGAGGCTGGGTTCATCAAGCCATCTGACAGCCCATTGACTGCGATGGTCATTATGTTCCCCAAGAAGGATGGAAACTTGAGGTTCTGTGTGGACTACCACCAGCTGAATGAAGTGACCTGAAAGGACTCTTATTTCCTTCCCCGCATCGATGAGTCTCTGGATGAGCTGGCTCAGCTCGCTGGACTTAAAAAGTGGCTATTGACAGGTTGAACTCCCCCTGCAGCCCAGGCAAAGACTGCCTTCTCCACCAGCTGGGGGCCGGTGGCAGTTCGAGTCATGCCATTTGGACTGTGTAATGCATCTGCTGCCTTTGAGCGGCTGATGGAGAAGGTGCTGAATGAGATTCCACCAAAATGCTGCCTGGTGTACTTGGACGATCTAGTGGTACATGGGTCATACTTCCACAGGAGCCGCACTCTGACCAGGGGCGCTACTTTGAGTCCAGGATCTTTGTGGAGATGTGCTGTCATCTGGGGATTCATACTGAAAGACTGCACCACTCCACTGCACCCCCAGAGAGATGGGCTGGTGAATAGTTTAACCATACTCTCTCCGCTCAGGTGTTGCTACCGTTAGCCACCAGAAGGACTGGGTCCTGCTAGCCTACTGGTCCTGTTAGCCTGCTCCCTTGCTTTGTTGATGCTCGGCTGGGAGATCAGAACCCCGGCTGAGTTACTGTTTGACCAGCCACTTGATGCTGCAGAGGATACCCCAGGGACTGAGTACGCATGCCGCTTGCAAGATTACCTGGACACCGCGCATTGCTTCTCCCGCAGCTAGATGCAGGCTGCAGGCAGCCGCCAAAAGAGGTACTATGACCTTCGGGTGAGGGGACGACACTTTTTGGCCGGGGAGTTTGTGTGGGTTTATAGCCTCCACCGTACACTGCCTCAAGCTGGACAGTGCTTGGGTGGGACCTTGCCGGATCCTGGAACGACTTGGGGATGTGACCTCATGCGGCGATACAGGATTCTGATTGGGTGAGGAATGTTATAATCTGTTACATTGTTGTTAGTTAAAGGTCAGTGGGTGCTGATTGGTCAAGCCTCACACAATTGTAATTGTTATTGGGTCTGAGGATGCATCAGGTGTGTAAGTGTGTGTGGATTTAGAGAGTGGAGAATCGTGTGCTATGAGGTGTGTTACTTGCTGTGAACCTGTTGCTGTAAATAAAGAGGCTACCGGCTATTGCAGTGCTCTGTTGTTAAGACTGCCTTCCAGTGCTACAATATTTTGAAAAAGCAATTGTGAATTGAGTGAATTTTAATCCTGTGGTTTCAATTTATGTTAATCACACTTTGTTTAGATAATGTGAATAGGCTAAAACTGTATAAAATCAGGAACAATCCTCAATTTTCAAAAGACTATATAAAACAATGCAGACTGCATTTAAAAAAAAAAAAAAAAAAGAAAAACTTTATTCAAGGTCATCATGTCTACAGTCTCAGTTAAGTGTCAACTAATTAGGACACCAATGATCATTTAAGAAAAAGTAATGAAGTAGAGAAAATGTCCACGTCAGATTATATAAATCATTATAGCAGCAGATTCTGAATTCATGAGCCATTAGAAAAAAGATACAATTTAATGCACAAGTAATTCATGTCTTGGAAGAATGTTAAAAAGCAAATTAGTCCCTAATTGTTTTCTATTTCAACAAATAACCACAGTGGCCTTTTAATTATCCTATTCCATTAAATACATTTTTGTATTTTAGAAATTAACACCCCATTATGACTCATTATCAACATACAATTAAGGAGAGCTACGTGGTCATATACATATTGAAAGATCATGTATTATGTGTTGTCATGGAAACAGAATGCTATATGTAAAGAAAAACTATCCATGTAATCACCACGTAAATACTAGGTACGTGCAAAAAATATATTCCTATATGTTCCTACGTCATGACGCCCCTTTTTTGGGTGCTTTATTTAAAGCAAACCATCACCATTATCACTCTTGCTATAAAAAGCACAGTACAACAGAAGAGTTTAAGGGGGGGGGGGGGGGGTTAACTTGAGACATGTCCCGGTGCTCCCGCTCATGTCTAATTTGTCTCTGACGCATTTCACTTAATGCTATGTTTTTAACCAAGCGCTCGCAAGTACTGAATTTTAAAATGTCAAGTTATTCATACCCCCGGCCTCGCGCACAACACACACATGCACAGGTTCGGCAAAACACGTGATTTGCATGATGACAGGAGAAAGGAATAACTTAGCATTAATGTCTGTCCCATACAGGATTTTAATTGAACCAGTTTTGATTTGAATTTAAAGTTGAAGTTTTTTGAAATTTTGAGAAACCAAAGCAAGCTGATTGGATAGAATAAAGGTGGGGTTATCGTGAGAAACCTGGTTTGGGTCAATGTTTCGGTGTCCATTTATGGACACACAGTTGTCAGACAGTTTTGTAGGATGGTGCTTATGAGGAGTTTCCCCAGAAATCTTTCACGTGGTACGCAAAACTGAACCACACAGACACCCATCTCATGCCAATAACGACTCTGCATCATCATGCTGTAACGTGTTTCAGAGTGCTGCGTTTTTGTTCTTCCCTGAGTTTCACAGCACGCACATGGTCACATTAGAAACTGCATCAAACTGCATCACCGTTTCCCTTGCTACACAACAGTGGTCGTTGTCCCTCTCGCGGCTGGCTGTATTAACAGTGGATGGGGGGTTGTTCTATCTCTGTCTCCCTCTATTCTTACCTGTCAGTTCACCTGTCATCTCCTTCTCCTCCTCATATCAAGCCTGCAACCCTTTTATACTACCCCTTTTATTATACACAATAAAACAGTACATGTTTCAAAAGGGTCTTCGTAATTTAATAAGAAATATACTACAATAATATAGTACATGCTGCACATAAGGTAAGCAACTGAATATAAAAAAAAACATTGTGGACTTACTTCATTGGAAGATCCAATTTAGGCTTTGGATGATCTTTTATTGTTATTTTTTATTTTTATTTTTTCCTTAATTGAAATGAGGAAAATGGAGTATGAATGTAAAATAGCTACAAAGTACAGTATGTGGAGATCGAAACATAAGGGAGTAGCTACACGTGACCCATAACCTGCCTGGCAACAGACACGTCAAGATGAAGTCTAATTGGTAGAGACTAGCTGAAAGAATGCATCCTGTAGCCAATACAAATACAATAAAATTTGATAGATAGAGGGTGATTGCAGGTGGAATACACACAGAATCCCCATAGACCTTGAAAAGCATGACGTAAGGTAAGCTTTTTTTTTACTTTTACAAAATGACACGTAGACTTAGCCTCCATAGCCTCTTATGATGAGTCACCACTGCTCTTGTCATAATACACAACGAGGTCTAAACGTGTAAGAGTAGTTAAGACCATTAAATGTGACTTGAACCTGGTTGCAGCCTATAGTACTAAATTAACTTAAAATCGTTGAATTTTGATTGACTGAGTTTGCCCTGCAAAATGTAAAGTACTCTATCCTAAGGAATGCGTGCTTTGCTCATCAGATCTGAAGCACAGGCAAGGAGACTGTGTTCTTACTAAGGTGAATGAAGCTTCCCTGTTAGTGTCCTGAGATAACGAAACTTTAATTAAACTCCCTAATCTCTTTGGCCAAAAATCTAACACTGTGAAGCGAGCGATGGAATGATCACAAATGGTACACTTTTTGACCTTCACGTTATAATTATAAACAGCAAGTCTTTGCAATTTTTTTAATCACTTGTTACATTCAGAATATCAAAGAGAGTTTAAGCAAGTGCATACATACAGTGGATCTTCATAATAATGTTTATATAAAATCAACTGTTTAGCTGATTAAACCAGAATACCATTGAAAATGTCTATAGACCGCTCAGAGACAATGGTGAAGGTTTGATAGGAAATTTCCAGGCAGTTTATGTCATGTTTACCATGCAGAGTGTTCATCAGCCAGGCATGATCATTGCATAAAGGTTCACATTTTGAATGTGGACCTGTGGAGAGGATGGTTAAGTGGTGATGTCACAGACCAGGAAGTAACAACACACAGGCAAGGTACTACGAGCTGAGTGGCAAATGCGCTCTTAATTCTTTACAAAATGATAAAACTCACAGAACAAAATAAAGATCTCGACAAAACAAAATGGCATGATGGCCAAACAAACTGAATAGAAGACATCAAAATAAAACAAAGACTGTGCTGGTTCAACTCCAGTATGCATAACAATTGTTATTTCTCCTTTTTATATCCCTCTGTTACTCTCGTGCTCCTCCTCTCCTCTCTCATCAACCCTCTATGAGCGGCTGCTTTCTCTCCTGCTCCTGCTCTCCTCTCTCACAACCCTCTATGAGCGGATGCTTTCTCTTGTGCTCCTCCTCTCCACTCATCAACCCTCTATGAGTGGCTGCTTTCTCTCCTGCTCCTCCTCTCCACTCTCATCAACCCTCTATGAGCGGCTGCTTTCTCTCCTGCTCCTCCTCTCCACTCTCATCAACCCTCTGTGAGCAACTGCTTTCTCTCCTGCTCCTCCTCTCCACTCTCATCAACCCTCTATGAGCGGCTGCTTTCTCTCGTGCTCCTCCTCTCCACTCATCAACCCTCTATGAGTGGCTGCTTTCTCTTGTGCGCCTCCTCTCCACTCTCATCAACCCTCTATGAGCAGCTGCTTTCTCTCCTGCTCCTCCTCTCCACTCTCATCAACCCTCTATGAGTGGCTGCTTTCTCTTGTGCGCCTCCTCTCCACTCTCATCAACCCTCTATGAGCAGCTGCTTTCTCTCCTGCTCCTCCTCTCCACTCTCATCAACCCTCTATGAGCAGCTGCTTTCTCTCCTGCTCCTCCTCTCCACGCTCATCAACCCTCTATGAGCGGCTGCTTTCTCTCCTGCTCCTCCTCTCCACTCTCATCAACCCTTCATGAGTGGTTGCTTTCCCTCGTGCTCCTCCTCTCCACTCATCAACCCTCTATGAGCAGCTGCTTTCTCTCCTGCTCCTCCTCTCCACGCTCATCAACCCTCTATGAGCGGCTGCTTTCTCTCCTGCTCCTCCTCTCCACTCTCATCAACCCTCTATGAGCGGCTGCTTTCTCTCCTGCTCCTCCTCTCCTCTCTCACAACCATCTATGAGCGGATGCTTTCTCTCCTGCTCCTCCTCTCCACGCTCATCAACCCTCTATGAGCGGCTACTTTTTCTCCTGCTCCTCCTCTCCACGCTCATCAACCCTCTATGAGCGGCTGCTTTCTCTCCTGCTCCTCCTCTCCACTCTCATCAACCCTCTATGAGCGGCTGCTTTCTCTCGTGCTCCTCCTCTCCACTCTCATCAACCCTCTATCAGCAGCTGCTTTGGTGTTGTATATGTGGCAGTCTCCCAATTGGTAATTATTTCATTCATTTGGGAGATGGCCAGGGTGCATTTTAATCCCATCCATGCTGCAAAACAGTAACAAAACACTTGCTTTAAAATAAACACAAAACAATACTTTTAGATCATAATAATACAAAATAAACACATGGGCTAGGTGTTCCCTGTCACAAAACACATAAAGGCTACCTCCCCCTTAAAGGACCAGAAGTCTCGGTCCGGATCCTGGCACATGAATGGAAGCACCAATGGGCCTACGGGTGGGGTCAACAGCAAAGGACCCTGAGGTGATGGTAACTGGCCTCCTGGCTGAGGTGGTGGTGTGAGGCCCTCCTTTAAATCAAAATAATACAAAATAAACACAGGGGCTGGGTGTACCCTGTCACAGAACCCCTAATAAATATTTAACAGTAAGGTTGTATTTTTTTCATTGTATAAAATGGTTTAATGGTTTAAATTTCATAATTATCTATATATTTCTGTTATTTTACAACTAATATTCCTAAATATTAAATGCTTACCTGACAAACAGTAAATTGTAGAATATTTTAAAGACATTCCGTTTTCACTATCAGTGGATTATCAAACAAAATTAAAACATAAATAAATATAAAAAATAACAAGACACGTGAAATGCCCCCCTTAGTACTGGACAGAGCGATCATTAGCAAACATACAAAAATATTTCCGATCTGTGATGTAGCTGGTGTCTTTTCGGTTGAAGACATTTTAAAGAAATTGTGCAGCTTTATGCAGTGTGTTTAGTCATTTACAGGAAGCAGAGCCAGTTGGTGTGTCTATAAGGCAAACGTTTGCTATATTTAATTTTAAGTGATAACAAATATGCTTATTTACACTACTCTTTCAGGAATGGATACTTTCACAGGGAGCTACATATTACAAGGAAATCGTTAAAAATTTCCCATGTGCTCCAGAAACATCAACACCCAAGAGCCTGTATATAAAAATCTAATCCTAACCTTAATTCTAAATTCAATATCTGACACAGTCCCACAGTGGGACAATTGAAATGATTGTCTACACAACAGGCGTGATTCAAAGTATGGATGTTCCAGAAAATATACAGTAGTCCCAGTAGAATTAGCAATTGTGGGGTTACAGATATTTTACCTGTGCTGTACCCAGTGTTGTACCCAGAGATTATTTAAAATAAATAATTACTTACAATAATAAGATATGAGTGGTCATGCCAGAGGGAAAGTTATTTATTTATTTTAAAGACCCTTTCCAATTTCTAAGGGTACTATTTGATTATGTTCAAACACATTTAGTGATAATGCACTTCTCTGGTTAACATGACAAAGGGTGAGTCCTATGAAGTTAGGATACAAGTAAACTAAAATATTAAATAAACTGATTGCTGTGGAGTACAAAAGGTCAGGGTTGGATACATTAATGTATGATACAAATCTCTAATTATCTTTATTGCTGACCTGATCAAAAGTGTGAAAAAGGTGGAGCAGAGATTGAAGTCTGTTAGTGGGCATGGAAATAAGTCCAGGAGCAAGACCTGTAGGATTATTTGTTTAGGTAAATCTCAAAGACAGGCTTAGAAGGGAGCTGGATGTTTGCTGTGAACCTGATCTGCTTTGGATACTGACTGTTCCTGATCTGCTTTGGATAATGACTGTTCCTGATCTACTTTGGATACTGACTGTTCCTGATCTGCTTTGGATACTGACTGTTCCTGATCTGCTTTGGATAATGACTGTTCCTGATCTGTTTTGATACTGACTGTTCCTGATCTGCTTTGGATACTGACTGTTCCTGATCTGTTTTGATACTGACTGTTCCTGATCTGTTTTGATACTGACTGTTCCTGATCTGCTTTGGATAATGACTATTCCTGATCTGTTTTGATACTGACTATTCCTGATCTGCTTTGGATACTGACTGTTCCTGATCTGTTTTGATAATGACTGTTCCTGATCTGTTTTGATACTGACTGTTCCTGATCTGCTTTGGATACTGACTGTTCCTGATCTGCTTTGGATACTGACTATTCCTGATCTGCTTTGGATACTGACTGTTCCTGATCTGCTTTGGATAATGACTGTTCCTGATCTGCTTTGGATACTGACTGTTCCTGATCTGTTTTGATACTGACTGTTCCTGATCTGCTTTGGATACTGACTGTTCCCTGCCTTTGTTCATTTCTTTGTAACAATTCAGTTTAGCGTGTGTGCTTTTTGTTCAGAGAGCCACAACTTACTGTATGTTATCAATCTGAAGTTTATCAGCATTTTTCAGCAATGGAAAAAATGTCAGTGTTATACAACTGGAAAAAAAATTGCATATTAGAGCGGTTAACATTCTCAGCTGCATAAACTATTATTAGTTGTATAACTAACTTTGAACTGGTAACATATATGTTAGTTATAATATGTAGAGAATATTTTCCAAAATCACCTGGTTTCTAAGACAAAACCAGTAGACCATACAGTATTGACGTGAGATGAAACAAAGGGAGCATTTTGCAATTAACATATCCAGAGAAAAGAAATTATAATTGTCCTTAATGAGGATAATTACTGCTCTTGTGTTAGCACATAAGACCCTTCTAGCAAGTCTATTAGATAAGGTTAAACGAGTCAATTGAAGGGTTTTGTTTGTCTTGTTAACGACCTGTATAGTGCCTGATTAGGAGCCGTGACATTTGGGCAATATTAGGAATGTTCTTCCAGTATTTTTTTCCACATTATTGCTTTATCATACACACCCTTTTTTCCAAATGCTAGATGATAATGAGACGCTGTTGTTGACTTTAGTTATAGCCAAGCCCTTTTTAATGATCCAAATAATTAAAGAGATATGAAAGCTTTTTGTTGTAAGTTTTTCAAGATGTCTGAATATCTGTCAATGGCTATATTTGCAAAAGAGGTAGCAGGCTATGATAATAGTACTATAATTCTGAGGGATATGGGTTGGACTGCAAACACAAGTCTTATATTCGGTCCTTCCCGGTAGAGCACACAGATCCATTAGTAGACCGCTAAGCCTCCTCGAAAATGTTAGCTTAAATAAAACTCTCTATAATTGGAGCTCTCATGATACAGTTAAGAGTTTTACCTGCAGGAGGCGCTGCACAAGGCAGGTGTGAGAGCTACTTTCCCCTAAGAACATTGTTTGACTTGCTGTATGGTTCACATTGTAACATCTCCCATAGGGTCACCCACATTACATTGTATATTGAACGTTATTGATTAGCTACAATATGCGCCACTAGTATTAACAGAGGTAGCCAGTTGATAGGAGTACGTGAATCCCTGCAGAGAGCCCTCAAACTGATATATTGACATTGACATAGACACACATTTTTCGGTTGAAGTTGTTTGTAACATGAAATATATAGTTTTTTGTTCTATGGTGTAACAGGGAGAGATCTGTGCTGACTCTGCTGGCGTGTTCACGGTCTGCAGGAAGAGGGTGGCAGTCGTCCAACAATCGCCTGTGAGTCATGGCAGTGACACGGGGAGGTGGGAAAGTGGGTGTGTGGACTTTCCCCCTCTCTGAATGGCTGAGAGGTGCATCTTGGGAGATTGTTAGCCCTATAAATGAACGCTCTGTTGTTTCCTCAGATCTGCCCTGTTAAACGCGCCGAGAGTGTGGAAGCGCTGGTCAACGACCGAAAACCAGTGGGAGAGAAAGAAACGGAGGTTCAGAGCGAGACATTGAGGGCGGGGAACCCTTGGGCAGACCCCTGATTAGTATATCAGAGCAGGCTAGTGAGCTGACAGTGTAGGACGGTGATCCAGGTAGCACGGGCAGCGGCGACAGGGATATCGCTGCAAAGTGCAGAACCTTTTCTTTGTAGTTTTTGTTACTGTTTTATTTTCCCTGTTTCTTTGTGCCTTCTGTTTTGAATTATTGTTTCGAAGCACCTGCAAGGGTGCTGGTATTGTGTACCATCGCTTGGTATGCCTGTGGTTCTGTTTACTATCGTTGGTAAATCAGACCATGGACCCACAGCGCCATCTGCAGGACTAAAGAAAAAAACAGCACCCTGAAATAAAACTGGGCACCTGTGCGGTGTTGCCAAATTCACCTGTCTGTCTCCTGTGTCAGTGAATTACCCACCACCCTTCCACATATGGTTAAAAGTATATATTTGTTAAATGTTTCCCTTAACATTCACCCAAGTACAAAACAGATATATTGAAGTGCTCTGATGAATTTGTCTCAGTACTGCTAATTCCATTGAAATCCAGGCGTTCCAGGTTTGGAACACATATTTGCATTGTTGTACAATGGTGATATGATGTCACCATTCTAGAAAAAGAACGCTCGATTCTGGCTGCCAAATGTCATTGTAAACAAAGCCATTGCTCCTGTAAGTTGGTATTCTTCAAATAAGTACATATTGCAATACAGGGTCACAGAAAAACACATTCATTAACATCTGCTGTGTTGTAGGCATGACAGTGAAACAACATGTTGCCATATAATTATAATTGTTTTGATATTATTATTCACACAACCTGGGTCTTCAATCAGCTGGCCAATGAATCCCGAACATATATGAAAAATAATGACTTGTATACAGATGAGCAGAAATGGCCTCTGTGCATTTGTGCCTCCATCAATTTCCAAGGAGGGCTCCTGCCACAGCAATGGAGATGATAAGGTACTATGTGTTTATTAGTTTTAGATTTGGGATTAAATATGTCAAGGAAAGGTGAAACATTTATCCTTGAGGAAGCCAAACAGGTCTCATTTGACAAAATGATGTGTCTTCATAGAACCGATTATGATACCAGCAGTGAAGAAAGCAACATGCACAATAATGATAAGGACAATTCTGGTTGAATTTTCCTTAATTTTTCCAAATCTGCTGTGTTGGACCAGTTATTTATTAAACAGCTTGGTCATAATAGAACAGTTCCAGTGTCTTTAACTAACTGGAAGGCTATTAAGATTAATTTCTCTCCCCAACCCCCCAATCCCAGTCTGGACCATTCGACAGTAGACACTTCCTCTCACAATATAAAAGCAACTAAACTGCATGCAAGACAATTCATGCAATTCAGCCTTGAAAAACTAGAAAAGAAACCTAGCCTTTCTCCTGAAGTATTACCATTGTATGCTTTTTCATTTGACCTCCAGGCTAAAGAAATGTAAAGCTCTACAGCAATGCATTTTTCTGCAAGTACCATCTAGGACAGGCAGACAGACATAAGGTTTAGCCAGCAGTTACAGTGTGTAGATATATAGATTACAACAAATAATGAATTATAAAATAGACGGACAGATATATGGGCAGAAAGATTAATTATTCCATAAATGGATGGGGGTAGATTTAGAGATACATTGATTCCCCTCCGGGAAGACCTTGTGATCCCAGTCCATATCTGATCTTTAGAAATATGAGACAGAGTGAGGCAAACAGTCAGGGAGGCAAGCAGACAGTCAGGGAGGCAGGCAGACAGATTGGAATCAAGACAGATGGAAACAAAAAACTGTTTAAGATATTCAATACATACCCTTTAAATTTGCAACTACAAGGTTCATATAATTTCTCATCCAGTGTGACATGAATTTATATTTTCCGACACTACATTTTGAGCTAGTTTCTCTGTAGCTTGTTTCTGTCTCTGCTGCTAAGATATTCCTCATGAAGGCTGCTGTTGCTTTCAGTGTCTCAGTGTTATCTGTCTTACGTCTCACTCTGTTCAGCATTTCACTTTTAACATAAGTTTTTTTTTTTTTTTTTTTTTTTTTACGTTGAAGTTAATGACATTCATTAACCTCTAAAACAGCAGCAGTGTTTAATCTCCACAGGCCATTTTTGTACTTTAAAGAGGCTAAGTTTTTTTTTTCCTATTTGAAATTATGTGGTTCAAAGAACATGACAAGCTAATATTGACTAAACATTTTAAACAATGCAGAGACTGGCAAGTGAATCTTGTTGGGGGAAATTTCAGTTGAAAAACAATTCTTTTCTATAATACTTCAACCCTAATTTATGCAAGTTTATTGCTGTATACCATGGGAGAAACATAATAATGCATGGTAAAGCATAGACAAGCATGGTAAATCAAAGTAAAGTACCGCATGGTAAAACATGATTAAAATGTAATTATGAGCTTGACAAAGCACGTATAACACAAAGGTGGTTATCAAAAGCATGATAAACTTAAATATTACTGTAAATTACTACAATAAACAGAAGTAGGGTTGGCATCAAATAGTAAATTAGTCCAATAGAAAAGTGATTGTTGACCTCAGAATCCGACAGCTGACTAACTGCATATCACTTAGTCTTTATTTTGTTTATGCTCAGATAAAGGTCATTCCAAATGTACTGGAAAGCACACATTAGATCAATGTTATTGTTTCATGCAAAAGCAGGTACCATAGTGTATGTTTTTGTGTGTTTAACGTTATATACTAGCAGCAAATTAGCAGTATGAATATTTGAATTGTATTGAGCTGTTTGAATTGCAATGGATAGTAATTGTGAAGTGTTCAATGGACAGCAGTGCAGTTGCAGCTGAGTAGGGCCCTGTGATGAGTCAAAGGGGTTTCGGTCTGCAATTCAGCCTCCCAACAGTAGAAGGCATCAAACCAACTCGGGATTTCCCTTACCAAGGTCTTGTGACCATGACAAAAGTCATCTTTTTAAGGGGCGGCACCTTGGTGAGGGGCGGAAGTACGAGTATGTAAATTCCAGCCACTGGAGTCAAGTGAAATTAAGGATACCTGTCAGTTTGGGATTGGTGATCCACTGACTACCGGGGCGGGGTTTGCATACTAAAGAGAACGTGCTACTGTGTTCGGGGTTGGTCCTAAGGAATAGAGGCGGGGAAAAAAAGGCTGGAGGAGTACTTGGTTGTTTTGGACTGTGTCACGAACGGGAGCCTTACTAACTGGTTCTTTTCTGTTTTTATTCCTTTTGTTTTATTTTTGGATTAAAGCAGAACGCGAAGAGGACTGAGAGGCTTCCGTTCCTTTGTTTTTGATTACTCCCGCACTCCATCCCTCACATCCTTTTTTATTATTTTTCTTTTTTTTTTCTCGTGTAATATTAAATAAAATTTTAATTGTTACACGTAAATCACTGTCTGGAAAATCCATTTGTACTCACACGCCTCACAGGCCCATATTCTTTCCAGATGTTTTCGGGGAATGATTAGTCATCTTTTACACGGCAGCAGGTAGCCCTCTTCTAGTTGAAGTTTGGATTTATATTGGCAATGCTTGGACATGGAGGCTGAATTGGGATGGGCATACAACGTGGGCTTTCCCAGTAATAGTCACCATATGTAGAACTGAGGGCGCCTGGCTCTTATGTGATGATATAAGCAGCAGAATAGCCATCCAAAGATTCCTCTTGACAGTTGAAACATACCTCTGTATTTTCAGATTCATGTACCTATTTGGCCAGTGTTGACGCTGACTTAAACCTGTCTCAGGACACTTTTAGGTATTACGCTTCAGATTCTGTGGTAAAGATGGCTTTTTCATTCAGCACATAGAGGACAACCATCAACTGTAAGCACATTTTATATTATTCTACAGACAATAAATTGGACGAAATCAATTCATAACAACAGGTGTATCAAATGCAATTGCAGAAGAAGTATGCAAAGTCGGTCGGTCTATTCAATATACATAGAGAGAGAGAGAGAGAGAAATGAAAGAAGTAATTTACAAACCGCTAACCAAGAGGAAAATTGCAGAGAGAGAGAGAGAGAGAGAGACACCTATATGGTAGAGAGAGGAGAGATTTGGTAACACTATACCCTAACTTGCTTGATTTTTTTGAGGATGCAACATCGATAATGGGTAATTGCAAAGCATATGACATGGTTTATTTAGATTTCCAGAAAGCTTTTGACAAAGTCCCGCATAAAAGATTAATTCTCAAAATGAACGCAGTTGGGATTCAGGGAAACACATGTACATGGATTAGGGAGTGGTTAACATGTAGAAAACAGAAAGTACTGATTAGAGGAAAAACCTCAGAATATGGGAATAAACAGAAGCTGTTGCAGTTGGACGGATGATCCATTTTCATGTGATGGTGGATTTAAATCTGATTTGGAATCTGAGGGCAACTATCCAGAGTTAACTGAGATATTTGAAAGGGGATTTTAAAGGGTTTTAGACCATATCCAATGCGATTTTCTGTAACATTGCCTCTAATTTGTCTGGATGCATTGCCAAAGTGACAATTACTTTAGTCTTTCATGAATGGTTTATTTTAATTTAAAGTCGTTCTTAAAACAGGGCTGCTCTGAGCCTGATTTAATGTATGTACTGAATGTTTGTGTTTTTTACACCAATAGCTTCCAATGCTAAACTCATGGCATGGAAATTACTGGGAGTTTAATGTTATCCACGCACTAAAGGCTTTCAAAAATATTTGAAGTGCATTTTCAATTTTTCAAAGTGCTGAAGCTTTAATGTTTGGCTTATCTTGTATTTCTATCACAGGTTTAATCCAGTAATCAGGAACTGCATATGGAGCCAGGGTGTGGGGCGCTGGTGGCCATTGTCAGTAAGTTATACTGCAGACACTGGTGTGCAAATATTTGCAACTCCTGAGAGAGCTAGTATATTGAACGATATGGTTCCAGTAAGCAGTGACTCCTGAGAGAGCTAGCGTATTGACCGATATGGTTCCAGTAAGCAGTGACTCCTGAGAGAGCTAGTGTATTGACCGATATGGTTCCAGTAGGCAGTGACTCCTGAGAGAGCTAGTTTATTGACCGATATGGTTCCAGTAGGCAGTGAATCCTGAGAGAGCTAGTGTATTGACCGATATGGTTCCAGTAAGCAGTGACTCCTGAGAGAGCTAGTGTATTGACCGATATGGTTTCAGTAAGCAGTGATTCCTGAGAGAGCTAGCGTATTGACCGATATGGTTCCAGTAGGCAGTGACTCCTAAGAGAGCTAGCGTGTTGACCGATATGGTTCCAGTAGGCAGTGACTCCTGAGAGAGCTAGCGTGTTGACCGATATGGTTCCAGTAAGCAGTGACTCCTGAGAGAGCTAGCGTGTTGACCGATATGGTTCCAGTAAGCAGTGAATCCTGAGAGAGCTAGTGTATTGACCGATATGGTTCCAGTAAGCAGTGACTCCTGAGAGAGCTAGGGTATTGACCGATATGGTTCCAGTAAGCAGTGACTCCTGAGAGAGCTAGTGTATTGACCGATATTGACCGATATGGTTGGTTCCAGTAAGCAGTGACTCCTGAGAGAGCTAGCGTATTGACCGATATGGTTCCAGTAAGCAGTGACTCCTGAGAGAGCTAGTGTATTGACCGATATGGTTCCAGTAAGCAGTGACTCCTGAGAGAGCTAGTGTATTGACCGATATGGTTCCAGTAAGCAGTGACTCCTGAGAGAGCTAGTGTATTGACCGATATGGTTTCAGCAAGCAGTGACTCCTGAGAGAGCTAGATTGACCGATATGGTTCCAGTAAGCAGTGACTCCTGAGAGAGCTAGTGTATTGACCGATATGGTTCCAGTAAGCAGTGACTCCTGAGAGAGCTAGCGTATTGACCGATATGGTTCCAGTAAGCAGTGACTCCTGAGAGAGCTAGCGTATTGACCGATATGGTTCCAGTAAGCAGTGACTCCTGAGAGAGCTAGTGTATTGACCGATATGGTTCCAGTAAGCAGTGACTCCTGAGAGAGCTAGCGTATTGACCGATATGGTTCCAGTAAGCAGTGACTCCTGAGAGAGCTAGCGTATTGACCGATATGGTTCCAGTAAGCAGTGACTCCTGAGAGAGCTAGCGTATTGACCGATATGGTTCCAGTAAGCAGTGACTCCTGAGAGAGCTAGCGTATTGACCGATATGGTTCCAGTAAGCAGTGACTCCTGAGAGAGCTAGTGTATTGACCGATATGGTTCCAGTAAGCAGTGACTCCTGAGAGAGCTAGTGTATTGACCGATATGGTTCCAGTAAGCAGTGACTCCTGAGAGAGCTAGCGTATTGACCGATATGGTTCCAGTAAGCAGTGACTCCTGAGAGAGCTAGCGTATTGACCGATATGGTTCCAGTAAGCAGTGACTCCTGAGAGAGCTAGTGTATTGACCGATATGGTTCCAGTAAGCAGTGAATCCTGAGAGAGCTAGTGTATTGACCGATATGGTTCCAGTAGGCAGTGACTCCTGAGAGAGCTAGTGTATTGACCGATATGGTTTCAGCAAGCAGTGACTCCTGAGAGAGCTAGCGTATTGACCGATATGGTTCCAGTAGGCAGTGACTCCTGAGAGAGCTAGTGTATTGACCGATATGGTTTCAGCAAGCAGTGACTCCTGAGAGAGTTAGCGTATTGACCGATATAGTTTCAGTAAGCAGTGATTGAACCCCACTTTATGTAAACTAGATTTAATAGTTTTCAGAGTAACTTAAAACAAGTATGAAAATGATAGAGCAACCTGTCCAAATACTTTTTTGACCAACTATACAAAAATAAATCTACTACTTTGCATTTATTGATGCTGCATTATTATGCAGTCATATATTTTACATTCTGGGTTTCCCAATAAATGAATAATCCTCAATCATTTGTGTTCAGCCTTTGGAATGGAGCCATTTATTAATTACATGACCAGCAGCTATATATTTGAATTATGTTGTTTATTCATTCCTTTCTCCTGTAGTCATAACCTACATGCATTAATCATCAATTATGCATACTTTTTAAATACATATTCTTTTTTTGGTTTGCCAACTAGCTATGCTTAACTCTTGATACAGTTATCATCCGTTTTCCCTCAGACAGGTTCGATATGAAGACCCGCTGGCAGTCATTAGCAAGGCTGCCCCAAAGCAAAAGGGTTTAGAATGATTTTTGTGAAGCAAATGTTGTTTTAATTTTGAAGTCATACAGTATGATATAATGAAACGCTGAGTTTATGTATTGATATATTTGTTTCTTTGTGGCGATCTTGCAAAGGTATTACAGGGGTATGTTTATGGGATTATATTTGGATGGGTATGGTGTTAAAAAATTAACAAAGCTGGTACATTTTAAGGATAAATCTAACCTTAAAAGTTCATTTTCAACCAGCCTGTAACGAGGACCATGCCACAGTGAAAGACACTTGAAACATCAACAACATTGCTAAATGCTGTTGTTTTATATAGAATTTCACAGATGCTTTCAATCAAGGGAACCTTAATACTTCAGCCACTCCTTAATACTGATTAATTATAATAATTATCATTGCAGGTTATCCTCTGATTTAATATAGTGCTCTGAGTGGGTGCAAAGCTCATTAGAAAAACTTGAACAGTATGATGTAGTTTAAACTGCATGCATTTAACTGTTTCTTTGCCAGTTTAGTTGGATATTGAATTATTTGTGACCACTTTGTCTGAATGCATCCTCAGTTATTATCACATGTGCATATTTTTATTCAAGGTTGAAGGTTAAACTCTGTACATATAATATGTACAAGTGAATACATGTAGAATTTATTTATTTTACTGTCTCTAATTACTGTGTATTTACATGGTAGTTACTTAGTAAATACATGAATATTTACATATAATTACATTGTTATTATTTATAGTTACAATGTACTTAATATGTTCATATTTTGCATGATATAACCATAACCCTAACCACCCTAACCCTTCTTTGATACAATTGTGTAGTTACATATACCGTACACATGAAGTACATTGCAACTATGCATAATAACATTTTAATTTTGTAATTATGTGTAAGGACACACGTATTTACTAAATAAATACTATGCAATTACACAGTAATTAAAGACATCATGTAAAGTGTTGCCATAAAGTTTACCTAATATTCCTTGAAAGTTACAAATTGAAAGAATCTACGTGTGATAATCATGTTGGAATGATGGGTCTGGGCGGAACGGTTGTGCGTAGCTAGGGTTTCTCTGTGGGACTGTTTGTGGGGGACGCCAAGCCTCAACTCCGCAGAGCTCGGGTATGTAACTCTTGTCACTCTACAAGCCTGCCAGTTTATGCTGGCGGTAATAAGGACTACCAATCATGAGCATGCAAAGAGCCCCTCATGTAAATGAATGGCAGGGTGCATAAGGTGCACAGGAGGGGAGGGGACCGGTGCGTGCCTGAGGTTGGTGGGACGGGCGGAGTGGCGCAGCAGCATATAAAGAGGGTAAATCTGTATTGTGAGGAGTTGGAGCTGATGAGAAGGGAATACCATTGTTATTGCACATTGTGTTATGGTTATTTTGCACCGCGTTGCATTTTTCTGTGTTTTAATCCAACCACCCTGTCAAGCCTCCTTTTGCACTTTGGTGCAATATTAGATAATGCTTGGGAGTATATATTTTACTATGCTGTAAATGTATCTTCCTGCACTCTTTGAAAGGGAAAGATTACACCAAAAATAATAACACCAAAATGGATTGTAGCTTTCAATGTGAGAAGGGAAAGTTCCTGCAGAATAGAGAAAACGTGCCATTATATGCTATTGAGCATGTATACTTTAATGGCACTCTTACATGCTTGTCTTAATATTCAATGTTTAATCATTGTAATGTCTTTATACGAAGATGGAATTCAGATCACTTCTATTGAAAAAGCTATGGTTATGGGAATTGTGGGTTGGAATATGTTGTTGGTTACTGAATACAAAAATAAGTACTGTATGTCTTTAAGAAATGCTTTGGCTTAGAAAAAACAGGTTGCCAATGGACACATGCTCTCTAATTTAGCTTCTCTCAAAAAAATTCATGGAATTTGTAAGTGTCAGCAGACTTCTGCAAAAATACTACACCACGTGCTATTATTTAACTAGGTATTTCTTTTCTCAACAAGGATCTTCTTCCTTGGATACTAAGCATTTATTTATACAGCATGGAGCTAAAGGAAGATTTGTTATATTTAAATTCAAATATTTAAAACGTAAACAACACATCCTTTGGAATATTGAATTACCATAGGCTTATATGTGTTGCCCATATTGTATGTAATACAGTACAATAGCTCTATTTTTTATGAAGAGAAAGCAACAAACAGAACTATACAGTAACAGGCACAAAGCACAATATTAACCCAACACTAAAAAAAACATAATGCTACAGTGAAGAAAATACAAATATTGCAGAACTATTTTCAATCCTAGCCACTCCTCATTCTCTGAGACATTAGACCACAAAAGAGCGTGATTCTGTTTTTCATCTCCAGTGTTTACCAGTACTTGCCAGTTTCTCAAATTCAGAGTCGGCTGCACCATTTCTACACTGGCCTTCACCATGGCAATGGAAGTCATTATTAGGGTATCCAAGTGAGTAATGGCAGGATAACTGCTGGCTTCTGGCATGCGGCTGCCACCACTTAGAGAATACATGGACAACATGACAACCAAGACTACAACAGCAGCCTGTATCAATCAGCTGCTTGGCAAACTAGCAGGTAACATCAGAAGAGCATGGATGCAGTTCAAGCCCGCCAAGTCGAGAAGCATCTCCATCATCAAAGGCAAAGTAGTGGATGAGGTGTTCTATATTGATATCAGAAAACCATGTAAAGAGTCTTGGAAGGTAGTACCATGAAGGTTGAATAGACACAGTCCGAGTGGGAGAGGTGAGATGCAAGCATCATTACCTTTCCCAAGGTGTTGTGGACTAATTGATGAAATACAGAAGATGGGAGGTGCCTACCCCAACCAACTCGTTCCAGACCATTGCCATGCACTAGGGAGGCCACACATTGCTTCATCTCTGGAGACAGCATCACCATCATTGTGTGTGATGGTGCGCCAGGGAGACCGCAAATAGACTGATCCCTGGAGCCAGCATTACACTTCAGCCATCAAAGCAGGGCCAATAGGAAAGCCACATTACCTGGCAAAGGAAAAGCGTTGAAGGCTCATATATTACAATGAAGCTATGCCTTGGTTGCTCCCATCCACTGCTATCTTATTTTATCTTGGTAAAAGCCTAGTCCAATATTAATATGATGTAAATAACAGCTACCTTCATAAAGAAATTATTTCATTGTAATGCACTAATCATAATTGATAATGACTCATTTGAAATTTCTGGTGGTTAAGAATAGGTGATAAAATAGAAGGAGCTTTTCTCTATGCTTAGGCAATATTGCTTGGACAATCCTATTTATATTAGGGTAATCAAATGGAATATGGGCATTCAAGCCATCTTTTACACCTGTGCTTTCATACTGCAGTATCAGCTTTTAACATTAAATGCTGGCTTTTGCTTCATTGTTTGAGAAAGGTAAGGTTGTGTAATCAGGGCACTTTCAAGTATTAAAACTGCACTAAATACAATTAACTTCTGCATATTAAATAGAAATCTAACCACAGGAAGTTAGCCAGGTTGCACTCCCGCTGATTTCCTCACCACAGTCTTCATCTTTTGAGCAGTAATTTGTTTGTCAATTATTGGCTACAGATTGCAGTCTGCTTTCTGAGCCAGCAGCAGTTAATGCGATGCTGATTGAAGAGTCTGAAATTCTCTCACCTATGATTATGTTTAGCAAGAGAATGACAATAATTTCCTGTAATGCCACTTGTTAAGGTAATTATGCTATAATTGCCTTATCAAAATGTCATAGAGGAAAAAAAGAAAGAATCACAGAGATTTCAATGCAATTGTCGCTGCTGTGCTCCTGTTAAGCGATATCTTGCAAGCAAATTATCAGTCATCACTAAATTTTTACAAATTATTCAGTCATAAAAGATGGTCTAGCTTATGACATTCTGCTCTTGATTATTTAATGGCCTTGTGTCTGGACATGTATGTGTTTTAGAAATTATTTGCTTCACCCAGTATAACTTTATTTTGGAAAGCACTTTAAAAACAAAGAATTTCTAAAGCTGATATTAAGTAGTCATTAATTAGTTAAATTAACTTAATGTGTTAGGTCTGTTATCACCAAGCAAAATAAATAAATAAATCACATCACTTAAGAACATAAGAAAGGTCACAAATGAGAGGAGGCCATTCAGCCCATCTTGCTCGTTTGGTTGTTAGTAGCTTATTGATCCCAGAATCTCATCAAGCAGCTTCTTGAAGGATCCCAGGGTGTCGTCTTCAACAGCATTATTGGGGAGTTGGTTCCAGATTCCCACAATCTTCTGTGTATAAAAAGTGCTTCCTATTTTCTGTTCTCAATGCCCCTTTATCTAATCTCTATTTGTGACCTCTGGTCCTTGTTTCTTTTTTCAGGTCAAAAAAATTCCCTGGTTCAACATTGCCAATAGCTTTTAGAATGTTGAATGCTTGAATCAGATCACCGCATAGTCTTCTTTGTTCAAGACTGAATAGATTCACTTCTTTTAGCCTTTTAAACCAGGAGTAATTCTGGTCGCTCTTCATTGCACTCTTTCTAGAGCAGCAGTAGGTGACCAGAACTGTACACAATATTCTAGATGAGGTCTTACTAATGCTTTGTAAAGTTTTAACATTACTCTCCTTGATTTAAATTCAACACTTTTCACTATATATCCGAACATTTTGTTGCCCTTTTTATAGCTTCCCCACCTTGTCCAAATTAAGACATTTCTGAGTCAACATAAACTCCTAGGTCTTTTTCATAGATTCCTTCTTCAATTTCAGTATCTCCCATAAGGTATTTGTAATGTACATTTTTATTGCCTGCAGGCAGTACCTTACACTTTTCTGTATTAAATGTCATTTTCCATGTGTCTGCCCAGTTCTGAATGCTGTCTAGATCATTTTGAATGACCTTTGCTGCTGCAACTGTATTTGCCACTCCTCCTGTTTTTGTGTCATCTGCAAATTTAACAAGTTTGCTTACTATACCAGAATCTAAATCATTAATGTAGATTAGGAAGAGCAGAGGACCTAATACTGATCACCGTGGTACTCCACTGGTTACCACACTCCATTCTGAGGTTTCTCCTCTAATCAGTACTTTTTGTTTTCTGCATGTTAAGCACTTCCAGGATACAGTTACCATATAGGTAATTTTCCATTCAATCAATCTTTATTTGAATCAATCAATCTTTATTTTATATAGCACCTTTCATAGTGGACCACCATCAGTTACAGTAGTAACCATTTACAAGATGCAGTTACAACAAAATAATCCATAATACTTTAAATACAGAGATCTTATTATAGTTTCCACAAGTCTGCATATAATAGCAGTCATGCTTATTGGTCTGTAGTTACCTGGTTCGGTTTTGTATCCCTTTTTGTGGATCGGTATTCTGTTTGCAATTCTCCAGTCTGTCAGTACAACCCCTGTGTACTGTTGCATGATCTTGGTTAAGGGTTTGTAAATAACTTATTTCATTTTTTTGAGTACTATTGGGAGGACCAAATACAGCAGTCAAAGTTGCTTTTGCCCGAGGAATGATTGGTAGATACAGTCTGTGCCTTTACTGAGACATCTGAAATGTCCCCATCCTCTGCATCCCACTGGCTTCCCAATGTGTCAATAGATTACAAATGGCACTTAAATATAATAGGGAGAATTGTAAATAAAGCTATTTTATTAGTATAGAATAGATTAAGTGATTAAGTTTAAGTCACATATCCCTTTTCCATTTCCACTGTTGACAATCACAAAACCTACTCACACTAAGCAACAATATGGCAAATCTAATAACAAATTATTTTAATTGCCAGGTAAAATATACATTATTAAAACATGGAATGAATAAAATGAAAGCCCACAATGAATGAATGTGGTGTAAATGTATTTAAATCTGGTAAGCTAACACCCTTGAACTTCTGCTCCTCGGGTCTTGGACTCGATTCTAAACCATAGCCCCCCTGCACTGACTTTTTGTTTGAAATGCTCAAATCTTGTCTGCTGGTGAACTGTAAAAACCATCAAACTCAAAACCACTACTATCATACAGTAAAGTGTTAGTTAAAACTACAATTTCCAGATGCCTCTTCACTTGTGTTCCAGAAACGTAGAAAGAGGCGGCCCTGAAATGTGATCAACAATTCAGCTGAGACCGGATATCTTCTCTTCAAGGAAACACCCATTGGTTTCCAAGAGACAGCTGCAAAAATCCTAATTATGCTGTAAGACATATTCTGTAAAATAACAGATTAAAGAATACAGAAGCAATGCAAAGATATCAGTATTACACGTTGCGCTTTCGAAATAACAAAAGCAAATTCTCATTATCCTTTACACAGTTATAAATTAATTAACACTTCATCTTATTAAAAAAAAAAAGAAATCAGTCACTCAATTTGTCTCAATTATAAAATTGGAATTATTGAAATAAAAAAAAAACTGTAAACTATGTGTCAGACAGAAGTACATATTTGCTTTAAATCAGTCATTATCCATTTTCTAGAGTGAAAGTAATACTAAAATATTAGTGTGGAAAAAATAAAATAAAATAAAGCGATAACTGATTTTCCAGTTGACAAAATTTTGATTCTTTATTTGAGATAAAATATTATTAGGGTTATGGTTTGTTTTGTATTTGTTTACTCTGATTAACAACACAGTAATATGATATTGATTCTATTTATTAATTATTTAGATTTTCTTCTCAGTTTATATTTGATATGTGTTAGGTTTTCTTTCATCACTTAATGAAAAAAAAAATCTAATAATCAAAAACGAAACAATGCATTCTATGGAGAGCATTGTCTCGGTCCTCTTTACAGTTTTTACAGTGATAGTCCATGTAGGAAATATACAGTAGCATAATGTAATCACTATTAAGAAAAACATGTTCTACTGTAGCCGTTTGTAAATGCTTGATAAACTATCTATAATATTAATATAATATATAATATAATATAATATTGATAAAGGTATCTCTGTACAGGAAATCATGTAGCTGTTTTGTTAGTACTGACTGTGTTGTGTGGTTGTGTCCTAATGCATTTTGCTGGTTTACAACTTGATGCCAGTACAGCAGAGATTGTGCATTGACCCACATGTAATTGACTTTTGTTTCAAGACACGAGGCTATTGAGATAACAATTGATCTCATTGACTTCGTAGTTATAGTGTCAGTCAACAAATGACATTCGGATCGCATGGCAAGTAGTCATGGTTGTCACTAAATAAATAATTAAACAGGAGAATAACTAAGCAGCAGCAGTGACACAGATTGTATTATTATTATTATTATTATTATTATTATTATTATTATTATTATTATTATTATTAACGGTTTTATTTCATTCTATGTTTCTAGTAATAAATATTCTATATTTAGGCGTACAGTACTTTTGAGTTCTTATATTAACTGAGTCACTTGTTTCTTGCTTTGTAACATTATTTTACTATCAATTGTAAGGTTTATGAATTAAGGTAAACATGGAATTAAGTACTTTGTTACGCTATAAGGATGAGACCAGACCATGTTTCAAATTTTACAATTTTTACTATTTTATAGTTCCAAATACCCAAGCTAAATTCTACATTTCATGCCTCATTTACTAGAGGGCACTACATTTGGAGTTAGTGTGCACGTAAAGTAGAGAGCCTAACGTGAGCGAACAGAGAACGCATTAATTTACATGTACAGTATTTGGCTAATTTATATACCATACTGTGCAAAATAATGTCAGAGACTTACCTGTGACCACCGTGATAGCAAAAGCCCCAGCAGGCCCGTCGTATCTTTTGGCCAGTAGCTAATTATAAAAGTGGAGTTGGCTTATATTGACCGAAAATGAGCGATCAACAGACACAGCACTCAGCAGGGGACAGGCAGAGGTAACGTAAAGTGAAACTGCACTGCTTACCTTTTAATTTTAACATGTAAAAAAAAAAAAAAAAAAAAAGCATTTTTCCTTTAATGCATACAAAATAAAAGTAATGCTGTGCAATGGTGTATTTTTCTTTTTGTTCTGCTTACTCAAGAAATATTGATTGATAAGACATAGCCTCAATTTTCTTCCTTCTCGGCATTGCCACCCTGCAGAGTAAACCTGTCCACTGTGCAAATTTAATATAATGCAATGTGAGCTTTAGCAGGGCTTTTTTGTGTAAATTGCAGTTTATTAAATAGGTTGCAGTTAAAGCTGAATGACATAGTTTAAAATAAATAGTTAATACTCTAAAGCAGGGGTGTAAAACATACAGCACACGGGCAATATTTGTTGGCCCTTGCATTACTTTATAAATCTGCATTGATGAAATGTATCATTCTGGAATTCTTTAAAACAACCCGCCTCTTTGATATAACACATGTATCGTCTACATTGTATGAGTGACATTCCCATTAAGCCAATCACAGCTCACAGAGCTAGTAAATTAGTCAATCAAATAGCACACAGGATCTGTATCCTCACAGCCACATAATTTTGGTTAGGATAGAGAAGCGAAGGCTTATCTAAACTATTTTACTTTCTGTAAAATTTAAAATTTGTAACAAAAAAAAGATAATTATTCAGATTATTTTTTTCACTGAATAATTTTAACGGCAAGGCAAACTGTCTGATTTGCATTGCAATGGTTTGTTATGAAAGATTATACCATACAACGTCACTATGATAAACTGTGCAAAGCAATGTATTTTGAGTTTACTGGAAATTAAAGACGCTATGGAGTCTCAACGAAAGGAAATGACTTTTTTTTTTTAACTTCATGAAGCTTTGGAAAGTGCAGAATTACCTTGGAAGAAACTGCTGGTGGGATTACAACAGAGGGTGCACCATGACTGAGGAAAGAGTGGCTAGGCTAACAGTGCAGCAGTGCTGGAAAAGAATCAAGAAAGAAATGTAGAAGTAACTGTATTCTTACACTGGATTCTGCATCAGCAGGCACTGTGTGGAAAAGTTACAGAATTAGAACAAGTGTTACCAAGTGTGCGAGAAAGAAGTCAAGTGTCCTGACAGAAGTCATAAAAAGGTACATTTCATAGTGGTACTGTTTAATATTTTGCGTTTTCACAGCTTGTTAGTATCTTTTTTTTTCAGTGCTTTGGAGTATATAAGTTAAATGTTGAGACAGCATTATATACTCTGACATTTTTTTTTTTTTTTTTTTTTTTTACTGGTTTCTTGAATTTCGACTGATTTTGTTTTGGGGGTTGAAAAAAATACCTCTTCTTTCCTCCACTATATTACATTGTGTGATATTGAGGGTTTTTTTTTGTCACGGGTTCTAGGAAAGGGGAAAAGCTGTTCTAGTAATGTGTTTCAAAAAATGTTTCATAACCAATAATAGGAAAAGATGTATTTTCTTTTTGTGTTTGTGAAAAAAAAAAACAAACAAATCTGTTTGAAAAGTGATTCACTAAACGCATGAATCAAATAATGAATCGACGCAGGTAAAATAAAAAATCGTAGGTAAATAAAATAAATAAAATAATTTAATAAATAAAATAAGTAAGTAAACGAATTTTCGCGGAAAAAATCTGCACATCATCTAGTTTTCAGGCGAATCCAGTGGTAAAAATATTAGGTTTCGATTGAAATAAAATACTCTTCTATTTCCTCCACTATATTACATTGTGATATTGAGGGGTTTTTTTGTCAGTGTTCTAGGAAAGCTGCTTCTAGTTAATGTGTTCAAACAAATGTTCATAACCAAGTAATTAGGCAAGATGTATTTTCTTTTTGTGTTAGTGAAAAAACAAACAAATCTGTTGAATTGATTCACTAAACTGAATGAATCAAATGAATCGAGTCAGTAAAAAGAATCGAACTGCACATCACTAGTTTTCAGGCCAGAAAATTAGGTTTAAATAGCATGCCTATCAGTGGTTAAAGCCTGGTGTCCAATCGAACTCATTTTCGCTCACTTTAATGTGCACAATACAATCAGCGCTCTTTAGTAAATATGGTGTGAATGAAGCTCCTCTCATTATTCAGAGCGGGGTGCCTCATTTAAATGTATTATCATGTATTACCATACAAATCAGATATTCATTCTGATTACCAATGTATAGCACAATAAAATTAACGTGCACCATTATTTACCCACTATTTCACGCGACAATGAATAAAATTGCAACAGTAAATACAGAAATCATTAATGTGCACAGTAATTGCAATTATCTTGCACCATAAAGTTTAGTGCTTTTTCGTAAATGATGCCCTTAATGTTATTGTTTAATACAATATGTGCTACTAGCATATTTGGATATGCCTTCCACAGGTATTTACTAAGCATTTTATGTCAGAGCTGCCAATAGGCCCCTCCAGGGAGTGACGTCCTCGATCCCGCCTACCAAGGGAATAAGTAGTCACTCCGCGGAGATCACGTTCTCTTTTGCTTCTCACAATCAGGTAGGTAAGGTAGGTATACTAACCTCTCCAGTTGCTGTGATTGAGTCTGTGTGAAAGAGCTCTCACTACGAGTTTTCTGGTAATTTATTGCAGGAAGTCAGCTTGACACTTTCCCGGAATCAGAAACTCAACTCCTGAAGACTGAGCTATAAATGTTGCACAACTGAGCTCTGTTTAAAAAATCTTTCTTTTAACAGCCTACCTCGCCTGCCAGCTGTAGTCTGCTTTTCTTAAAATAAATAAATAAATAAATAGAGAGAAAAGAGAGACGGGACCTGGCTCTGTCACGCCCACTAATGAGTCAACGCCGCTGGGCTGACTTTGTCCGCCCACAAAGTACAGCCCAGACTGGTACTGTCTGTAGGCAGTGCTCCACACCGCTGCAAGCTACGTGCAGCCCTGTTTGTGTGACTGCACATAGTCCAGTCCAGACACCCGGCCCAGTACCCTCGGCGCTTACTCCCTCGATGCCCCAGAGCCTCGGTGCCTCGGTGCTTCGGCACCCTCGGTGCTTAAACGCTCTGAGCCTCGGCGCCTTGGTGCTTAGGCACCCTTAGTGCCTCCTCCGCCTTAGGGAATGAAACTTTCTGAACAAATTGTGCAACATTCCAGCCATGGATCCTGTGCAGGAAACTCGTACGGTTCACTGGTGTGGCTTCCTCAGCCAGTTCAGCTGAGCCCTCTGCAGCGTTAGGAACCCTGTCCTCCCCCCTTCTCCATCTGCCTTTGAGCCGTTCGCAGAGCATACCCTGTACGCAGGCTCCATCGAGCTTGCAGCCGCTTAAAGTCTCCTTCAAGGAGCTGTAAGCAAGCAAGACACTCGAGGCAAGCAAAGGACATCTCTGAACCCCCTGCTCCAACCCCAGCTCCACCTCTGTCACCTGCTCTCACCGATGGTCGCCCTGGATGTTACAGAGCAAGACGTGGCGATGAGCGAGGTGGAACAAGATGTGATTGGCACAGACCGGCCTCGGCGCCGTGTGTCTCAACACAAGCAGCCACGCTGGCTTACTTGGACGGCGATGGGTTTAGCAGAATTCCCGCCGATGGATTCTACCATCACAGCCCTGGTGCAAGCTGCTCCGGTAGAAGGTAGAAGGACCCTGCATGCCCTAACTGTCAATTCAGGATAACAGAGACCCACCTTAAGAAGTGCAGCTGAAGCACAAGTAACGCATCTGGCCAACACGGCAGGTCTCCTCATGGCCTACATGGATGGCATTTTGCAATTGGCGTCCCTCCCTGAACCAGTGGCTTCAGAGCTGCTCTTGGTCTCAGGCATGCTGCTGCAAATATCAGGCTTCCACGTGAAAGTGAAAGTGGCTCACAGACAGCTTTGACTGTCAGAGGCCAGCACAGGCCCGCTTATGGACAAGTCGGTCTTGCGGAATGTGTCTATCTCCCCTGGCTATACATTTGGGCCAGCAGTGGAGGAGATGCTCCCACCAATAGCAGGAGGTGTCTCGACAGAAGGCTGCGATGCTCCCTTCCTGTGCTCCGGTGCGGGAGAGGATGAGACGTTGGCGTCCACCCATGACACAGATGGTGACTCAGACGGTTTTGATCCCCACTGTGCCGCGTGGTGATTGGGGCATTGCCTTCAGGCTTCCACCTTTCAGGGAAGTGACTTTGAGTTTTCCGTGCTGCCATTCGGCCTCTCCTTAGCCCCCTGCACGTTCACTAAGTGCATGGATGCCATCCTAGCCCCCTTGCAGCTACAAGGAATCAAGGTGTTGAACTACCTGGACGACTGGCTGATTTGCTCCCAGTAGCAGGAAGGAGGAGTGGCCCACATCTGACAGAGCATCTGGTGAGACTGGGAGACCCCGCTTTCCTCCCTAAGGTGGTTACGGCTTTCCACTTAAACCAATCTGTGGAATTAGAAGCTTTCCCGGATTGTAGATTGATTTCCCTCTGCATGGTTCAGGCATTGAGAGGTTATGTGGAGAGGATGAGAGCGCTGTGTCAGTCAGACCAGCACTTTGTCTGTCATGGCGAAAGGACTCTAGGTCAAGCCCTCTCAAATCAGTAACTGTCCCATTGGATTGAGGACACAGTCTTGACTGCATATACCAATGCCAGTCTACCTCCACCTGGGAGGATGGCCACGCACTCTACCTCATTGCCTGCCTCATTGACCGATATTTGTACTAAGGCTAGCTGGGCTAATTCGCATACATTCTCCAAGTTCCACCAACTTAACATGTAGGTTCCTCTATGCCTCCCTCTAGGCACAAGGGTCCTTGAGGTTGCACGCTTACAGCACAAACATTACTTTGGTGGTAGTGAAACATCCTTTATCTGCTGTCTCTGCTCACGCTCCCTCGTGACGCTCATGCTCTCTTGTGAGGTTGCATCACTTGCATTTGCGGGTTCTATGCAAAAGAGAACATGATCTCCGGAAAGTGACTACTTATTCCCTCGGGAGGCAGGACCGAGGACATCACTCCCTGGACGGGCCTATCGGCAGCTCTGACATAAAATGCTCAGTAAATACCTGACCTGTGGCAGGCATATCCCAAAAGCATTGTTGTTGGTCGTTTCTTTCAGGGAATCAAGGTTCCTTCCGTAACCTAACGTTTTCTCCACTGCTACTACTGAATTCCTTGACATTTTATTTGAGTATCAAGGAAGTTGTACAAAGAACAGGGGTAAGGGTGACCAAAGGGGCTGGTCATAATTACAATTTTAAATCCCTTTATACAAATTACAGATCCTTGATATAGTGCTTAATGAGAAACCCAAAACAAAGGAGCTTGATTGCTGTGCTATTATCCACCAAATTGGGGTAGAAAATAACCTGTGAAGGCTGAATTTAGTAACTGCTAGTTTAAGAGAAACACATTTAAACACACTTTAAAAAAAAAAAACAATACTCTGCCATACTCTAGGTAGGTCAATATCTAGGTACATCAAATTCTACCAATGACTCATATAATTGTGGGTGGTATTGTACTACTATGTGTCCATCTAACAGGCTGACACAGGTAAAACTGTATTCCTTCCAGGGGCAAAAAAAAGTTAAAACCTTGACATGGACCCCAGACTATAATACTACCACTGTCGTTTTGGTCCTATTCCAGCCTTAACGATTCTTGGATACGATAACATTAGTTGGCTTATTACACTTTCATAGATACAAGTGAGGCTATAGGTTTAATTCACTATTGAAATCCTGAAATTAAACGAATTTGCAACAAAGGTGAATATGAATCCAGATTCAAACTCAGTAATAGTCATTTGTAAAACATTTCTGGTATCATTAGGCTAGACTGCAGTACGCTCAAGAATGACTGTATCATATTAGAATTGTGTTAAATGTTATATAAAAAGTCTGCAACAAAAACTAATACAGGTCATATTTAAAAGTAATTATATTAGGTGTCATTGCAGGGTGTTATGAACTGAATATCTTCCAGAACTGACTGTGCAGGCATTGATGATATAGTTTTAAACCAACAATGTGGACAATTCTTGATGTCACTGGGGCTAAAGCATATCTATATAATCTAACAATTAAATATCTGCTTCTTCTCACACATTTTTCTCTTTAAAAGACCTTGGTCTCAGTTCAGCTCCTCCTACATGGTACAAAGCAGCCCCAGCTCAATGGATAAAGCTAGTAGTCAACAAGGTGCAAAAGCATGAGGAAAGGATGAAGTGCATAAAGGCAGTTTCCCGGCCAAACAGGGAGAATGGATGAGATGGAAAAGTGTGGAACAACGCAAGATCGGCTGGAGAGATCTATGGACAATGGAACAGAGCAGGATCAGTTTCCTCATCAGGTCAACATATGATCTTCTCCCATCACAATAGAACCTTAATCTTTGGCTAGGAGAGGATCCATGGTGTCCTTTGTGACAGTATATAAGGTGGGTCTTTGCCAAGGATGGTTTACTTGGCGTCATGACCAGGTGCTGCGATGTTTGGCCTTAGCATTGGAAGACAAGAGCAGCATGACCAATATGTTTTCACCAGTGCCATCAATATATGAAGAACAACATCCCTCCACCCAGGGGAAGCAACCACCAAGAAAAACTATTAAAACCAAAACTCATCTAGGACAACTGGAAGCTGCTAGAGACCTAAAAATGCTGGCAGATGTTGCACAACAGCTTATTTTCCCACCTGAGATTGTCTCCACTAACTTTCGACCTGATATTGTCTTGTGGTTTGGATCAGCATGCCTTGTTCACCTGGTAGAGTTAACAGTGCCATGGGAGGATGTTGTGGATGAGATGTATGAAAGGAAGAAACTTTGGTACGCTCAACTAGTTGCTGGCAGAACAGAGAGGATGGAGAGTCCAGGTTTACACAGTGGAGGTGGGTCAAAGAGGATATGTGGCACACTGCACAACCTGGTTTCTCAGAGACATCGGATTCAGTGATTAAGAGTAGTGACACATAGTAAAGAACTTACCTGAAGCAGCAGAAACTGGCTGTGGATGAGATGAAAAGATTCTTGTTGGGGACCTCAAGAACATAGAAATATAGCAATGTCGATGTAAAGGAAGATAAGTTAGCTGGACTTAGCTGAGTTGAGAACGGAGGGGGGGGGGGATGATGCTGGGACGCTAGAATCACTGTCGAGTCCTCTTAAGATGTAGTGGGCTAGTTCAGAAAACACCAAGGATGGAAGGTGCCCACTTGAAGACCCCAGAGAAGTACTCTACTAAGCTGAGTCCAGATGGTTGTCATGCTGTGCACTAGGGAGGCTGCACTGTTGATCCCTGGAGTTGTGTGTGCTAAGGCACCAGGAAGGCAAAATGGACTGATCCCTGGAGCCAGCATTATACTTCAGCCACCAACACCAGGCAGAAGGATATCTGAATCATCAGATGGAAAGAAACGCAGTTGATCACTTTAGTTTTCCTGTAAAAGAAGCTATGTCTTAGTTGGTGCTAATCTTGGCGAGAGCCGAGTGCAATTATCAGCATGAAGTTTTAACACCTACTCTCATGTAATGGAAATCATAATTATAGCCTTTAGAAAATTATATTTTTTGAGACATCTTTTGTCATTGAATTGCACAGTAGGAGACTTTGTCACAGCACCAGTCCTCTTTATACCAGAGGTACATCATTTGTTTAATGGCTAGGCAGGTAAAAGCAACATAAGTTGTCAGAGACTGCCTGCTGCTTTAAGAACACTGGCCAGGACAGGTTGTAGAATAGCCTTTTCAGTTTAAAAAACAATACAAATAGATATAAAAAAAAACTAATGGGACACCCTTTAAAACATTCCTAAAGATTCCTATAGTGGACTTTTATGTATGATTCTTGTAGCTGGTATATGTCTGTTATGGAAAATCTGTCAATCCTATATTGTAGTGCATAGTAATAATACACATTTTTTCTATTTAAAGTTGGAATTCCAGGACAAGTCCTAATTATGTTTCTCTGAGGTTGATCAGTATGCAGTATTACAGTATTCTAGCGGCGCTACAAGCAGTATGAGAAAACACTGTTTTAAAATAAACCAATGGAGCACATAGGACTGGCACCAACGACAGACTGACCCAACCAGACCCCTGCACAGTCTAAATACAGTCCTAGTGGACCTGACTGGAGACAGACAGGCATACAATTAAAAAGCAAAACAGTACAGTTATGCAAATGAGCGCAGTGAAAAATACACCAAACAGACACAAACGTAAAAGACCCAATGACAATGAACAGGCTCAGTCCACAGTCCAGAGGCCATGCACCCTGGCTCCTGCTGCAGCGACTCTCGGCTCTGCTCTTTCCCACCGCCATTCCATTACAGTATGCTTCCAGAATTCAATGGGAGATTTCCCACAAAATAGAAGGGTCTATTATAGAGTATATGCCAGCCCTGAGCTGTGCTAGAACTTTTTAAAGCAGTCAAGGTAAC
The DNA here is from genome assembly GCF_017654505.1 of Polyodon spathula. Classification (NCBI taxonomy): domain Eukaryota; kingdom Metazoa; phylum Chordata; class Actinopteri; order Acipenseriformes; family Polyodontidae; genus Polyodon; species Polyodon spathula. Next base: position 4,855,080 of record NC_054536.1, on the reverse strand, counting down.
TTAAAGGCATTTCAGTTTTCAGGGCAAACTTTTGTTTTCAAGGCGTTTGAAGAAAAAAAAAAAAAAAAAAAATATATATATATATATATATATATATATATATATATATATATATATATATATATATATATATATATATATATAATTATATATAATTTAAATGTCTGTATGTTATGCTGTTAATGCAGCTTGTACATTCTGAGGGTTACCATTCTCATCCATTTATGGGTAACTTAACATGCTTGCAAAGCCCTGGATAGTGGCAGTTTTACCTATAAAATTGATCTGAAATCCATGATAATGGTAAGTATTTAGAACACATTGGACACATAACCATGATTACAATCTTCAGACAGGACACAAGGAAGCAAGAAGTCTACTGTTTTCTTTCTGTAGGGTTTTTTTTATTTTTACATATTCCAGAGCTTGGTAGGCTTGTTGGCACCCCTTACCAAGATATTTAAATATTTAAATACTGTGCTGTAAGACAGGCAAGTATAAAAATGTAACAATGCTCATTTGCACAGAGAAAACTAGAGCTATAGGTGTGGTATTTAATGTCTACATGTGCTAGTTACAGTTATTTAAAACACAACAACAAAACCCTATACTATTATCTGTCTCTTGTCGAAATGACAGCAATGCAAGTTATATAAGAATACATTTGGAAAATTCATATGTCAGCACACCACGGCTTCAGCAAAACATTTTAAAAGAAATATATGTCAAAAATGTAAATTAATGGTCAACATTAAATAGCTGTAAGAAACAATGTTTGAATTGCTTGAAGGAACTCTGACGATGTTTCTATGTTACTGTATATAGACATGTAACAGGGGAAACTAGGGGGTATGGGTATTCTGCTGATTGACAGGTAGGAGGTTGAGACTGAGGTTTTAGATGACATGCCTCACAGGAACGCAGGTTTTATTTATAAAACACGCACTCACGTCATGCTACCAGAGATGGCAGCTCATGCCCTTATGGAAAGAGGCATATATTTTTTATATATGGTAGAAAAGTATGATCCTTTTATTTTTCATACATAAAAATTGTACCCTTTTTATATATTTAAAATATATGGGATATATTTAAAATATATTTTAGACTATAATCCATATATTTATTTTATATGTTGAAAATATATGGTGCACCATATATTTTCATAAGTCTGTAATCCATATAAAATAAATACATGGATTACAGACTAAAATATATTTTAAATATATCCTACACAAAACATGAGTGTACAAAACATTAGGAACATCTGCTCTTTCCATGAAATAGACTGACGAGGTGAATCCAGGTGAAAGATATGGCCCCTTATTGATGTAACCTGTTAAATCCACTTCAATCAGTGTAGATGAAGGGGAGACAGGTTAAAGAAGGATTATTAAGTCTTGACACAATTCACAAGACATTGGATTGTGTATGTGTGCCATTCAGAGAGCAAATGGGCAAGACAAAAGATTTAAGTGCCTTTGAACGGGGTATGGTAGTAGGTGCCAGGCACGCCAGTTTGAGTGTGTCAGAGCAACAGACGGGCTACCAGTCCAGTACAACATTGGTGCAGAAAGACCCATAAAAGAATACATAACTCGTCGTACCTTGACACAAATGGGGTATGGCAGCTGACGACCTAACAGAGTTCCACTTCTTTCAGCAAAACACAAGAAACTGCGGTTACAGTGGGCTAAGGAACGAAAACACTAGACACTGGAGGATTGGAAAAACATTGCCTGGTCTGCTGTTTCACGCTGATGGGAGGACTAGGGCATGGAGAAAACCAGAGGAGTACATGCATCCATCATGCCACGTGTCACAATTACAGGCTGGTGGTGGTGGTGTGATGGTGTGGGATGTGTTTTCATTGATAAACGTGAAATAACGTTTGAATGCCACAGGATATCTGAACATCATCGCCAATCAGGTGCATCCCTTCATGGCAGCAGTGTATCCATCTGCTAATGGATTTTTTCAGCAGGATAATGAACCTCATGCCACAAGGCTAGGATTGTCCAGGAATGGTTCCACGAACATGACAGTGAATTTAGCTTACTGCAGTGGCCTGCCCAGTCACCAGATCTCATTCCAATTGAGCATCTGTGGGATGAGACGGAATGAGCTATTTGGAGTAGACAGCCACTACCAGCCAACTTGACACAACTGTGGGAAGCACTGGAGTTAACATGGGCCAGCATCCTTGTGGAATGCTTTCGACACCTTGTAGAGTCCAGGCCCCGATGCATTGAGGATGTTCTGAGGGTAAAAGGGGATACAACTCAATGTTTTGTACACTCAGTGTATATTTTAAATATATAAAAAGGGGCCAATTTCGAAGATGGCGAGCGCTACTCCTCTAAACAATGGAGGTCCCGCATATACACCTTGATATATATATTTTTAGGGGACCTACACTCCCTGAACTAATCCTTAATTATCACAAGTAAACAAACCCGACTCCAGTTACACACAAGGCCGGTGGCGGATTCGACTTCTCCACAAAGCTTTGATCCCAGTTAAGACACACAGAGATCGGAGAATTTCAGATTGTGTTGTTTCGGTAGTGTAGTGAAAAAACTTAAGCTGACAAATGGTTTTTCATTCAGAAACATTTTATATACACTACAATCATATGAGCATGAGTTTCAAACTGACTTCGGACAAGGCCTCAGTACAGCTCAGTGCATATGTTTGTAACAGAAGGCATGGATATCCATGGAGTCACTTCGAAAAAGATGAAAAGAGTAACAAACTTTTACAAGATTTGATATTCATACCTTTGTTAACAAATGTTGACTCCCCTTTAACCCAACAGGTTTCTGTCCAGTAATTGAGGTAGTCATTCTCTCATCACACACAGCGAGCCTACCACATACTTCCTCTGTGGGAAAGGGTGGCGGTGCTCTCTGACCTTATGGTCCGCCACATGCTACATGCAGCAGGGTGCATCCATCTTGTCTTTTAAAATGCCTCCTCCTGTTTCAGGGTCAGCCATGTGTAATGTGGCATAGTGTCTCCATTTTGTCCTTTAATGATGCTTCCCCCATCTCAGGGTCAGCCACGTGTAGTGTGAAAATTCTAAGCTTGGACAGTACTGCATTAAAACGTACTATAAAAGCATATTAAAGAGCAAGCACATTAAAACGAATATAAACAAAACATCCACACACAATAAAAACATAATGATTATAAACATCTTAACTATAAAAGACACACATAATGCAACATTTATAATTAATAACATAATTAATACGTCATGCAGAAAGCCATTACCACAGTCCACCCTTTTTGTACTGAATTGTACAACTAGAATCAAGTACAACCAAATTTTTATGTATCTTATTAATTATTCCTGAGCTTAATAAAGCTATTGTGCAAAATGATGCTTTATAACCAGAGTCAGAAACTGTTGTACCCAAAAATTAATGAGGTCGCTATGGCATTCTTAATAACATATTGCTTGCAGGATTTTGTTCACCTGTTGCAGCCTCTCACCATTGGTCACCCTTGAAAATTTTCACTTGCTATGCAACCTGAGCTCCATTCATCCTTTCCTTGAAAGTGGGCTTGCAATGTCATGTATACAAACATCTTGGAGTCTGTTGCACGCAATTACCTTTACCAATAACAAATCTTACTTCTGCTTCTTAATTAAGCATTTCAGATACTAGGTGAGTGGTGATGTTTGTATTAATTAGGGTACTGCAGGCTATTGACATACCACATGTGCATAACAACATGCTCTGTGCACCATACCACTATCCTTTCTTTCTGATATTAGTATGATTTACAGCAATATTAAACATAACATGTGTCAATACCAGGTTTACATTATTCAAAACAGTTTTACACTCTGCACCAATAATGATGTCTTCCACCAGTAGGGGGTGCATTTCTGGCCACTCCCTTGGCTGGTAATTTTTGCAGGAGGTCTGAGTTATATTTCAAATTGATTTCTAAATACAATTTTGACTGCTCATATTATAGTTATTCCTCAAGAAATAGCTGTTATCCAGATATTCTTTTGGTGTGTGGCATTGTCCCTTCTCATAAGTTCCTTCATTCTGTTCTGACCATACTGTTTAGCGCATCATTATTGGACCACAGCCCTCCCTCTAACTCCAAGCATTGCTGAGTGTACTATTCAGTGTCATTGTTTACAATTGTGGAGGCACAGTCTATGATCAAAGTTCATTCTTGATTCATTTAGTATAATGTGGCTCTTCTTGACCTTGACCTCTTGACCTCCTTTTCTCCATTGAAAGATATGCTCAGGTTTTCACATGGGTCTCCACGACTCCAGCCACAGGAAGTAGGTTCAAAGCCTTTTGGCTGTGCCTGTGGTCCCAATGCATGTTTGAACTACAACTGTACATATTTAATGCACTGTGGCTTCTTCACCATGGTCGCAGGAGGGTCCCATCTGGCTTCCCTTATTCTGTGGAGAGAGAGAGAGTGATCAAGTGTAGTATTTACTGTTATGCAGTTTTTATAACTTTCACTTGTGAAATGTGGTACCATTTAAATGTGTATTTATTTATTTATTTATTGATAATGACTCCCACACACACACACACATTGACCTTGTTGGTTACCGTGTTTGGACCGTGCCATTTTGGGATGAGGGGCCTCTTTGGTATAAATACCCTGACCATGATGCTGTTTCTTACGTTAATTTCAGATTCCTTAATTGTGGCATATTTGAGGTCATTTTCAGCTTGTATCATTTCTTTGTTGAATACCAGCTTCAATTTTGAGCTGTGCTAACCTGTTCTGCACCTTTGTCAGGTATTCTATTAGATTTAATTTATTTGAGCACCTACCAGGTCAGTTGGATTAGGATCTATCGGTAGCCTCATTATTCTCCCTGCCATCATTTAATGCGGGCTGGTCCCTGTTGATCTGGAAGGTGTGGCCTCTATTTTGGCCAAAATTAGTGGAATGGTTTGAGGCCAAATATTATTATTATTATTATTATTATTATTATTATTATTATTATTATTATTATTATTATTATTATTATTTAGGCATTCTACCTCTTTTTAATGGAATCTTAAAAGTTAATGTAGCTTGATCTGTCACTCCTAAGCTCTGAAAATTATAATCTTATATGAAGTTGATGTTGGACTTACAATAGTTAATCTCCAATATATTATTCGTATAAAAATGCCAATCTTTTATCAATTTCTATATTTACAGGTATCTCCAACCCTAATTTGTTGAAAACAGAAAGTTTCTAAAACTTTCCAAAATTAGTACTGCTTCATTTATTTCAGTCACATAAACGAAAAATAGTTGTGGGTTTCAGTTGAAATTTTAGTTGAACAACGGGGAAATTTAACCATCCAAATAATCAAATTAATGAAATACTAGCTTTACAGAGCAGTAACTTGGCATTTTAGCTCCTGGGGCAGGCAATCATATTTGTACCCCTACCCCAAGTCGATGGTATATTTGCTCATGGTTCATAGTTTTGATTCACTTATTGTTATTTCAGAATCTCTCCTTTGACATGTTTGAGGGGAACAAGACACTACTTAAAATGAAAAGGAATTTGCTAACATGTGGAAGGGTAGATTTCCTGCCTCTACGATTGTATTCAGTTCACACGTTTTCAGGACCAGCCAATGATAACAAGTTTATTTCAAGTATGGTCATTTTTTGTTAGTCAGTGCTGTAGTTTAGTTTTTGAATCATCAGTAAAAGCGAAGGCAGAGATCAATTTGTTCTTAATTTTATTCCAATAAATAAATACTGGTACCACATTTAACATGTTGTAGTTTTGGCTGGGGAATTTTAAGGGCCGTTTATCTATTTGCATTTTCCTATAAATTAAGTTCTTACTTGTTGTCTATCCTATTGTGATGTTTTTGGTTTACCTTTATTACATTGATGTTTAAAAAATCGTGCGTCCTTTACATTTTATTACGTTTATAGTAGTACAGTGCACACCACAGGGGAAGAGAACAACACAGACAAGGCATAATAATAATAACCAACTGGCGATGCTGTGGTGTTGATTTGTGTAGAACGAAGTTCGTGGTCATTAAGACTGTTGCTAAGGAAGTGACATATTCCCTTTTCTAGTGCAGAGCTGCATGCGATACCATAGCAACAACACAATAACACCTAAATATGAAGTTTTATTTATGTTATTTGTAATACATTAAACCACGTCTGGTTAGCAATATTGCCACAACACAAGAGTTTAACAACTATGTGCAATCATATATATATAATATATATATATATATATATATATATATATATATATATATATATATATATATTATAATAATATATATATATATATACATATAATAATCAAAATATCCCCAGCAACTTAATTTGTGACGGATTTAACAATCTCCAAGAATTGTTTTCCTCTCTAAATTATCCATTAGCATTAGCAGTTTATAATCACCTGCTCTCACTGCGCTTACTGCTGGCTCCACCGAGCTCCACCCATGTCTGTAAAACAGTATTCAGCTAAGAATCGCAGCTGTAACAGAAAATAGATCATTTTTTTCTTTGTATTTTGGCGTAGCTTCTACCATATATTAAACATGTTTTTCAAATCCTTTTAAATTGTCATTTTGTGAAACCAGACAGTATTTAAATTTAACTCTGTTATCTGCAATATATTTTAGTGCCATCTTTGTGGCGTAAAAATAGAGGAGGCTAAAGCTTTTAGATGCACACAAAATGGCTGTATTTGTGAGATAAAGAAAAGATCCTAAAACACAGAAACGTCTTTAAATAAACTAAAAACATGTCAGTTTTTGTTTTAATTGTTTAAAAAATAACAATACAATTAGCTGCAGAGTCGAGCACACACACACAACCTGGAGGATTAGCCTTGAGCAAGGTTAAAATCCCCAAGCTGCCCAATACCAACACAAAAAAACTTTTTAAAAAAGTACATTTTAAAAAAAATATTCTTTAAGAAACATTATTAGGAAATCCTTTTTTCAAAGTGAAAGTAATATATCTCTGAAAATAATTAGATTCTGAGCCAAACGTTCCGTCTGTCTGAGTTCAATCATGCAGCACAACATGAAGCTTAATTCCACTGTGTCAGACACTGTAACACTGGTCCCTCCTGGATTTTCACATCATTTCTCGACCACCATAAGTAAATATAAACATAAAAATAATACTTTGGCAATACTTTTTTATTTTATATATATAGTCTTTTCAGGAAAGCACAGCAGGTATTTTAACCATGGAAGCACATTGCTGCTATACATTAAAAAATATATATCACGTAATTACACAATGATTATCACGTCATTTTGTGATAACAAACTGTCATGTAATTACATGATAGGGATAATTTATGGGTGCTTTTTACAGCCATGTTGTTTGAGTAGATACGCTGTAAGTATGATACAGTAACTCTAATAAGCACATGTAATCATCATATAATGATATGATTTTTTTTTTTTATGTATGGCAGCAATAAGCTTCCATTTTTACCTAACTACTAAGAAGTAAGTTTATTGAAATGTTCGCTACTATAAAACAATGTTTACTGCAACCACATTTTGCAGATCTGTAAATATAGACAATTTTCGGGATGAACATATGCGTTTAAAAAAATGTGTGTCATTTTACCAATTTTTTGGTTTGTTTTTTTACTTCAGTACTATGAGACAGCTTTATCAAGCTTCTTATACTAAAATGCAATTACAATTCGATGAAAGAAAAAACAATCTGTTAATGTTACATTACAAGAAACAAGCAGCATACTGCAGGCAAACTTTTGAATTAACTTTACAAGTGTATTCATTCTTTGTAAGATTGACAATGTGATTTTTTTTTTTTTTAAATGAACAAATTGTATTTTGTTGTAAAGACTTTGATTCATTTGTTTCATCTACTCGAACTCCCTTTTTTATGGCAATTGCAAATTCTTTGAAATACTATCCAGTTAAAGCAATGTCACAGCTTGCTTGTGTCAATGTCAATGCATTCATCTGGTCATGTTTAATCTACTTTTCCATTGGAGAGATTTTTTTATGTTGTCGCTTTGTTATGCTGATTCATTTGATGTGTTATAAGTGGCAACTTAAGATGCCGTAGTTTGGAACAACATGTTTTACCTACCAATGAGACCTGACTAACCTTTGAACTAAATAAGGACTGACGATGCATACTGTACAGTACATATGAAGCTAAAAAGAGAGTCAAGAATAATATATACTGTATATACACCCCACCAACTGTGTGCAGTTGTATTACATTACTTGTTGCAGGGTGGCATATACATTTTGAGAATAGCACATTTTGTGATTGTTCACCCATACTTTGTAAAATCATAAATAGCCCCATTGCCTCTTAGTGGAGTAATTTACACAAACCTGCTATCTCCATTGACAGCACTTTTATCCCCTGGCACATGTGTGGCATTTATTGAATCAATTACTTGAGTTATGAAGAGGACCAGAAAGCTTCATTGCCACTCCATTCTTCTCAATAACAAAAGAGAAAGCACATTAAAAACGAGCATTGATGGGTTGTTGTGAGTTTCAGTCAATGAGCTCTCCCAGAGCTGAAATTAAAAGGCTGTTAGGGGAAAATTGTTTTCTCTGGTCATCAGTCACATTGTGAAAGGTCTTTTTCACAGTGATTAATTAAACGCTGAAAGAAAAGAGCCAGCGTTAATAAAGTATCCGGGTAGTTATCCAGTAGCATCACAAGTTAATGGACAGTGGCTTGCCTTGACTAAGTGTTATAGCTCCAGTCCATAATTTCATCTTGAAAATGGGTGAAGGAGTGAATCTTCCTTGTAGTAATTGAGTATTGATTTCAAAATAAACAGCAGTGGAACTCCTACTGAACTGACAGGCCATCTTCTGGGCAGAATCGACAATAAATGGTTTCTGGTTTATGTGAAAGTTATGGATCAGGGCAATACAGTCAAGCACAGTGTTCTGCCACAATCTTTCTTCCAATATATATTGGATTTTAGATAACCCATTTATAAAACCTGTCATCTGCAGTATATAACAAAAGGTTATGTCTGCCCTGAGTGGAAATCACCTGCCTTTTTTTTTTTTTTTTTTTTTATCATTTTAATACATTTAAATGTAATAATTACAGTTATTATTATTCTTAACTGACAGTCCCTTTGAGCTCTCAAGTAACATGTGAGAGGAGGCTCTTGCTAAAGTGAATTTGTCCTTTAGAATGTATTGCTTTCATTCAATGGTTTGTGAAGGGGGCTATTTAAATCAAACAGGCTGCAAGTAACAGACTCCCATCAAATATTCCCAAATGGACCGCCTGTGGAGCAGTGGAATCCACTAGCATATGTGCATTCTGGGATAGCAACAAACACAAGAGCTGCAATTGCACCTGCTGGCACGCCCAGGAGGCACAAAGAGGAGACGTCACCACCAGCTCCTCTGTGCTGTTGGGAATATCTTTGAAACATTCCCGTCATGTCTGAGCATGTGGCAGCTTGGTATGTTTTTCTTTTTTTACTGTACTTTGTTGTACTGGATAGATGATTGTGGCAGAGCAAAGCTCTGCCCTTTTTAAATTGGCAGGGATGGGGGGTTAATTTCCCCAACCTGCCTGGGTTTATTATGTTCAGGTGGCTGGGGTTGATTAGTTGATTAGGTTAATTAACGATCAATCAGCGCCCAGCCGCCTGACATAAAAGGAGGCCTCTGCTTCTCATTTGGGAGGAGGGAGCTGAGGAAGCAGGTTGGTGTTTGTGGTTTTTGTGATTTGTGAATTCTACATCCAGTGAAGGCATTGCCCAGCCTGGAAACCTTTATTTTTGTAAGTTTGTTTTTTGTATTGGTTTTATTTTGTGTTTAAATCCCTTTATTTTGCCCTTGTGCACTTTTATTTTGTGTTATTTATAATAAAATAGTTATTTTTTTGAACTTCAGACTGTCTCTGGGCCTCTATCCACTCGCCAGCCTGCCACAATGATTTTATAATGTTTTCTCAGAGGAATGATCTAGTGCAGGGGTGTCAAACTTCAGTCTTAGAGGGCTGCAGGGCCTTCTGGTTTTCATCTAACTATTTGCTCAATTGGACATATTCCCCAACCAACTCCCCAGCAATGTTGCTGAAGTTGACACCTTGGGATCCTTCAAGAAGCTGCTTGATGAGATTTTGAGATCAATGAGCTGTTAACAACCAAATGAATGGCCTCCTCTTGTTTGTAACCTTTCTTATGTTCTTATGTTCTCAACTGCTAAATCTACTAATAAAACTACTAAAGTGTATTTTGAGAAGTGAAAGCATGTTTAGCACACAGGTGGTACAGCAGACTAGATGCACTTGTGATACTGGAACTGACTTTGATAGTAGATACAAGTAACCCTCTTTCTATCCAGTGAACCGTCAGAAAGTTTGAGCACTTTGCTACAAAATGTGGTTCCATAACTAATTTTATGTCAAAACGATGATGACACTCATTCAATCCTTGCTTGCACTAAAATGGCACTTCAGGAAAGTAATTACAGTATGCTAAGAGTGACAAGACAGGTGTGAGATTACCATGTTAAAAAGATTAATCTGCAGGAGAAATTATGCATTTATCAGAGAAAGTAACTGCTCTTAACTGATAGCCCTAATTATAATATATCAATAAAACAAAAAAATAGAAACTGATCCTATTTTTGCAAATTCGTCGAGCGACAAATACACAACTGACCAATCAGACAACAGCTTCATGTCATGTGGTTTGAAATCAAGCACTGTTTCACCCCTTGGGTGTATTTTATTTTTTATGTATGTATTCATTCATTTATTATTATTATTATTATTATTATTATTATTATTATTATTATTATTATATATTCTGCTTATGTGCGGATGGACGAAGACCGTCCAACATGATGACTATTTAAGATGACGGCAAAAAGGGTGCGTTTGTGTTTTGTTCATTTATTTAAAAAATGACTATTTAGTGACCAGAGATGGTCATCTGTATAAAAACCTACAGCTTTCGGAGCTCCAGGAGAAGAATGCTTTCCACAACCGAATTGTGGTAAAACCTTTTAGACTGCATTGGCAGATGTCTTGATCTACCACAACCACTATGCACTGGACTTGCCTGAGCTAAGCCCCACGCTACTGGATCCTCAGCTGATCCTCGCACTAATAAGTCATTGTAGATATACAATAACTTCTTGTAATCATAACTTATTGCATCCCAGTTAATACTGTATTTTAGTAGTACTATTTGCACTTACTGTAAACTATACTGTATTTAAATATTAATCTTGCATTGTAAGCCTGTACAGTACTGCCCTGTAACACCTGTAGGTCACTTTGGCTAAAGGCGTCTACCAAATAAATAGAAGAAGAAGAAGAAGAAGAAGAAGAAGAAGAAGAAGAAGAAGAAGAAGAAGAAGAAGAAGAAGAAGAAGAAGGTGTTGTCAGAATACAATAATAAGATTATACTGTTACTGGAGGCTTAATGCATTTGTTCTACAGCCTCATTTGTTTTGGCCAACAACCATCAACTCACTACTGCATGCATCCCACATGCTGATGTACCCAGCGTGTGCATTGCTACTGCATGTGTCCCACATGCTGATGTACCCAGCGTGTGCATTGCTACTGCATGCGTCCCACATGCTGATGTACCCAGTGTGTGCATTGCAATGACAATAATATTTAAACACGTTTAAAAACAATCCAAGCTGCTGCCTGACTTTCTGGAGGAAATAAGGGTTACATTGCTGTGACTCCGCTGAGCTGGCGGATCTTGTTATTGTCAGTTAACTTTTTATGTCTATGTGGATGGGCAAACAAGTGGAAGGGGAGCTATCTTAATTGGGATGCTTAGTTTATGTCTGAATAAGGGTGTTTTCCAAGATTTAGTTGGTCTTGTAATGCACCAGAGCTACGTTGATCTTATTCAGAGATGTAATATACATTTAGCAGAGATTGATGTTTCGGAAACAAAATGGTAACTGTGACTGGCATTTGCTGTAAGTAATGATAGTAATGACACTAACAGCCTCCCAGTGTTTTACAATATTGCAACTACAGCCCAAGTATATTATTATTTTTATGGAAGTCTGATCAACTATGGACTTTAACTAATTACATCACAACTGCAGGGACTGAACCTAATATGTGGATATACACTAATACAACAACGTATGAGCATAGATCCTGCCAATCATGCACCATGCTGAATTAAATACAGTTTAAATACAGTTACAGAGATTCACAAGGATACACAAGGAAAACAAGATTGTTACAGTGGTATCTCTATACTTCAGCCAATGCAAGATCATAAAGATACGCTGTGTGTGTATATTTATTGTTTTGTAAACTTGAAAAGCATTTTTTATATAAAAATGTCTTATAGACAGATGAATTACGTGAATAGACAAAATAATGAATAAAAAATGAATAAGGAATATGAAATCAAATTAAATAGATTTTTATGACCTACTGCCTCTTCATGTTTTTACAAAGTGCACTCAAAGTAATTAGATCAGCTATGTATATTTTTTGTACATATAATATTAATGATGTATCAGGTTTGTCAGCTGATTACATGCCCCTCACACTTTTCACACTTCTGTTTAATGGACTGTGGTTATCAGGTACATACTAATATTTGTCTTTTTATGAGTGTGTCTGCGTGCAACACGTTATGAATACTTATCTATTAGATTATAAATACATAAATTGTATTTAATTGGACATAGGTAATAAAACTGATCAATTAAAAGTATATAAAAGGTTAGCAGCTGATTCACTGGTGGTTTGCTGGTGCAGTTTGTTGTCATTTTCTATTTCTATTACCATATTGTTCAATTCAGTTCAAAAGACATGCAGTTGGTTCTGAAGAGGCAAAGTATTAAGGCATGCAGAAACTATTATACAAGCACTGTATGTTGTGCTATATGGCAATGCTTAGAAACCCTTAGTCGTGTTATCCTTTTCTCTCCTTGGAAAACCTGCAGCCAGCAGCTGAATATTTGCGAAGTAATCAGCCCTGACACTTAGCAACCTTGTGCCTGGTTGTGTCTCTCCCTGGCAGGCCCATGAGTGTTGCACACTTTAGTGAACATGTCAGCAATTACTGAGAAGCAAGGCACATCATTGTAGTACAGCCGAGTAAGTAACACTGTTTAGACAGTCCCTCTGGAAGTGACATTGCAAATCAGGCTCCGTATTGAATCCTGTCAATGTGAAACATTCAAAGAATGTGTCATAGACTAACCTCTGTAAGACCCCTTAGAGTAAAATCTGACCATTGGATCCAGTTGTTTCTTAATTGTTCTGTCTAATAGCGTGTGCATCTGTAGCGTTGTAGATATTAACTGTATCTGTTTTGCATAATGGCTGGTTAGAAGTAGAAACTATTTTGCTTTTGTGATCATTTTTAAAATAAGCAATTATAGCTCTGCTTTGCCTTTGTGACTTCAACATCCTAGAGTTCTGAATAATCATTAACATTTAATAAATTGAGAATTGCACATGCAATTTTAGGAAAATAAATAAAAGGCCAAAAGTGTTTAGCTGTTTTATTAACAAGTCAAATGTCAATCAAATCCATTAAACATGTTTTACTAAATATCTTTATGTGTGTGTGTCATTTGTTATAAAGCCACATAATCAAAACAGATAAATATTTAAAGATGTATAATTTGGATTTTATAGCTTTCAAATAGCTGATAATTTAAAATACATAAACCGTTGCATTCTCCCAAGTGATGATAAGAAAGCCAATTTAGAAGAAACAAAATGGCTTGCTGCAGTTGAAGAATCAATATGAAGGATACAGTATCTGAGTCCAAAGGCTGAACAGTTAGCTTTAAACATACAGAAGCAATGCGACACGTTAGCAGTAACCCACCACAGGGTGTGCAGGAAGTCCATTGTTAATATCTCAGGGGCCTTAAGTCCTTGACTGCCAGTTTAGCAGTGAGAAGTTCGGCACGCTTTGATCATCAGTAGGGCTAGGAGTTTGTCACAGAAAATTTGGACATAAATCACGGAGCAGTCAGGGTCAACGCGTTCAAAATCACGGAGAAAATGACAGAGGGAGAATAAAGTTACAGGGATAAAAATTTAATAAAATAACTCTTTAATAAAAGCATATTGTGGCCTTGGTGCACACAGTTTCAGCAAAGAAGGACGAGACGAGCAAATGAAATTTCAATGTGTTGCTTTTTTTATTTGCTCTGCAACGATGACTATCTAACAGTAACATTTATAAGCGCTGAACTAAGCAGAGAATACAGACGCAAACAGGGGAAAGGGTAAGTAAATGAGAAGCATGACACTTTGGGGGCGAGAAATTAAGTGCAACCATACAACAATTAAACAACAAGTGGAACAATCATTTCAATTAAAAAGAGAAAACTCTTCAATGTACAGTATGTCCTGCAACGAATGCTGACAGTTAGTATAGCACACACACACACGCACGCACGCACGCACGCACGCACACACACAAACGCACGCGCGCACACGCACGCATGCACACACTGAATTAATGAACTGTTAACATAATTTTCAAGAAGTATTTAATCGAAGAGCTTAGTTTGACTGACTTAGTTTTATTCTTCTACAAAAAAAAAAAAAAACAGGACATCAAGTTAGAGCTAGTGTAAATATGTAATTATTTATTTGAATTAATAAATGATAAATGCATTTTTTTAACACAAAATTTAATGTTAATAGGAAACACTGTCCAATAAAATACATACAGATTGAACATAATTTACTGACATCCTCGCAAGTCACGCACATCAGCAAAAATCAAAGTCAAAGGTTTGTTTTCTGTGGGCCGTGAAGCTTCATGACATCATGACATCAATTGTACCATGCTGAGTTTTTGCTGCCACTCCTTATTCTCCATATCAGCTTGGTGACGTCACCTGCTTGAAAAAAAGGCACCTTCAACAGCAAGGTCAATTCAAACAGTGACATCACGAAAGGTCAAATATCTATGAGTTTCCTACAAAACATTTAAAAAAAAAAAAAAATCCGGCAAAACTATTATGATAAGAAACAGAGATGACCCTCCTTTTATAGTATTCCACCTCTACCGAACAACACATCTCTGGCGTCTCTTATGTAAAACAAAATAGCCTTATAAATGACGACAGGTCATACAACTAAATACAATTAGCTGTGCTATCAGTCAGTGCACGAAAATTTAATAATGCCCCTAAACACACGACCAATAGTTCATAGTGCACAACCATCATCAAAACAATGAATATACAGGCAATGCATCATCAGTGAAGGAGCTCCACACACATATGTGCTTACTGTGACACAGTCTTGTGTGTAATACCCTGGGTTAGGATTGATCACATGTGCAATGATTACAAGGCTGCAGCTGATCAAGCTTTCAAATAGAGCAATAAGTATGGGAGTTATGCTAGCCTTTTGTATGAAAGTTATGCTAGCCTTTTGTATGAAAGTTATGCTTGCCTTCCAGCAGAAGAGTAAAAGGCAAAAATAAAGTTACACAAGTTCCAGCGGAGCATGCAAGCTAACATAATTGCATCTGATGACAAAATAAATAGCCTGTGATATAAGGCAAGAAGTGTAAATATGGATATACAAGAACTAGAGCCGGGGCAAATGCATTCTAGTTTTACAGTATCTGCCATACACTTCATATTTAGGATATAGGTCTCACGTGAATGATTTTTGAAGAAAAACATGTAACAGCAAACATGTATTTTCATTTTAAAATATTTCAAAGCATGCTGGTTTAAAGACAGTTCTCAGTTTGCTCACCTTAATTTCAAGTAGTCTGTTACTGTTCCGCTTCTGAGGTCAATTCACCTCAGCAGTGTTTACACTGACAAAGCAAGTTATTGGCTGCAAAGCACTGTCAGTCAATGTTTTTTTCAACCCTTTGCAGTCCATTTATTCAGTGCTTGTCAGGCACATCAGGTCCAATTTATTTTCACACACGTTATTTATTTTCACCAGCTGTTTAAATTTTTTTTCAGAGTAAAACAAGTTTAAAAGGTATTGAATCACAAAAGGACACTCAGTACTACATCTCCAGCCAAGACCCACCCCATGTTTACTGTATTTTTCACATACCTCTTCATAGTCATGCATACTGATAAATCCTCTCCTGATCACTTGTTTTATCACCAAACTCCTCAATAATATGATCCAAGTCATTATTTTATTACTATGACATCTCAAAAAGCTCAGCAAATGCCTGTGATATTCTTTGAGCGCTGGATGCAGAAGCAGCTACCTCCTTTATTATGTCTGTGTTATTTCTGTAATGCGTGGGACTATGAGATATGCCCCTTTTTTTCAGTTTCATTCAGCTCCTATCGGTCTCACTCGGCCATTGAAAGGTTTTCTCGGCTTTTTCCAGAGAAAAAAAGACTAGAGACTTGTGCTTTACGTCTTTTTGATGATGTTGGACAGGTTCCAACATCGGACTGGAAAAGGAAAATTCTAATGTCGGACCTGGTCCGACATAGGACTGCAAAGGGTTAATGACAGGACAGAAGCCATTGAGGGTTAAAATTACAGAGGATGTGAAAGCCTATGTTTTATAACACTTCCTTGAAGTGGCAAGCAACATTTAGTATTTTTTATTTACGTGCAGCTATGGTTAATAATAAAATAAACCAATTAATTAGCCCCTTATTTCTAAGCATCATCCTGGGGCATCCAGATTAGTGGTGAAGACAATGCAGAGTGATTCCCCGCCTCTGTGAAAGACTCCAGTAAAACCCAGATTTAGCTTATTCTGGCTAGGTATATCAACAAATCTGCCCCTGAAAACACAGAATGAAAAGGGTTATGAAAATCAGACTAATTATCATATGACCGTTATTTCCAAAACATTTAAAAAATAAAACCACCGATCCCTTATTGTTATGTTTTCCATCTGCTCTGGAAATGAGTGAGAAATGGGGTTCATTTCAGAGATCCTCTGGAAAAAATCAGATCGAATCAAAAGAACTGGGTTTGTTTTCAGAGTTTCTCTGCAAATTAGCTCCACTGTGGGGTGACTTCCAGACCCTCAGCCGTGCTCTCAATTATATTACAACAGCATCGAAAGCCTGTATCAGACACAAGTCCTGCAAACCAGGACAAAATAGTAGTTACAAGTTTACAGATTTAGCATAAAAAACTCAGACAAAGCTTGTGAAAATACAGAAGTATTACAAAGTAGAAAGTAATGGAGTGAGACACTGTCAGATACAAATAGCTGTGGAAGGGCACTTCACCTGGATAATGGGGTTGGAGGTTCTGGCATCCCAAGATTCATGAACAGACAGGATTTCTTTGATGCAGTGACATTGGAAGGCCCATAAAAGCCATAGCATAAAATACAGAGGCGGTTACTTTGTGCTAATAGGATTCTAGTTTTTGAGACAGATTTAGGGTAGCCTGCCATGAAAGACAGAATGACACTAATTGGATTCCACTACCTGCATTCAATAAATGTACAAGAAGAAAATAAT
Source organism: Polyodon spathula (assembly GCF_017654505.1). Taxonomy (NCBI): domain Eukaryota; kingdom Metazoa; phylum Chordata; class Actinopteri; order Acipenseriformes; family Polyodontidae; genus Polyodon; species Polyodon spathula. The sequence continues at coordinate 4,837,621 of NC_054536.1, read as the reverse complement.
CAGGAAAGGCACTGACAGGTTTAAAGGTTGAAAACAACATGGGCCCACAAGTACCTACAGAGACGTGTTATAAGAACAACTATCTCCAGCAAGGCAGCCCAACAATATGCTATAATGAAGGTAGTCTCTCGTGGCTCTTCGGTTACTTTATACTTAGCAGCAACAAAACAGTCATCACATTTACCCTTTCGGTTGCTATCATCTTTTTACATTTTAAAAACTGTTATAGGGTTATGGGAATATCTGCTGAGAGAGAGAGAGAGAGAGAGAGAGAGAGAGAGAGAGAGAGAGAGAGAGAGAGAGAGAGAGAGAGAGAGAGAGAGACCAGCAATGGTAACTCCTAGTATGGGCTCAAACAGGATGAACCATGTGGCTATACCAACAATGGCAGCTACAAAATCAAAGCTGACTAAATCAGCCAAGCGCTGCTCCCAATGGAAGGGTTCATATCATGTAATAACATTGCCACAGTAAAAATAAAATGCTATCTGTAGGATACTATTCTTCCAATGGCTTATAAACAGGGTTTTCCAACTTTTTTGGACTAAAAGAGAAATTTCATCTTCTTGTTCTTTGTATCACCCAATAGACTGAAAAAGTAAATCAAAAGGAAAAACCTAGTTTTGCCATATTTACCTGTTTCAGTGATTGAGAAGTACATAATGTGTTCATCCCAAATACATTGGCATTTGTTTGAGCCTTAAATGAGAACATCTCACAAATTGATCCCAGTTTATTGTTAATTGATGTCCCTGTAAATCTCCATTCATTACATGGCTGTGTTTCAAATCTTCCAGTGTCATGCCTCATCCATGTACAGTTCTTCCTGCTGTCAGTAACACTTAACATGAAGTGTCTCTAATTATTGTGCATTTACATCGTAGTTACTTACTAATTACATGTGTACTTACACATAATTACAATGTTACTATACATAGTTACAAAGTACTTAAAAATCTGATTGATATAACCCTTATCCCTAACCCTAACTCTAAAACTAACTGTAAACCTAACCCCAACCCCCTTATTCCTAACTTAAATTCTCAACCTTTTCTGATACCATTGAAATCGTGCAAAAAGATTTACAAGTGAACTGCATTGTCACTATGCATAATAACATTGTAATTATGTGTAGGTTCACATGTATTTATTATGTATCTACTATGTAAATACACAGTAATATTAGAGACACAGTGTAGTATCACCCTGCTCTCTTACTTTTGAGTGAATTCAGTGAGATATAAGTGTTAGTGAGGGCAACAATTGTTCATACATTTCTTAAAGACCATCTCTATAAAAGAACCACTCAAAATATTTTTCCACAAGAAGATAAATGTCAGCTGTCCCTCAAGCCACAGTTAAATTGCCCATTTTGTTGTCTTTAAAATAAGGAATAAAACTTGAATATGACAAGTAGACGAGGACTACAGCAGCTCGATAAGAAAGCACTGATAGCACTGTTAACGGTTAACAAAAAGAGATGCAGTTAAAATATCCTTCTCTAAATAAAACATGACTAATTTCATACCCAAAAACCCAGGCTCCGCTTTTGAGCAATCTAAAATTTCACTGAACCTAAACTGCAATTAGAAAACCTGTGTGACTATATACTATATATATATATATATATATTCTATATATATATATATATATATATATATATATATATATATATAGATTACCTTCCAGGAAGGTCGAGTGAAAGTGTGTCTAAAATGCCATGCCAACCGTCACTCCACCTGCATCATCACCCACGATGCAATAAAAGTTTTAACCATTTACCACTGGAGTAGGTTCAGTGTTCTTTCTTCTATCACTGCTCTGAGTATAATACAGAGTACCCTTTCTTGCTTTAGCTGTTGTAATTTTAGTTCTAGTATTCATGTATTCATGTTCTACCCCTGTCCACAGAACTCCATTCTTCAGATAGGACTGAATGTTCCTGCTGGGAATGAAGCACTGGATCAGACCTGAGTTAACCCACTATGATTATCTTCCCGCTGGTTTCTGTGTCTGGAGGGGGCTATGCATGAAGCTTATTGTCTGTTGTTCAGATATGGGTGGGGTTGTCACTGGCGTGTTGTGCTTTTTTCTTAATCATGAAATAGGTTTACTGGCATTTTAGTCTTTGCACAGTGACAGCGTCGACAGCCCCTTTTGCTTATTTGCATTTGATTCAGTTGATGTATAAAACAATTTGGTGCAAGTAAATGGCTTCGGGAACATCAAAATTAAAAGCTGGCGGTGAGCTGACAGATTTGACAGTACCTCAGCTCTGCAAAGCATTTTATTATTTTTTGCTTGATTTGCTAGCTTTTGTTTTATTTATTTTGTTTTATATGTACTACGTAGCTACTACATAGAGAACTACATAGCTGTAGCCACTATTTGAAGAAAAATGTAAGCCAATGTGTATTGTGCCTAACAATGGGCACATTTATTATTAAAACATATGAAATGGTCAAATGCGATGCATACCTATGTACAGATGCATTTTGGTGGTATAATGAAATCCCAAAAGATCAGTGCCACAGTTTACCATATATAGTTTTCAAAGCACATTTGGCAATGTAAAAGTGTGTAATAGATCCTGTAAGTCCCTCATCCAGTACCCCACAGTCCCAAGTGCACTGCAATTTGCCATTTTACTGTATGCATTTCTAACAGCCATCTTATGATCATACAACTTTGTCTATTTGTAAATTTCACTCTTGATATTTCAATTTAACATCATGGCTAAAATAAATAACTAAAAAGGTAGCACTTGACGTTGCAGAGTGTTTCAAAGTGTTGCAATACAGCACTAATACAAGTGGTGCAGAACTTGTTTAGTCTGTATATAAAAAGGGGTATTTTTTTCTGTATGAACTGTTCAGTGTACACGAGATTTGCTTTGACTCTCGTTAAATATACGGGCTGCATTCTCGTCTATTTTCCTAAATTCCAGCTAGATACTTTGTCTGTTCTTTTTAACTTTTGTTTTTCTGAAAGGAGAAAAACACCCATTGATGTTACAAAACTTGAAACAAACAACTAAGGGATTCATTTTAAGCACTCCTCCTCCATTTTTTTTATTTAATTGTTGAGTACAATAGAAAACAATCCATGTTAATCATAGAAATCCAAATGCTGCTTTCAGTCAACATATAAATGTATTTTATAATTCTTCTAAAAACTGAATCCTAACACATACATTGGTTTCGTAATCTTCTATCAAGATGTGGTATCCAACCTCATCAATTCCGTCGAAAGTTTAGCTGCAAAAAATACATACAAAAAACATACAAATATTGCTAATTTTTATTAGTACAAAACAGAACAAAACAATGATAGTAGAATGAGTAAAAGAACAGCAGAAACAACACCCTGGGTTGTTTCTTGCTAGCTTAATAACATCCCGAAAACCTTTTCACTACTTCTAAAGCTTCGAGATTAACACCTGAGCCCTTCAAAACAGTGTCAAGCGATTTTCTGTGAAAAGTTATACTACTATATGTATTTGACATGCTTTTTCCTCTTTGAGTTCCCTTGCTTTTTATTAAGTCCTGAATCTATAAGTAGACATTGCAATTTATTTAATGTCAGGAGCAGGTCATCCAACCAGGAGTTTGTGCCAGAAATTCATATCCCATGAATCCTGAGACGAAAAGGTTAATACATAACACCTGCTGTCATGAAGAAGTCATTACAGCCACAGCTTCTCAATCAATGAGATTTTTATTATGAGAAATGGGGCCAATTTCTTTCAATCAATGAATCTTTATTACAAGATTTACCAAAAGATGGGAGTAATATGCGAAAGGAAATGGAATATATCGTGGAGCATATGAAAAGGTGATTTTTCAATATCCCATTAAATATGAAATGGGGGAATCGTCAGGTTTTGTTTGTAGCAACCTTGTCTTTTGTAAGAGACGGTATCTCTGTTTCTAAATTTTAAAATCATTTGCAAACTGCTTTAACAAAAAACTATTTTACACTATCACTTTGTTGCGAATCTATGAAAATCTAAATATGGAGCTAGATATGGAAAATCTAATAGAACACTTTGAGAGATATGCATGTGCATGGTAACATGTTTGAAAGAAATAAGCACATTTGAATGTCACGTTTATTTTTGAAGAGTACAGTATATGGTAAGTTAAACTAATGACTTACTTTATAAATGAGGAAGGGCTGGTTCTGTGCTGCGTTACTGTACTGGCAGTAAGGATTGAGATTGCATACATTAAGCTTTTTACAAAGGAGATTTGGGCACAGTCTAGCTACCTATTATTTATGTGTAGTTTAAAATGAACAAGCTACTGTTAATTGCACCTATTTACAATTAATTACACCATAATTACACATGTAGTTACATGGTACTTATATTTGTAATTAAGATTGTACTTACAAAAATGTTAAATAACATGTCATTACATAGGTATGATAATCTTGCTAATATAATACTTGGGAACAGTAGTGTGTGCATGACTCTGCAATGCAGAACCTTCATACTAACAGCATTCCAAATAACTCAGTTTTGTATTTGATTTGTTACAATAATCTTTCATGGCATCTGTATATATCAGGTAAGATATACAGGAATAATGTTTTTAGCATCATATACCTTAAATGGGCAGCACAGACACAGTGAGGGTTTTGCAGTGCTGCAAATCACTGCACTGGGATTATCTTGTGATGTGTGGCATGCACCTCAAAACATTCTGTTTTCTGATTAATCACTTTTTTGGTATTATAGAACCCAACCTATTTGTAACCCTAAGCCCAACTCTAAAATTAACTCTAAACCTAATCCTTTTCTGATACAATTGTGTGCTTACATATATTGTGCAAAAATATTTACACTTTAAGTAACTATGTATAATAGCATTGCAATGTGTAATAACACGTGTATTTTCTAAGGAACTACTAGGTAAATACAAAGTAATTAGAGACACCAGTGCAGCTGTTGTTTTTTACTCTTTTGTAGTCAACCAGAAGCATAATAATTGAAGGTCATGTCTTCCTATTTCACAAGCAGAATTAAAGTAACTGAATATGCAAATGACATTCACCCTCACAGATTAACTGAAACGTGGTTGGCCTAAAATTACAAAGGTTTTTAAAATAAAACGAGGCAGGTTCCTTCAAAAAATTAAGCTAAATGTGAAACTTCCATTGTGGTCATCTAGAAAAGCTAATGTCTTTTGTCAGCAGAGGTAAACGGAAAGGCAGTGCTTTGTAGTTCTGTCAAAAATTCCACTTGAAATGGGCCAGCAGTGCTGTCCTCTGACAGCAGTGTCCTACCAAAGAGATGAAAACAATTTCCTTAATTCAGTTCCTGTACAGATCAATAACTTCCTGATAAGCCAGACGTTTCCACGACATACATGGCATAATGATGAGCTTTTGACATATCATGATTTTGACTTTAATTACGTGGGGAAAGTAGCTGAGATCAGAGAGAGAAAGAAAGAAAGAAAGAAAGAAAGAAAGAAAGAAAGAAAGAAAGAAAGAAACTGCTTGTGGGATGAGGCATTACCTACCACCAGGTGTCATATTGTGAAAGTGCCTGACACAAAAAAATAGAAATAAATTAGCTGTTATCATACAATTTAGCAGCTGTAGGGCAGGAAGACCACATCTAAAGTAAATGAATGAATACAATGTGTACATCACTCTTAATGCCTAGAGGTTTATGCGTTAATAGCTTTTAAAACAGGATCAATAACAATGTCCTGTTTAAACTGATTATTGCATTGTAAATTAACAAACAAACCGGCTTGTGCTGGTATGATAACCAATTGGTATCTAGTTCTCAAAGAGGTCCTGAAGCTTTTTGCAATTAGTTGTAAACCATGGTATGAATTAGAAATCAAATGGATAAATATTTACAAATTCTTGATAATTCTATCACCATTGATAGTGTTTTGTCCTATACTGTAATAACAGAGCATTGAGTGGCATTTACATATTATTAATGGATCATTAATGCCTTTAATTGGTTCTGTGCATTGCTGATGGTGGCTATGTTTACAACAAGTTTTAGGAAGCCAGATCGGTATGTTATCATCCCATAATGCATAACGTTGTGACCCACTTATTTTTTAAGAAGCCTGTGTCTGCTTTTATGCCTTATATTTATACTACACTAGGCGAAGAATATACGTGATTACAATATGTTACCTTACTAATTATCAATAGAATTTAGCCCCTTAGCTGTTACTCCATTCAAGTGCAGCCAATCACTAATCAATCTCTTTTACAACCATTTTAAACCTAAGTTACTCTACTTATGTCAAAGTCACCTTCAGCAAATTGGTTTAACAATAACAATACATTTTACAGGAAGGGGAGCGGGATCAGCATGTTTGATAGCTACAGAGCTGAAACCAAGACTGCTGGGATTGCTGTATCAATCCAAAATGAACTTTTGTAGGCCACGATTGAGAAGCAAGCAACTGGAGAGTTATCAAGGATTTGCTTACTTGGAAAAAACAATGTTAAAGACCAGAAATATATTTCAGAAATTCTAGTATATGATAGACAGTAAAGTTCGTGGAAAGTTAGCAGCCAATCAGGAGGAAGGACATTTCTAAGCCATTTTATAATGAAACACAAAAGGAGGCTCACTATTTGACCTCAAGAAAACAGATTCGGAATTGTATAATATATTGTATATATGACATGTGTAGCTACTGCCAAACCCAAGCAAAAGAAGCTCTATTCTATATATTGAAAGACTTTTGAAATCAAATGATTTCCAAAAATAAATCCTAGTAGTATAATATATGTAATGCTTGTAATACCGCAAGCCTTTTGTTCACAGCTGGCTCGTGTGGTGAGCATTCATCCAGGCACTTGAAGAATAGCGTGGGCTAGCAGTGGGTAGATGGAAGGTAGAAAGAGAAGATCGAGCATTCTTGCTGTTTCTTAACAGGATACATATAAAGGGCCATGTTCATACTCCCACAAGCTGTCTTTACATTATCTCATCTGCAACTAATCTACTCCTTTACAACAAGATGTGGGAAAAAGGTTAATGTGAATGAAAACCACCGCAGGCCCATAGAGAGTACAGAGGGTCCTCATAATCTGGTAATAAGAACAAGACTTTAGTAAATTGCAATCTGAAACGTGTATAGGAGGCCGGGTGTGTATTATGAGTTGAGTGAAGATGGGTGCAGAGTCACGGCAGGTATCTAGTTCACCATGTAGAGAGTGACAGACAGACAGACAAGTCATTCCACATACTGTGCTTTATAGAACACTGATTCTATTCATGTAATGGTTTAAAAAATGTTGATTTAAATGTGGATGCATTATATTCATAGATGTGGACTATGTGGTAAATGTTTTATACATTAGGTGGAGAAACAATCGATTTCTCTAAAAACTTCACATAATAGTCCAAATAAATGTGTTGTTTAAATGTGTATGCACATCAACAGTGTGCAAGATAATTAAATTAATTAATTAATAAATATCCCCCTGCATTGTCACTCGCCAGTGTTGCATGCTGCATCTGATGGGTGAATTAAAGACTTTCAAACAGTTAAAAGGGAAGGACATACCATCTGTAAACAACTGCAGTTACTCAATAGAAACAGGTTTTCACATCAATTTCACTCTTAGCATCTGAAATCCCTGTCAATGTCAATAAAGGGGCTTAGATATTATCACTTTGCCTGTTGCATAGAAGTAGCATCAGTGGCACTGGTTGTGGTGGATGCTTTGGCACGGGCAAGGTGGCAACAGAAAGGCTTGGATATCTGAAGGATAGTAGTGGCTTGCTGGATTGAAATATATGCTGCCCACAGCAGTTTCTTTGGTGAGGTGGCTTGTTTCTTCCTCAGTCCTTTTCAGAGTTATCTGACATGGGGGACTAAAATGCCTTGATTATTATTATTATTATTATTATTATTATTATTATTATTATTATTATTATTATTATTATTATTTGTAGGTAAGGGACAGAGGGTGTTGTCTTGTCATCAGATAGAGAAAAGGAAACCAAAAACTTTAATAAAACACACTGTTGCAATTGTAAAGAAAGCTCCTAACTTCACCATCTATGCTAGGTACCCAAAGCAGAAACAAAAGGTCCTAGTGCTTCACACAATGACTCACCTGTAATACAAGACATGTAATAGCCCATGCTGTTCTTCAATCACCACCTGACAAAAAGCCTATTAATCCTTAACGACCTTGCCTAGCAAAAAATACAACATGCCACAAGCAGCCAGTCTGCCACATCTTCCATGTAGTTTATTTCCGGGAACATATATTTCATTTTCAACTCCAGGAAGTCTTCTTTGCATATAAAGGCATCAAAATGTATAAGTTTTAGTCCATCCGCAACTAAAAAAGTAGCTGCACCCACTATGATACCTTCATTCTTTAGTCCAACATGATCATACCCATCAATACTCACCATCACAGATGCAGTTCTTCACATCTATACAACAGACTGCATGTGAGCAATGTGAAGGACCCACCATGAATCAATCAATCCTGCAGCAGCAAGGTGCTTAGTGATGTAACAGCTGTGTTGGTTCAGAGGGCAAAAGCATGCATTTGGTTTGGAACTCAAGTACATCTGGGCAAACAGATTTTTTCAGTGCAGTTGATATTACGGGTCGTATTTAAAGATTACTATTATTTTATAGTGCTTGGGATGGTTCGCCATGAAAGGCGCTGAACGAAAATAATTTGATTGATTGACTACTGACTGATACTATAAGTTCTCCTTATATTCAAAATAAGTGCAAGTCCTGTACCCTTGTTTATGTCTATTTTAATATTGGTTTTGGTCCTATTTTAATCTGGTTATAGGTTAAGATCCAGTATTGAGCTAGTAGTGCGTGTGTTGTACATAAGGTGGAAAGGGCACATTGTCACATGATTTGAATAGAATGAGGCAGACAGCTCAGTGTTGGCAGTTATGATTCTGTGAACAAGTTCAAAAGCCAGGTACAGGCATATTTAGAAAAAATGACAATAAATAGTTTACAAACAGATAAAATGGTGATATTTTAGAAGTCAGAATATAAAGTTTCTTAAGGTATCTGAAGAAACTATCTATAACCAAAATTTAATATATATATATATATATATATATATATATATATATTATATATATATATATATATATATATATATATATCTACGCGATACCAGCGTTACAGACACATAAATACTGACACATCAAAACACAAACCGGTGGGAAATATTGGACACAATACAATCAGTCAGTGTAGTTATGGTGAAGCACAACAGACTTGGCTAAATAAATATTTTCACAACACTATACCCTAGAGGCCCGAGATGCTGTAGATACAATGTTTGAATTTGCTTTACCACAAGATACAATTTCGATTGGATATCAATGGTAGGATATTCTGAATATCACATTTGCTGCGTGCGAGTACTGTGAAGGTTTTGTGCATCGAGACATGTTTCAAGGCTTCCTAAGAAGATATGACTAGATCACAAAATGAATATTCAACTGAAGAGCAACAAATTAAACAGACTAGCCTGAAATATTGTAACCATAACTGTTTTATCATCTGATATTTCATGTATTGCAACTACTACTTACTACTACTACTACTACTACTATTATTAATAATAATATATAATAATAATAATAATAATAATAATAATAATAATAATAATAATAATAATAATAGACAGTATATGTACATGCTTTTGTTTTGTATGTTTAAAAGTAAAATGTTCAGCACATCACCATGTTAGTAACAGCTTCCGCACACTCTGTATATTTATTAAAACTCATTCTCAATGATACCTGGTGTACACTTTATCTGATCATTTGACTATACTGTTGAATGTGTTTTTTACCTACTGGGCCTGAAAAACAAAGGTACATATTTTTTTTTTTTTTTTTTTTTTTTTTTTTTCTGTACCAGTATTTGACAGTGATTTAGATTGGAAATGCAACCACTACACCACCACCTCCCTTAAGGTGAAAATCCTGCTTTTACTTTTCATTAACATCCTGACAACTTTTTACACTTATAACTTTAAAGTCTGTTCCAAAGCTTGTTTCAAGATGGCCACTCTAATGTACTGGGGTTGGAGATCTGTCCTCTAAATCACTGAAGGAAAAATAAATAAATAAAAAGCGCTCTGGCTTCTCAGTTCCGTACCACATCATGGATCGTTATTGCTGTGTCACCTGTTTGACAAGGTGGGCAATAATCCTCACCCTATTAGTATACCAGAGCAGACATTTTGAAAAGAGCATTGAAACAGACTTTAAAATTCTAAGTGTAAAAAGCTGTCAGCATGCTAACAAAGAAAAGAATAATTACAGGTACTTTATATAACAGTTGTAGCAACATGTGGGCATGTATAACGCTATTTTTTTTAAAACTATTTACTCTTTAAAATAAGAGAATACGAGATGGCAAACACAGCAATGTCTTTCCTAAGACAAAGACAACAGTCAATCAAGTGTGGTGTAATACTGCTAAGCAGCAGGGAACCTAAGTATTTAGTAAATTTAAAAGATTTAAAGTAAGTTTATTCTTCATGCTTTAAAATGAAAGCAAATTCTTTCTTGCATCGCCAATTTAATTCTGACAGTAGTCTGTGCTTTCACTGTATAATATACTTCTAAGTCTTTTTCCCCTCTGCCAAATCCATTTGACTTTAAACATAGTCCATTTATTAAATCTTTTATTAGGTCTTTCATTATGTAAGCTTGTACAGATCTTAATAGAGATGTTAGGTAATGAAATTCTGCAAATTCTTAAGATGTTCATAAATCTCCATAAATTGTCTTTTCAAAGAAGACACGTTTTCATTGAGTCTCATTTTTTATTCATACTCTACAAAAATGTTAATATCGTTTAATTAAGCTAATATGATTTATCTTTCAATTCCCTAAAAGTTCATTTTATTCTAAAGCAGTGCTGTTTTTAATTCTTGGCAGTTTAGAAGTGGAGTAATTACATTTTGGCAAAGGAAATCTGTCATAAAGTTTCATGAATATAAAAAATTAAAGTAGTTACTGAAAAAAAATGTTTATGCTTTTTGTTGCACATAAGAACATTTAGGTAATTTGAAATATATAAAAGATTGTAACACATTGTCAGATTCCCTGTGTCATTTAAGTAAGCTGTATTCTATGGATTGATTTTAATCATTCTCTCCCCAGAATAGTAAGTAGAAACTGCATGTATGATTTCATAGCATTACAATCATAATTGGTTTAATGGACCTACAACAGCCTACTAAGCAGAAAGGTCACTCTTATAATTTCTGCTAGAATATCTCAGAGTCCTGTTTTTCCACATAGTCTGTAAATCACTGATCAGCAAACAGGTTATTGCAAGCTTTGTGCGCATGTGTTGAATGGATGACATTCCAAGCCAAGCCTTGCTGCTGCTGCTTATTCACTGGGATCCTTCAATGACCGCCTGCATGGAGTTTCGGGATCAGTTAGCTATCATGAACTGTTTGAGCACTGATGTGCCAAGTGACCTCTGCTCGTATCTTTTCTTATGCTCTAATGCAGGTGTTCATAATTAAGGGGAAGATGGTTGATGCAAGCATAAACAACAATCATGCAATATCTGATTTAAAAAAATATGTAATAAGCATTAATTTCTTTAAAAACACACTTAAAGGTTCAATCAGTTCTCATCAATAAGAACTTACAGAGTCTCAGAAACCTTTTTTTCACCTGAACAGTAAGACACTAATCTTAGTTTTTATAGTACAAACTGACCTTTACTGTACAATAGTATTACTTTACAATTTTTGCAATCCCAATATAATCTGGACAAACAGGTCTAGTTATTGCATTGTAAATTCTTACCGTGCAAACATTAGGCTGCAATACATTCACTTCTAACAAAAGAATCTACGGAATAGAATTTGCTTTGTGTTCTTAACACTCTGTTCCAAGATGTTGAAGATCCCTCCAAACAATTTAAAACCCCTTCACCATTTACCTTAGGTTTTGTATGTGCAAATATCCACATAGAGTATAGAGTATCAAACCTTTCTAAAAAGCTGACATTCTTTTTGACCTAGATTGAATGTTAGACATGTCCTAACATGTACAATGTGATCTTCTGGCTAAAATTCTGTTAGATTACTATGGTCACCACAACCGTTGGGAACTAAGATCACAAAGAGTCTCATAAATGTTATAGAAAGCTTTGTTTTTACACAAAATTCTTACAAAAGGCTCATTATTTAAAAAAAAAAAATCACATGAATCTGTGTAAAAAAGATGATAACTCAGGAGATTAACACAGTGCACAGAGGCTAACACGGCTATGCCTTGCATCTCACTTTTACTCTCACTGCAGTAGCAAGAAAATTAAGCTGACAAATGGTTTTTGATTCAAAAACACATTATATACAAGAACGGTATACCTCCAATACAATCATATCAGCATGAGATTTAAACTGACTTCTGACAAGGTCTCAGTACAGCTCAGTGCATGATACGTTTGTATCAGAAAGCATGGATATCCATGGAGTCAATTCGAAAGAGATGAAAAGACTAACACACTTTTACAAGATTGGCTATTCATACTTATGTAAACAATTGTTGACTCCACGTTGTACCTAGCAGGGCGCATCCATCTTGTCTTTCAGTTCCCCTCCCCCATCTCACACTATCTCTACGAATCTCCTGCCTTTTGGCATTTAGCTCAGACAGCTATCTGTGACTGAGCCGTGTTAGGCGATGCAAAACTCCACGTAGTTGGTTTTGCCAATAGGAAATGAAAGAACTCGAAACTTGCATAATGCTGTATAGAAACTTAATATAAAAGCATATTAATACAACTGAATTACTAAGCACATCAAAACAACTATAAAAACACATTCACACATAATTTAAACATAATGATTAAAAACAACTTAACTATAAAATAAACACATACACATAATGTAAAACTTATAATTAATAACATCATAGGCAGAACCTCAGGCAGAAAGCCATCACTACACTGCTATCCCACCTACTGACATACCTGAAGGTTCTAGAAATTTATTTGAATAAATCCATATTTTGCCAATAGATGTGTTCAGCTCTTTGAATCTTTGAAAAGCATAGCATGTCAGAATATATCTTAAAACACAGCCAAATTAAAATATCTTTTGATAAAAACTGGACCACTGACCAGTGTGAAAAAATCTGTACCTCACTGTGGCAAAGTGGTTAATAGTGTGCAGGTGCAGGTGAGTAAAGAACAGATAGACAATTGTAATCCAGGTGCAAAGGTTTGTTTTTATTTTTACACATCATTTCCCTTCCAGGTCAATGAATTAGTGTACCAAAGCTCTGTCTCTTTTCTACATGACCAACTTCCTTTTAACCCTTAGAAAGAAGTGTCAGGTCAAGCAGTCCAGAGTAATCTGTTCCCATTACTTATCACCCTCACAGGTCGGGAGGGAGATTTACCACCAAGAATCATTGTTTATCTGTCACACTTACACAAGCCAATCTTACCATAATGCTTAAACGCTAAATGCTTATTTAATCTATGATCTGTTTTGTCAGTGCTACAGTACATTGTGGTTGATGTTTTTATTAAATACATCCTTTTAAAATATATTATTACATTTTTTCTCTGTGCTAAACAGATGCCTGTCTGCCTCTCTACTGAGTCTGGAGTTTTCAGTCAGGTTAATAAAACTGCAAACTCCCTCCTAGCCAAAGTGTGGCACTCAGCACTTTATATTGAGCCTTAAGCCCACCTTACAAAATTGCAGCCATTTGCACATTTTATGATTTTATAAGCTTTATCTGTACATAGTAATTCTAAAAAGGCTATGCTCAAGACCATGTTTTTATTTTCCCCTGAATGAGTTTATGCAATATTCAAATGCTCAAACTGTTCTAATCTCGCTAGTGTATAAAATCCACAAAATATACTGTATCATAATTACCAAAAAATGCCCCAAATTAGGCTACTCAGAATCTCAACAAACAATCATTCAGTAGTTCAGGACAAATGCACACAACACAGATGCTGTAATGAATGGTATCTAGTTGATGATATGGAGTCTGGTTCAAAGTAAAGCATTTGGCCTGAAACCCTCTTGGTTTGAGGATCTAACACCTGGCCATAAGCGATAGGGTCTTTAGTCATGAAGAAATATTTGTGTACCTGCTGGACACCCGCAGAGGACAGCATATTGGGTTTGCAAGGTTTGCATGAGAGATGATAGTTCTGAAACAGCAGCTGGGATATAGGATTTTGTATTTTTATTAGAACATGGATCCAAACAGGAACATTCATAGCAGCAACTGACGTACCAGCAATAGTATTAGAAACAGATGTTGGAATGAAGATATGGAGTGCATATTTACGTTGTATATCTAGGATTTATGTCACAACTGTGTCATGGCCAATTACCATTAAAGAAAATACCCATTATAGCTCATAATGTAATTACTAACCATAATAAGCGCAATGCCTCAATAAGAACTATCGATTCTGGCATAATAATCCCTAGATTCATAATGAAAAGAGAGTAACAATTAATATTATGTATGTTTAAATATTTCAAATCAATCACATGTGTATTTGTTATAAGACAAAAAGAAAGCTAACAATCCAAATTATTATTACATTTATTCATATTCTCAAAGGAAGAAGAATAAAGGTTAGGCTTCATAGTTAAAAACATATGTATAGAGAAGAAACAAAATAAAACATTCAAGGAAAAGTAATGCATTGTTAAATGTTCATAATTAATCCATGATGTGCTCTGTGGTCATAGTTCTGCATTAGTGAAGCAGTCTTAATAGTTCATCATGCATTGTTTGATTCAGTCACGTATTATGTATACATGCCGTAGCTTCCAAGTGGCTAAGTACGCATGTACAATGTTCTAGCATCTAGTTGAATAGGTGCACATTACGTATTGTAACAATATCAATAGAATGGATTCAGTTCAGTTACTTGTAAATACACAATATAATTTTGATAGAATACTTATTCTGTTGGTGCGATGTTTAAAACAAAGTCTTCTTA
Source organism: Polyodon spathula (assembly GCF_017654505.1). Classification (NCBI taxonomy): domain Eukaryota; kingdom Metazoa; phylum Chordata; class Actinopteri; order Acipenseriformes; family Polyodontidae; genus Polyodon; species Polyodon spathula. The sequence goes on along the minus strand of NC_054536.1, from coordinate 4,822,610 downwards.
ACACGGTCGTCCTCTCTGTAGAACATAATTGTGCAGCAGCACAGTGCAGTATCACCATGAAATCTGTAGGCAAAAGCTTTCATCGTTCCGGAGGTAGCCCATCTTCTTAGGGACAGCTTTAAAGATTACATCATTGCGTCTTCGCTGAAGAACTTCGGAGTTTGATGAGTTGAGAGCGATGAGATGTTTTGAAGAAAGAACAAATCCAGAGAGGGAATCGAGAGTGCTACAAAAATCCTTGTTTTGAGTTTAAATAACATGATGTATAGGCGTTCCCTTGTACTGTAAACAAGTCCTTGTCGATCCTTCCGTTAGTTCACAGTATTTGATAGACAATTGCGTATCACACAAAAAGGGTGTGTTTGAAATGGAATGTATCCACTTATTTCATTATCAAAGGATTTTATATTTATCATTTAAAGCTCCTATTCAATATAACTATAGTTACATTCATTACAGAAACATATACATTCCAGTTTCATTCTCTATACAAAATTACGATTACAAGCATATAAAACACATCATAACACAATCAAAGGATAATATTAAAAAAATAGTTTATAATATTCATTTAAAACACAACAAACACTTCAGATTGATTTGGAAACTTACTTAAAATAATTTGTAAACTTGTGTCCACAAATTATGTAATTAAAAATGATTCTTAAAGCATTTTAACTAACTTTTAACACAACTGCATAATCACTATAGCTTTCCTTGGTAAGTTTTATGACACCTTAGGAGGCCAGACAATCAGATAGTATTTTGGAAGGTGAGCTTCAAAGAATTAACACAGTTTGTGGCCTGTGCCTTGGTCAAATCAACAAGCTTTGAAGTAGATCTGGTAAAGAATGTTCTGGAATTGGTGTTAAGAACCCAATCACCACAGCATGTCACACAGACAATAGTCTGAATTAAATATTTGGGAAATGCTTATAATAGAATGCATTTAACAATGAATATCCTTGACAGTGTTGTGGTTCAGTTGGTAGATTGAATTAGCCACTGCTAAACTGTAAATAAATTAAATTGTGTTGCTGTAAATAAATATATTTCTAAATGTTTATATTAAAAGGTTAGAACAAGTAGTAACATTATTTATTTTTGTTTTTCTTTTAACCATTGTTAGTTTCTTGTACCCCAAGGTTTTTTATTAAACCCTGTATTTTCGAAGTTGTAAGTATCCCAAAAATGCATAATTCAAATAGCCACCTCAGACGGACATCCAACAAGTCATTAAGAAAAAAAAAACTTTCTTATTTTTTGTTGTGTATATGAGTGAAAATAAAATCAATTTCAACCAAATTTGGTTCAAAAGTGTTTTGTGTTTAATAACCAAACTAGTGTTCTGGAAAATATTATAAAATGCAGCTGTTGCCATTATCTGGTATGTGTGCTACTTAAATTAAAGTGATTTTAAATTAGTGTCTGTATAAAAGAAAAATGAAGAAGACACTGTGATTTCCCAGAATGCTGCAGGAATCTTGTTCTTTGCAATAGGCAACGAGTGGCTTTAAAGTTGGCCACTCTCAAGTGTAACCAATGTCTTGTGAAGGATGGAATTCCATCTTTGGTCAAGTTGAGCTAAGGTAAAATCAATGGTGGAAGATGTCAATATGCAGACCATTGTTTTTGGGGCACACAGTACATCTCTAGTCCAATCAACAGTCAGAGCTACAGTCCTAGAGGAGTTACATAGGGAGTGTATTCTTGGATGTTAAACTAATGTTAAGCCATTTTATTTAGATATTGAAGGTAAATTGTGTGATGGCCGCTCGCCTTTTTTGTCAGATGTCAATTAGTCCCAATAGGTCTTAGTGAACACATAAAACCACAGATTGTTGGTTTCATTTGTATTAAGGTATAGACAATTTAGTTTCCATTAAAAGAATGGAAAAATAATCAATCAATAAATAAGCAACCAGTATCTCACACTAAAATTGAAAAGAGACTGCTGTCCAAATAATGGAAAGTCCTTGATGGCATGTGGAGAAAGAATGCATATGATTCTCGGTGCAGCAAGGTGATGACCCAAATCATCTGTCACACTATTTTATGAAGTATCTGCACAAATAGGGATCTCAGGAAGGGCTGAGAAGTATAGCCTTGGTCCTGGCTTCACTTATTTAATCTCTTTAGGTCACTCATGGCACTGGCAGAAAATGAGGTACACAAAAGTGAAGCTAGATCAAGATTACTCGTTTACGGTACTGCAAAGGTTGTCTGAGTTTAGTTGGAAATCCTGCTGGAAAAATTGTGCAAGTTGTTTGGGTTTTACTCTGCAGTATTCTTGGAGCACACTGGTATACCACTAACTAAACCATATTGGTATTATAAAAAGAAAACTTGCTAGTATATTGCTGAATTCTTTTTTTACAATTACCCAAACCACCGAGACAGGTATCCTCTATGTGTTACCCACAGTACCCCTCTGCCAATCCTATAACTATGAAGACAACGATATATGCAACTGCATTGACACACTACATTACACCACTTTCATGGAATTTGGGTTCCTATTTCCAAATCACGACTTATTATATTTAAGAGAGACCACACTGGGTTGATCCCCGGAGCCAGCATCGCAACAATTTTGTGTGCTAATGCGCTGGGGAGGTAAAATGAGCTGATCCCTGGAGCCAGCATTACACTTCAGCAATCAACATCAGACAGAAGGATATCTACATCATCAGATGGTAAACAACACAAATGGATGGAGATGCAGATGGATCACATTAGTTGGTGCTTATCTTGGTGAGAGCCGAGTTCAAATCAGCATGAAGTTAAACATCTACTCTAATGTAATGGAAATCAGAAAGGTCACCAAGTTATGAGATAATCGCACATAATCTGTAATTATCCCTGCTTCATATTCACCTTTTACTTTTAAATTACATTGCCTTTTAATTTAAGGGACCTTTTCTACACAACCTAATAAAGGTGAAGTGGAAAACCCAGGTCTTGGTTCTTTATGACATAATTAAAGCAATTAAAAATAAATGTACGATATAGAAAACAACATAATTGTGAGCTGGTAACAAAAACATTTCCCCTAGCATGGCTGCAAGAAACAAATAGTTAGTTAATACATAAATAAACAAATAAGTACGTACAGTATTACTGTTAAATTAGAAATGTTTTTTTTTTTTTCTGTCATGATTTGCCAATAAGTATTCTGCATTATGCATTATATACAGTATCTGTGAAACCAATATTCTTTTCTGTATGTTCCTATATTCCTTTTAACCTTAAGCTGCATGATTATTATTGATTATTGTAGACAACAGCAGCAGTGAGAACAAACACTGGACTAGTAATCAAGCTGAGTCTTATTACTTTCAGCTGCATTATGAGAATCTTGTCATTAAAAACAGGTTTAACACACCTCATTACACCAATTGCCAATTTACATTAATAATTCCCATTACTTACATGAGCAGTCTAGACCATTAATACAAATTCCTAAATATGTTTCTCTCCCTCTCTCGCAGACAGTGTAATTCGATCTGCAGGAAAGGGCCGAACGCTCCATCTGAGACGTGCAGCCAGCTGCACAGTGTTCATTTTAGGACAACCTCACATTACTCCTTCCTGTGTCAGGCATCATCCCTCCTCATGTCAAGTGTCAGGCATCACTCCTCCTCGAGTCAAGTGTCAGACATCACCCCACCTCGAGTCAAGTGTCAGGCATCACCCCTCCTCAAGTAAAGTGTCAGGCATCACTACTCCTCGAGTCAAGTGTCAGGCATCACCCCTCCTCGAGTCAAGTGTCAGGCATCACTCCTCCTCGAGTCAAGTGTCAGGCATCACTACTCCTCGAGTCAAGTGTCAGACACCACCCCTCCTCATGTCAAGTGTCAGGCATCACCCCTCCTCAAGTCAAGTGTCAGACATTACCCCTCCTCATGTCAAGTGTCAGGCATCACTCCTCCTTGAGTCAATTGTCAGGCATCACTACTCCTCGAGTCAAGTGTCAGACATCACCTCTCCTCATGTCAAGTGTCAGACATCACCTCGCCTCGAGTCAAGTGTCAAGCATCAGGCAGAGGTCCTCCTGGAGTCATAACAAGAGAAGGACTAATGCTTGATACCTGATACTTGACGGTTATCTTGAGGAGGATTGTTATGTAAATGGACAACTGGATTCATCATTTTTCAAAGTGCCAGGGTTACAGAGAGTAAATAGATGCTTTATACTTTACCACTTGGGAGGGAAGTCCACATCACCCAGTAACAAAAGTATATCAATCAAAAGTAATTTCAACACTGAAGATATTAAACACATGTTATAGTTATGGCTACAATATTGAGATTTAATAACCACACTAAATTTAATCACCTTGAATTGGAATTTTTTAAATGGACGGCTAGTTGTCCGAAGTGCCAAAAAATGCCAAGCAGAGATTTTTAGATTTTAGCTTTAGTGGATTTAAACAATGATTAGTACATAGTATAGAAATCCTGAAGGGGAGTATATGCTTCTGATAATATAATAATAATTCGGACTGATAATTAGTAATGATTTGTGGTTTGATAAAGAAAATAGCCTTCCTAAAACCTTTATCATAACAACATAACAAGAAGCATGACAAATGTGTATGATTTCAAGAAAACCAAACCAGGTAACTACAGACCAATAAGCCTGCTTCTATTATATCTAAACTTATGGAAACTATAATAAGATCTAAAATGGAAAATTAGCTATATGGTAACAGTATCCTGGAAGACAGTCAGCATGGTTTCAGGAAAGGGAGATTGTGTCTAACTAACCTGCCTGACTTTTTTGAGGATGCAACATTGACAATGGATAACTGCAAAGCATATGTCATGATTTATTTAGATTTCCAGATTCCCACATAAAAGATTAATTCTGAAACTGAACGCAGGATGGATTCAAGGAAATGCATGTACATGGATTAGGGAGTGGTTAACTTGTAGAAATTAGAGGAGAAACCTCAGAATGGAGAAAGGTGCTTTTCCTAATCTGCATTAATGATTTAGATTCTGATTTAGTAAACAAACTTGTTAAATTTGCAGATGACACAAAAATAGGGGAGTGGCACACTGTTGCAGCAGCAAAAAGTCATTCAACAGACAGCATTCAGAACTGGGCAGACACATGGCAAATTACTTTTAATAGAGGAAAGTGTAAGGTACTGCACGCAGGCAATACAAATTTGCATTATAAATATCATATGGGAGATACTGAAATTGAATAAGGAATCTATGAAAAAGACATAGGAGTTTAGGTTGACTCAGAAATCTCTAGACAATGTGGGAAAGCAGTAAATATTAAGCTCCGATATATAGTGAAAAGTGTTGAATTTAAATCAAGGGAAGTAATGTTAAAACTTTACAATGCATTAGTAAGATCTCAGCTAGAATATTATGTTCAGTGCTGGTCACCTCACTACAAAAATTATATTGCTGCTCTAGAAAGAGTGCAAAGAAGAGCAGCCAGAATTATTCCTTGTTTAAAAGACATGTCATATGCAGACAGGCTAAAATTGAATCTATTCAGTCTTGAACAAAAAAGACTATGCAGCGATCTGATTCAAGCATTCAAATTTCTAAAAGGTACTGACAATGTCGACCCAAGGGACTTTGTTGACCTGAAAAAAGGAACAGTGACCAGGAGTCACAAATGGAAATTAGATAAAAGGGCATTCAGAACAGAAAATAGGAGGCACTTTTTTACACAGAGAATTGTGAGGATCTGGAACCAACTCCCCAGCAATGTTGTTTGTGCTGACGCCCTGGGATCTTTCACGAAGCTGCTTGATGAGATTCTGGGATCAATAAGCTACTAACAACCAAACGAGCGAGATGGGCCAAACCAAACCGAATTGCCTCCTCTCGTTTGTAAACGTTCTTATATTCTTCTGTGAAGAAATTAAAATCCAGCCTGTACAGAGCAAGGAAGAATATTATACTTTTTGTTTCATCAGATTTTTTCTTTATTTTTGTGGGAGGGGGTATGGGGGTCTTAATTATTAAAGTTTGACAATTCTGGTATCACATACAAAACACAACACCATAGTTACGAACTTTGTTTAACCTCAACTCAGGGGAGCCCCAGCCTTCTATCATGTTAGAGGAGCATTGACATTTATGCAGATGGATGCACAAGACATTACTCCGCTGCTTATAGTATTCATCAGACTGACCAGCACATTTGAACAAAGCAAAGACAGACCTGTGTAACAAAATTTCATTAAAAAAACCTACTGTGGTTTAACAAAACATCTACTGATCTGACAAATCCTAAAAGAAGGCTCTGTTGCATGTCCCAAACTACAAATATTACAGATGCTTCATGAAGAACAGTCTAAAAAATGATGACTGGGCTTCATTTTCTTGAAGGAATTAGAGACATTAATCACTGAGGGATGGCCATGCCTGCTTCCTGGACGATTTAAAGACCTTGCAGACTGCCCATAGTGTCCCTGCCTGATCTTTATTTCTATTTAAGTAATTTTAATGTGAGAAGAGATCATATAGTTTTTTTTTTTTTTTTTTTTGGTAAATCTTATGCCATCTCTTTTTCAACTTCTAAAACCATATCTAAACCACTTCAAAAGCAAATGTCTTATTTTCCCTGTTATGGAAATAATATGGTCATGGGATTTTTGCTTTCACATAATAAAGATCTGATGATTATATATATTTCTTATCCAAACAAAGCATTTTACTTGAATCTTAAAGTTTTTGAAATGTAATACTTATTCTGGAGATGTGGTCTTTGTGGGAAAATGAAGTGGGAATACAGTTGGTCTTATCCGTACACGTAGAGTTGCAGGAGGTATCGGCGAGCAGTCGAATTCAGGACGAAGATGCGTACGATGCTTGAATGGGTCTGTGACCATGCCCTTGTGTGTATTTTGTATTCTTTTGTATTGTCTATTGTTTTATGATTTAAATGTATGCATGTATTCATGCATGGGGTGTGGTGTTATTAATGTTTAAGATATATGTTTGGTGTGCACAGGTTTGTAGATCGACAGAGAAGGAGTAATTACCTTCCTTGCCAAATCACTTCAGGTGCAGAATGTGCTGAGCTCGGTTGAATTATTAATAAGCAATCAAGCTCAGGCACAGCTGTATAAAACAGCAGATCAGCCGCTCATCAGGTTGTTGAATGCAGAGGAGGTGTTTGAAAGAGACAGTAAGACTGATTAGAATATAAGCAATTGCTACTCGTGCTGGAGTTAGACCAGCACCATACTTCTTTTGGTTCACTGTTTTGATTATTATCTGTTTATTTTGGCCATTGTGCCATTTGTTTTACAAAGTGGTTGTTTTGTCTGTTTAAAAGTTGTATTTGCTTATATAATAAACATGCGCAGCAGAGTTTCATACCTCGCAGTAAGGTTTCTCTCTTCCTGGTCTGATGTCACCACAAGCCATCCTTGTGACAGGGTCACCATTACAAGCGAAGGCTCTGTGGTTACTTTGTGGTGAGATGAGAGTCCAAGAATCCAAGGCCAAGAGTCTAAGAAAAGAGTTTAAAAGAACAAGGTAATTCTTGCTTCTCTTTAAATATAGCACCCAAAAAGGAGTTTACTTTGGTGATCCAATCACTTCCGGGGTAAACAGGAAGCTAATCTCTGACCAAAATCAGTCCTTTCATTGGTTTAAACAATTTGAATGATGTTTCACTTTTACACAAGCAACATCAACACTAGCAGTGCCCTGCCTCCATGGAAAGATAATTTATAAAAACAGTAACCTTTATAGAACACAACTTCATTTTAATATAACTTTAGTAGAATAAAAGACATTTCAGTTTCATTCTCCTAATTAAATTACTGTTACAAGCATGTTAAACAAGTTGTCAAATAATTAAAGGTAAATAATTAAATAATTATTTTCACTTTAAACCATTAAAACACAATAAACATTTCAGTTTTATTGAGAAAACATACTTAAACAACTCTTAAACTTGCATCCACAAGATTAGTTATTAAAATGATTCTAAAACAATGTAATCAGTTAAATTGTTAATCTTTATAATTTTAATAATTTCATGGGAGAGAGTCATGGCACCTCATAACCACCAGGTGTCGCACTTCTTAACTCTTTATAGGAAGACAATTGCATATTGTCTTCCAGACAAACGTTCTTAATTAATAGATGAGAATCAGCTTTGTTTGTTTAGACAAGACTGACAGGTCAGCACAGCAGAAATCTAAACCATTCCCCAATTTAAATCTTTACAACCCTGTTACTAATATCTAGTCCTTTGAAGTTTTGGGGGAAGGAAGGCCAAAGACAAACTTATTTAACATCACAGCATCTCATTCCCATAGTATTTGAAATGTAATTTTACCAACTAAATTATATTCAAAGAACAAAACAAAATAAAAACAAAACAAATAATAAAACAAACAAACAACAACAACAACAAAAAACACAGAATCTATCAAATGCCCAGATTCCTCTAAATTGTTGTACTGTTCTGGGATCGGTGCCAGAAACCAGCAATCCATTCAAATCTCCCCTTCTGTTGACGAATTACATAATATTGAATAATATTGAAAAAAAACTTCCTTTTAAAATCCTGTTTATTCACAGGGATGTAAGGGTTAAATACAGGTACAGCGTTCTATTAATCTGCTAATACTTTGCAGTAATGGGATGAGCAATTGAAATGGTTGAAGTAATGTGATGGGGTGATTGTTTAATGATTGCTCATTATGTGGCTTACTGTAGAGGCTATATTGACATTGCGTGACTAGAGGATTAAAAACCAGGTTGAAAAACAAGTGGTAAAAATGCAGGGCCCTCCATATGAGCAACTGCCTTAATATTTGCTATCTAAGCACTGCATGCTAAATGAGTTCTTGACATTGAGTTCTGTCCTGATAAGACTGCCAAATTAATGTCCCGTGAGTCTTGTTCCTGCTGAATAGTAAACCAGTGAGATTTTCATAACTGTGGGAGTGTGAATGTTCCTGTATATTCGTTCAGTGGCTGTATTCAGATTCTTCCCTGTTTAGACAATTTGAAGTGACCAGAGTCTTCAGATTTAGTACACTGCTGTTTTCCCTCTATTAGTACTCTATTTCTATATGATAAATTACAACCACTGCAGCTTTGTTTTGAGTTGAATGTTTTTATACAATATTGCCACCACAATGACATTTCTAGGTTTTGTTTAGGATACCTTTTTAGCGGACTGACTTGGGTGTCGCAAAATGTATGCACCTCAGTGACAGAAGCTGAAAAGTTAACAGGTAAGAAACCTCCAAGCCTTTAGTCTTGTGTCACCTCATTTCACTTGACCTTGCAATGCCCCAACAAATGTAATATTTCTATGTACTGCATTTGTCCATTTACATTTAGACCCTTTCTATCAGATTTGTTTTATTTGACATTTCCTCAAGGTGTACTGTGAAATATTTTGTGTTTTTGTCCATGTTCTGTTTATATTACTCCAGGCAGTAAGGTATCACCAGTCTACCCATCTAGCAAGAAAAAAAAAAAACCCATGAAGCATCAGGTTAAATTATATTACTAATGGCTTGCAGCATTTAGAATGTCACTGACCAAATCAGTTCATATGTTAGAGTAGACATACATGACAAGCTGAGTTAGTAACAGTTCGTTCAGGTGACAGAATTAACTGAATCTTGAACTCTTTTCGGGGTATAGAATGCACTATAACAAAATTATACATTGGAGGCAAACAGATACAGGTATAGAAGAAAAAATATGTGTTTTATATTTTAGACAAAATTCACAGGATTTATGAATGATTCAGTGGATGCATTAGGGTGGAACAATTAGGAATCATTTTGAAGTTCTGACATTTTCAAGAAACTAGATGTGCGGATTGCTCTTTTAAGATCCAACATCAAGTGAAAGTTGCTAACAGCAGCATTTAAGCTACATTTTGTTTTAACAATATGCTATAGAAAAATACTCACCCTTGTTTTCCTGTTCACAATTTGTATTAATAGCTTGAATATGTTTTACTGTTTATTGGTAATTAGAGTGTAAGAAACCAGAGAGAGTTTGGTCATTTTGAATCATAGAATGTACAGTACCAGCATATACAAAATAAAACAAAGTTATTAAAGTAGCCCTTGTAATGTATGTGACTGCAAGAGACTGCCTAGCTTCAATAACTTTATTGAAGAGTGGATCAAGAGCACAAACAAAGTATTTTACATTTGTGGCTTTTGTCACAGCGCCACCTGCTGACCACTTTCTATATTACATCTCCCTCTGTAGCATGCACCGCACTTAAGTTAGTGGGGCAGGGCAAAGCCCTGCTTGTAAATCAATTTATCGTGGTGTTTTGTATTATTATTTAAAATAAGTGCATTGTTTGGTGTTTATTTAAATGGGTGATGATATTGGTGTTGTGTTTAAATGTATTTTGCATATGTTTAAAGCTCAGGTGGGTGTTTGGAAAGGGGAATGAGAGAGACGGGACACACTGAAAGAGAAAACAAAAGTAAGAATAAGAATTGCTACACGTGCTGGAAGCACAGTACTTCTTTGGGTGGAAGGGTTTTGTGTTACGAGACTGTTTTCGTTTAAAAGTTTATTTTGGTTCATATATATATATATATAAAGAAAAAAAAATGTTGCCTATTTTCAATAATTAGGACCAGAGGTTGCTGGCACATAGTCATGTTGGGTCGTGGTCTTTACCAACAGTCCATGCTACATTATTTTAACCCTTTATGCCAACATACCTGTATAACAGAAAATGATAGAAAATAACCTAAAGATGGCTCGGTTCACCATTCATCTCCTATGGGGTAAAAAAAACCTTCAGAAATATTTAGGAATTGCCAGCTTTTTAAAACAAATTAAGTCAAGTGTCCTAACTTAGTCTTCAAATCTTCTTGTAGTTTTGGTCATCCTTCCTGGTATTAACACAGGCTTGGGTCTTCTTTGTTGGAAAATGTTAGTACACCAGATAAATACACTCAGGACTCTGGAGTACAGTCTAACTGGTCCTGTTCTGTTGTTGGGCCTAAGAGATCATATGAATCGAGTATCATTGTGGGAAATGTTTTCTCCTGTGTCTTCAGAAAAGGTTTCTGGTTTCTTCTGGGCTTGAGTGATCAAAAGAATCAGGGATCACCCTGGGAAATGTTTTCTCCTCTGTCTTCAGATGTTGTTTCTGGTTTCTTATAGGCTTGAGAGATCAAAATAATTGAGGATCATCATGGGAAATGTTTTCTCCTGTGTCTTCAGAAGATGTTTATGGTTTCTTCTGGGCTTGAGAGATCAAAAGAATCGGGGATCATTGTGGGAAATGTTTTCTACTGTCTTTTCACAAGATGTTTCCGGCTTCTTCTGTATGTTTTTCCATCAGGTGTGCAAACTATGTAAGACCTAGGTGATGCATATCTGTCAAGAACAACTGCAGGCTTCTACTTTTCATCACGCCTGATTCGTTTTTGTTTCCCTTCTGAATGACTGTTAACTCTTGTGCAGGTCTATCATGGAAATGTTTCTGGGTGAGCTGCCTTGTTTTCACTTTATTTTTCATGTCAATCTTGTGCTCAGGTTTTAACAGCATTGTTGATGCTGGTAACTTGGATTTCAATCTGCACCTCATAAGTAACTGGGCAGGGGAAAAGTCAATTCCATCCAGATATGTGCTCCTGTACTGTAACAGATCAATGTAGTGATCTCCACCACTTCAGTAAGTTTTTTATTCTGAACAGTCCATTCTGCTTGACACTTGGATTGTGGGAATCCAGGACTAGATGTGAAGTGTTTGAATTCCCAGTTGCCTGCAAACCTTTTGAACCCTTTTGAACCATATCTGGCAACCATTGACTTCATGGCTGTAATGATGGTCTTGCATGTAGTCTCACTGAGTTTTGATATTTTTGTAAATTTAGAATAATAATCTACACATAATACATAATCTGATCTGGTGAACTGAAAGAGTTCAACTATTTTTGCCAAGGTCTGTCAGGTATGTCATGAGGTAGCTGATGTTCTTTCAGATTGTTGTTTTTCTTTGCATCGCAAACAGCACATTGTGAAACTATATCTTCAATCTGCTTGGACATCCCAGGCCAAAACAGAATATCTTGTGTTTTTTGTTTAAATTTTATTATGCCTAGGTGGGCTTCATGTATTTTCTGAAGCACCTGCTGCCTCATGGAGGCTGTGTGGTTCAGTGGTTAAAGAAACAGGCTTGTAACCAGGAGGTCCCCACTTCAGATCCCAGCTTAGCCACTGACTCATTCTGTGACCCTGAGGAGGTCACTTAACCTTGTCCTCCATCTTTCAGGTGAGATGTTGTTGTAAGTGACTCTGCAGCTGATGCATAGTTCACACACACTAGTCTCGTATCTTGTAAAGCGCTTTGTGATGGTGGTCCACTATGAAAGGTGTTATATAAAAATAAAGATTATTATAATACAGTATATTTCTTTTGGGACTATCGGTTTTTATCCTTTGAATAATAGTTGACCACAGTAAGTAATTTCTTCACAAAATGCCCAATAGTTCCTAATTTGGTTATTTTTTCATTTGCTCTATGCCATCCATTTAGCAAAACTTCTTTGAGCTTCTGTAATGTTAAGTTTTGACAGTGGCTGCCTGAGATGGGTAGTTGAGTTACAATCAGGTTTACCTCCAAATCTTATTCTACCAAATTCTCAGTCTCCTCTCTAAAATAAGCTCTGCTTAATATATCAGCAATGTGCATTTCTTTTCCTGGCTTGTAGTTAACTTGTAAGCTGTACCTTTGCAGTGACATGAGCATCCTTTGCAGTCTTGGAGATGCTTGAGCTAAAGGTTTCTTAAAAATTGCCTCTAATGGACAATGATCTAACTCCACATGCACTAGCTTCAAATATAAGTATTGGTTGAATTTTTCACATACATAGGCAAATACTGGCAGCAATTTGAGCGTACCTCTTCTGGCAGTCAATAAGAGCTCTGGGACAGAAGACTGAAAACACTCTGGTATCTGGCATTCCAGCTTCTACTTCTTCCACTGTGCGCAGGGGGTACTGCTCTCTTTTAATTACACAGTTTAGGTATTTTGGATCAATGCAGATTCTAAGTGTGTTGGGCTTCACTACCATACTGTTAACCCAGTCTGTAGGCTTGGTTTGTTTCTCAGTGTCTTCTAGATTTTCCATTCTGTGGAGTTCCACTTTGATTCTGTCCTACAGTGACACAGGCACTTTCCTGGGTGGGTGCACTACAGGTTTGACAGAGGGATCTATTTGAATATGATGTAGCCCTGGCACACATCCTAGACCTGGGAATAAGTCTTCATAGTTATGCAGTATGTCACATCTACTGCAGTCCACATCAAGGATCCTCTTCAGCATGCCTAAGCAACCCAGTATTGCTGGTGCATCGTCCTCAGTTATTTGGAACTGGATGTCATATTTCTCGCCTTTGTAGTCACATGTGAGAACTTTTAGCCCTTTTGGAGTAGTCTGGTATACTAAGTAAGTCACTGTTTGTACCTAGTTTGTAGGAGCCTAATAAAACCAAAAATAAAATAAAAAATATGTATCTCATAACTCCATGCACTACAGAGATAACACAGTCATAAACAAAGGAGATAGCTGCTTCTGCATCCGGCACTCAAAGAATATCACAGACAGTTGCAGAGCTTTTTCAGATGTTATAGTAATAAAACAATGACTTGAATCACATTATTGAGGAATTTGGTGATTACACAAGTGATCAGGAGAGGATTTGCAGGTCTATAAAGAGGTATGTAAAAAATACAGTGAACAAAGGGTGGAGCTTGGCTGGAGATACAGTACTGAGTATCCTTTTGCTATTCTGCCTTTTAAACCTGTTTTACTCTGGAAAAAAATATTTTAAACAGCGCGTGTAAAATAAAAAGCGCATGTGAAAATAAATTGGACCTGACATCTGAAAAGGGCTGAATAAATGGACTGCAAAGGGATAAACTTGAATTACTGAGCCTACAAAACTCCTAATGATAAGATAATGTAGCATTAGGTTTCTGTAATACATTTTATTGGTCTCTTGCGCCCCCTGCCAGATATTGACTGAATTACATACAATAAACCATCACCAAAATGTTAGCAATGTTTGTAAATTGGCGAAAATTGCTTAGTGAGAAAGAAGTATTAGAAATAATATTGAAGTATTTGAAATAATAAAGATTCTGATTTAAATTCAAATACATACAATTCTTCCACTGAATCGGGTGTAAGAGAATGTAAGAATATTTACCAATATTTTAAGTGAAGAATATTTACCATTAACGTCAAGTGACAGGCATCCAGCGAAGAGGCGACGCCAAGCTTTGTTTGTTGCTTCATGCTTCAAGGACTATCATATGCTGAAGCATTAGACACTCTCACTCCCTCCGCCCCCAGCACTTGTTTACCCGGATATGAGTTATTCCCCTCTCTCTCTCTCTCTCTCTCTCTCTAGTTCAGCCTTCTTTTTTTTTGTTAGGACATGTTGTTGTGGTTGTTTCAGCCCCTTGTGTATTATCTACCTGTTATTTTTTAGTCATCTTTCCCTATGACAAAATAAAAAAAATATATATATTTATTTGTTTTATTTATTTACAGTAACAATTATTTGTCTGTATTTCAGCAGTATTCATTACATACATACAAACATACAGGTTTCAGCATGTTTGTACGCTGTACTCGTAATAATCACGCACATGCAGAAGACAGAAAAGAAAACTCACTCATTTTATAACTCACTACTAAAAGGGTTAACATTAATAGCTCCAATCGGCACTTTGCTCTCATCTGTGTGGTTTTCAGTCTAAGCTGTGCAGATAACTCTTTCATCTGTGGCGCCATCTTTGTTCTTGCAAAGTGGCTTTTCTTGAGGCAGGCAGAACATTTACACCTGTTGTGTGTGTATAGCCACAGCTACCACATTTGTTTTAATCTTTTTTGTATTTTTTTTGTATTCTATTGTTGTTTGTCAGCTGTTGCTTTTAAAATTACTCGTGCTTGGCGTAACTTTCTTTAGCTTGTAAACTTGTATTTCTGCTTCATCATTGAGCACTTTCAAATGACTGTGCCTGACTTCGCTAGCACTGCGTATAACCACTGCTTTTTGTAGTGTGAGGTCTGCTTCTCTGAGAAGTCTGCCTCCTACTTGGTCATCCTGAAGCCACACACAATTCTATCCCATATAAGTGAGTCAGTTAGCTGCCCCAACTCACAACTCTTAGCTTTGTTTTTCAGATCAGTCACGTACGCATCTATTGTTTCAGACAGTTCTTGCACTGTCATGAAGAATATGTGTCTAATATACGACATGTTCTTTCTTGGTTCACAATACTGTTCAAATGTTTCTTTTAGTACTTATCTGTCTTCTGCATTATGAAACTGGAACATATTAAATACCTTTATTGCTTCTTCTTCAGCAGAAACATGGCACACTGTACCTGTATTGATTCTTCTCCAGCGACATGCAGAAATGTGGCACACTGTACCTATATTGATTCTTCTCCAGCGACATGCAAAAACATGGCACACTGTACCTTCTTCGTCTTCTCCGCTACTCCGCTCGCCGACAGAAACAGTTCTAATTTCTGTATCCATGTTCTCTAGTTTTCTGCCAGATTGCTATCTTGACACAGACTATCTGGTGGTTTAAGTGGCTCCATTTATTTTTTTCTTTCTACCATCGAGTCGGCCTGTCCCTGTGAAAGCGTACCACCAACCATAATTTGCACCCTAGCTGATCGGAAGGTAGATTTGCAGCTCAGATTCATTCGCTCCCATTCACAATGATTCATTCTGCCATGGTGTCTCCTGACACTGCCACTTTCCACTGTTTTTAACATGTTTCTGATCCCTTTAGGATGAATGTGACAAAGTGCCCACCCCTGTGTATATTATCTGTTATGTGTTGCGTGTGGTGTGTTTAAATGTTGGTGTATAGACATTGGTACACGGGATATAAACGGGTCTGTGTAACACGAGTGTTTAAAATGTATATGTGTATTTAGGCACGAGGATTGCACAGCACTTCACGTGTATATATAGATGCACGTTGTCACATACTGGCGGTTGGGTGTTCGGGAGTGGAGAACGAGAGAGAGAGAGAGAGAGAGAGAGAGAGAAGTGTAACTATAAATCTCAATTGTTTGTGTAGCGTTCGTGCACTCTGTGTTTTGTCCGTGTCTATTCATTTTGTTTGTCTGTTTATTTTGGCGCAAAGTGCTGTGTCCTGTCTTTTGTTTGTTAAACCCTTTTATTTTACAATAAACCGGTGCCAGCCAGCGCCATCATCATTTCATTTCACATCATTTGTCTTTGTATATTTCATTCCTTCCTGGTTCTGACGCCACCCACTTGGCTGTCTTTGTGACAATGTATCATACAGTAGAAGCACAATAACAACTTGTTTTGTTACACTGTTGAAACACAGTTATACCTGTTATTCAACAGCCTACTAAAGACATTTCAGAAATGAATATCTAATTGCATTTTCCTTTTCTCTTCTTCACAGACTGCCTGCATTCAGCATATCAATTGCTTTTTGACACTTTGGAGATTTTTTTATCTTGGCTGGAAGACTTTTGTCGTTAGCACTTATATAAGGTGCACATCTGTGGCAAAGTGGCTAGTGGAGGGGAACAGGTATAACGGTGATGCGATGCAGGAGTGACAGGCAGACAACAGTTTCCAGTGAAAAGGTGCTTTTATTTATAATCCAGGTCTGGTGACCGTTAAATAATAAATCCCCGGCTATACACAACAATGTGTAAAGCACGGGGATAACAATAACAGGGCACAGTCCCGAACAAAACGAACACACGGTCACCAGTCCTGGGTGAGTGCAGACGTGCTTGTGGTGGGTGAAGACACTGTATTTCGTGACGGTTCCGTGCAGTGGTGATCCGGATTGTGCTGACCCTGGTCGACAGCTCCGGACAGGTGAGTTAACTGTCTGGTGGTGCAAAACGCAGACAATTACAAACAAACACAACAATACAAAACACGAACACAATCCACTCTGAGAGCTCCTCTCTCAGTCCTTCTCTCTCTCCACTCGTTTAACCCAAACGAAGGAAAAGACCAGCGTTACCCTGGCCCCTATATGTAATCCCGCATGATATCGAGATAAACGGTTGCAGCTGCCTTATTACTTGCAGCTGCCTCTCGTTTATCTCTCAAATCAATACGGTCTTACAACAGAGTCGCGCTTCCATCCAGGCTGACCCACTTCCCTGACCCGGAAACGAACTGTCAGGCCAGCCCTTCCAGATGCTTCTCCTCCCGTTCTTTAGCGCCCTCACAGGTTGGGAGGAAGATTCATCACCAGAACTCATCTTTCCGTCACAACATCTCTTAAACAAGTTGGGGAAACTAAGCCTTGGGTTTCATGTATGCAATTTTTCTAGTCTTCTACTGCCTTTCGGTTAGTACAATTTTTTTTAAAAAAGCTTTGAAGTTATTAAGGAAATAATTAAATTAGTGCATGCTAGTGAAGGAGCCGCCTCTACAAACTACAGACAGGTAATTACAGAAATGAATTTTTTTCAGAACCAGTATGTGCTTTCAAATTGTACTTGGTTGGTCTCTTTATGCAAGTAAAATGACAGCAGCACCTGGAATCTGTAGAATGAGTATACTGTATTAGTGTTGAAAGGTACCACTTATTTTTCTACAGAGGCGATGGATAGCAAATTTGCTGTGCTATGCAAACTAAATTCAATAAGTTTAGTAGATATTTAAAACAAATGCATTTGTGATGGTTTTCTAGAACTTGTTGACTGTGTCAAGGCTGAGGCTCTGTACTTGGTGATTAGTGAGATTTGCATTTTGTTCATTTTTTGTTCTTTTTTTTTTTTGTGTGTAAATTATTGTAAATAATTAAAGAGCCAGATGCTCCACCTGACAGCCTGGTTTGGTTACAGGGAATCACAGTCAAGGATTAGCTGGCTATGGTTCCTTGACCGGCCGGTGAGTGTGTACCGGTGGAGGGTCAAGATAAAAGGGTTTGTTTCCTAGTTTGTCTTTAGTGCTTTTGCTTTGCCTTTTGTGCACTTCTTGTATACTTGTGCTGTACAATTGGCGGTAGCATCACGTAGCTTTTCATTTTGTTTGTGACTAAATCCTGGATGCTTTAGCGGTGTTTTCAATGACAACTTCCTGTGTCTCTCCCTCTGTCTGTGGATATTCACACCCCCCTATCACAAGGACTGAAAATAACAAAACAGTGTTACAATGTATTTTTCTCAGATCTGGGAAATAGAGCCCACTCCACTCAATGTATAAGTAGAGATTATCAAGAAAAGAGGGTGAAGTGATTTGAAGACACAGATAAGAGGGACTCATTGACCATGCTTGAACAGAATGAGCATTAAAATACAGGAGTTTAAAAAAAGGACTGTGGGCTACCTACAGCTATGGTCAAATGTTTTGCCTCACCCAATAGAATGAACTAATGTTGCTTCATAAAATTGAACGAAACCTGCTGAATAATATTAAGTTAACATATTGTATTACATACCGCTTTGTAGTTTTCCATATACATAAAATTTGACATTTCAAAACCTAACTTAACTTAAAGTACTGTACTTTTGTAGTTTCTTTGATTACATTATGTTAAATAAAATTTTACATACACCAAAATTTTTCAGACAAAGAATTAAAAGAAAAATCTTTTGTAGCAAAAGTTTGGCTTTTGTGGATGAGGAAAAAAGTTACAAGATATATTTGCAAAACTTCAAAAATGCTAATTCAAAAGTATTTCTACCCTTTGATGTTATGGTAGTATTGTCTACAAGGTGCTAGAAATGTCAATATGATAATGCAGTACCGAATTCTAGAAAAGTGTAGAAAATGCTCTATTGTAGTTGAACATTCTTAGAGAATATAAAAGAGTTAGGCATAGGATTACCAGTAAGTCAATATTTGAAAAAGTAAAGAACTATCTGAAGACCTTAAGCATAAAATGATTTATTGCCATAAAGCTGGAGAAGGATACAAGAAGATTTTCAAGCATCTGAATATCCAAATTTCAACTATTATCAAGAAGTTCAAGACTCTTGGTACTGTCACAGCACTCCCCCGGTCTGGAAGAGGATTCTTTCACCAAGAACAAGTAGAAGAATTGTGAGGAAGCTTAATAACAATCAGAGACTGACTGTCAAAGATATTCAAAGTGAACTGGCTGCAAGTCAGACTGGGGTTTCCATTTCAGCCACAGGTCCAGTATTGCATGGTGAAGGTAAAACATGTGAGTTGTGAGTTGAAAATCCTAAACTGTCCCAGTGAGCATGGATCAATAAGGTCACCTTACCCTAAAATGCATAATAGACATAGTGCTGGCAAAATGCTTCCTTAATCTTTTGAAAACAGGTAATGGCCATAGTGACCCAGACAGTTATTTCTTAAGAAAATGATTACAAAGGAATGTGACTATGTTAACAAGATGACCTTGAATCATACTGATGGAAAGAACATTTACTAAATCAACCATGTCGTAATTAAGAACATAAGAACATAAGAAAGTTTACAAACGAGAGGAGGCCATTCGGCCCATCTTGCTCGTTTGGTTGTTAGTAGCTTATTGATCCCAAAATCTCATCAAGCAGCTTCTTGAAGGATCCCAGGGTGTCAGCTTCAACAACATTACTGGGGAGTTGATTCCAGACCCTCACAATTCTCTGTGTAAAAAAGTGTCTCCTATTTTCTGTTCTGAATGCCCCTTTTTCTAAACTCCATTTGTGACCCCTGGTCCTTGTTTCTTTTTTCAGGCTGAAAAAGTCCCTTGCGTCGACACTGTCAATACCTTTTAGAATTTTGAATGCTTGAATTAGGTCGCCACATAGTTTTCTTTGTTCAAGACTGAACAGATTCAATTCTTTTAGCCTGTCTGCATATGACATGCCTTTTAAGCCCGGAATAATTCTGGTCGCTCTTCTTTGCACTCTTTCTAGAGCAGCAATATCTTTTTTATAGCGAGGTGACCAGAACTGCACACAATATTCAAGATGAGGTCTTACAAGTGCATTGTACAGTTTTAACATTACTTCCCTTGATTTAAATTCAACACTTTTCACAATGTATCCGAGTATCTTGTTAGCCTTTTTTATAGCTTCCCCACATTGCCTAGATGAAGACATTTCTGAGTCAACAAAAACTCCTAGGTCTTTTTCATAGATTCCTTCTCCAATTTCAATATCTCCCATATGATATTTATAATGTACATTTTTATTTCCTGCGTGCAGTACCTTACACTTTTCTCTATTAAATGTCATTTGCCATGTGTCTGCCCAGTTCTGAATCTTGTCTAGATCATTTTGAATGACCTTTGCTGCTGCAACAGTGTTTGCCACTCCTCCTACTTTTGTGTCGTCTGCAAATTTAACAAGTTTGCTTACTATACCAGAATCTAAATCATTAATGTAGATTAGGAATAGCAGAGGACCTAATACTGATCCCTGTGGTACACCGCTGGTTACCACACTCCATTCTGAGGTTTTTCCTCTAATCAGTACTTTCTGTTTTCTACATGTTAACCACTCCCTAATCCATGTACATGTGTTTCCTTGAATCCCAACTGCGTTCAGTTTGAGAATTAATCTTTTGTGCGGGACTTTGTCAAAAGCTTTCTGGAAATCTAAATAAACCATGTCATATGCTTTGCAATTATCCATTATCGATGTTGCATCCTCAAAAAAATCAAGCAAGTTAGTTAGGCACGATCTCCCTTTCCTAAAACCATGTTGACTGTCTCCCAGGACCCTGTTACCATATAGGTAATTTTCCATTTTGGATCTTATTATAGTTTCCATAAGTTTGCATATAATAGAAGTCAGGCTTACTGGTCTGTAGTTACCTGGTTCAGTTTTGTTTCCCTTTTTGTGGATCGGTATTACGTTTGCAATTTTCCAGTCTGTCGGTACCACCCCTGTGTCAAGAGACTGCTGCATGATCTTGGTTAGCGGTTTGTAAATTACTTCTTTCATTTCTTTGAGTACTACTGGGAGGATCTCATCCGGCCCAGGGGATTTGTTTATTTTAAGAGCTCCTAGTCCCTTTAACACTTCTGCCTCAGTTATGCTAAAGTTATTTAAAACTGGATAGGAACTGGATGACATGTGGGGCATGTTGTCAGTATCTTCCTTTGTAAAAACTTGTGAAAAGTAATCATTTAACATATTTGCTATTTTTTTTTCTTCATCTACGATTTTGCCATTTGTATCTCTTAAACATTTAATCTCCTCTTTGAATGTTCTCTTGCTGTTGTAATATTGGAAAAACATTTTGGAATTGGTTTTAGCTCCCTTAGCAATGTTCATTTCTATTTCTCTCTTGGCCTTTCTAACTTCCTTTTTGACTTGCATTTGCAGTTCTGTGTACTCTTTCTGTGTACTTTCTTTTTGGTCCTTTTTTAATGCTCTGTAAAGTGCCTTTTTTCGCTGAATATTTTTTTTAATTGATCTATTAAACCATTTTGGCAATTTAGTTTTACATTTAGATTTGTCTACTTTAGGGATATAATTGTTTTGCGCCTCTAGTACTACGTTTTTGAAGAACAACCATCCTTCTTCTGTGGGTGTTTTCTCTATTTTACTCCAATCTACTTCTGTTAGTCTCTGTTTCATACCTTCATAGTTTGCTTTTCTAAAATTGTAAACCTTAGCTTTAGTCTTTACTTTTGAGGATTTAAAAAACACTTCAAATGAGACCATGTTGTGGTCTGAGTTTGCCAGTGGTTCTCTGACCTCTGTTTTAGTTATTCTATCTTCGTTATTTGAAAAGACTAAATCAAGGCATGCCTCCCCTCTAGTGGGTGCCTTCACAAATTGTGTTAGGAAGCAGTCATTTGTCATTTCCACCATTTCTATTTCATCCTTCGCGCTACCCACCGGGTTTTCCCATTTTATTTGGGGGAAGTTGAAATCCCCCATTAGTATGGCTTCTCCTTTGCTACACACATTTCTAATGTCATTGTATAACAGATTATTGTGCTCACCGTCTGAATCTGGCGGTCTATAGCATGCTCCTATTATTATGCCTTTTGAATTTTTGTCTGTTATTCTGACCCATATTGATTCGGTTTTATTTTCTTTGTCCAGGTTTAACACCTGGGCTTCAAGACTGTTTCTTATGTATAGCGCTACCCCTCCTCCTCTTCTGTCCTGCCTGTCTTTCCTATACAGTGTATACCCACAAATATTATATTCGTCCCCATCACTCTCAGATAACCAAGTTTCTGTAACACCTATCACATCATAGTTACCTGTTAGTGCAGTAGCTTCAAGTTCTAGAATTTTGTTTCTGATACTTCTAGCATTTAGATAAATACATTTAATGGTTGTCTTACCTGAGTTGTTGTTCTTGTTTTGATGCGGTCTCCCTTCTGTTTTTTTGTTGATTTCTCCCCCCTTCCTTTCTAGTTTAAATGCTTCCGAACCTGCTCGAGGATCTTTTCTCCAAGTAGACTAGTTCCCTTGTTATTTAAATGCAGTCCATCCCGTCTATACAGATAGTCCTCGTTGTAGAAAGTGGTCCAATGATCAAGATAGGTGAAGCCTTCCCGTGTGCACCACGTCTTCAACCATTGGTTTTGATTTATTATTTCCAGCTGTCCATATGGTCCTTTGCAAGGTGCGGGTAGTATACCAGAAAATACCACAGTTTTGGTTTTCTCTTTTAATTTCCTTCCTAGCTCTCTGAATTTGTTTTGCAGGGATTTTGGTCTGTCTCTTCCAATGTTGTTTGTACCGATGTGGACGACTACTACCGGGTCGTCTCCTGTTCGTTCTAGGAGCCTGTCCACGTTTTCAGTGATGTGCTTGACCGAGGCTCCCGGAAGGCAGCACACTGTTGTAGTAAGGGGGTCCAAACTGCGAACTGAACTTGCTGTGTTTCTCAATATGGAGTCCCCAACAATCATGACCTCCCTTCTTTTTGCTGTCTGGTCACCACTGTCAATGGGGTCCTGGATGTTGTTCCTTTCATTCTCTTGTTGTTGGTTCTGCTCATCACAATTCTGAAGTGACTCAAATCTGTTGGTTGTTTTGATTTCTGGTGGTTGTGTTTGACGAAGTTTCTTTTTTTCCCTGCTTCTGCCTACCTGAACCCAGCTGTTCTGACCTTCTATCTCCCTGGTGGCTTTCAGTCTGTTAGGGGTGATGCAGACTTCCATGAATTGTGGGTGTGCCAGTTCCTCAAGATCTTGTTGCTGTCTCACTTCTTCCAGCTCCATTTCTAGCATACTTACTAGTTTATGCAAGTCCTGGATCGCGCGGCACTTTACGCACACTTGGTTTAGCTCCGCTGGGTTTTCTCGGATTTCCCACATCAAGCAGGTGTCACAGATTACTGGCTTGAAGACCATGTTGAGGGTTTTTTTTTTTTTTTGAAGTTTAGTTTCTTCTGCAGCCGTCAACCTGCTTTCAAACTGCTTCGAAACTGCTCTGTACTTTTCCACGCTGTACTTCTCCCACTTGCTGTCGCTGGGAAGACTGCCTCGTTTAACTGCGTTGTTCTGCTGTGCTGTCGGCTCCTCCCCTCGCCCGTGTCTCAGAACGCCGCTGAATTTGAATCAGCTGCTCCGAGTTTCAGCTTGTTTGTTATCAGAAAAACACACGCGGCTGTGTTTCCCCAATGTCCTCTGTTTTCCGATTAAAGCAATTCAAGATGCAATTTCTCCTTTCTGCTTCGAAACTGCTCTGTACTTTTCCACGCTGTACTTCTCCCACTCGCTGTCGCTTCCACTCGCTGTCGCTGGGAAGACTGCCTCGTTTAACTGCGTTGTTCTGCTGTGCTGTCGGCTCCTCCCCTCGCCCGTGTCTCAGAACGCCGCTGAATTTGAATCAGCTGCTCCGAGTTTCAGCTTGTTTGTTATCAGAAAAACACACGCGGCTGTGTTTCCCCAATGTCCTCTGTTTTCCGATTAAAGCAATTCAAGATGCAATTTCTCCTTTCTGCTTCGAAACTGCTCTGTACTTTTCCACGCTGTACTTCTCCCACTCGCTGTCGCTTCCACTCGCTGTCGCTGGGAAGACTGCCTCGTTTAATTGATGGAGGTCTGAGCATGCAAATGAGCCAGTAACAGTAACAACTGCTGCCCTCTCATTACCAATCCGAAGAATACAATTTACTCAAAATATTTATTTCATTCGACATTGCAGTGCAGTTAGTTGCTACAGAACAGTACCAAAGTTTAAACATTAATACAGCACAAAGGACAAACAATCTGTCCAAAGCAGATAAAAGGGTTTCAAAATTGGTTAAGCACACCAAACAGGTAAAGCTGAGTTGTAAAAATTCCTTTGCGTAATCACAAACAGAGACCTTTGTAAACATGTAGTTCTGGACATGACAATTCTGGACAAAAAGCAAGTCTCTCTCTTTTCCCCCTTAAATGCAGAGAGGGGGGAAAGCATCAATCAAGATGACAAGACAAAGGCAATTCGAGTGAACTGTCAATCATGAGCTGTGGGCAAGGCCAAGGAGTGTCCAGAGGTGAACAGACCCCTGTTTAGACATGTTGCGAGACGTTGGACACCACCCATGAATTCAATGATCAGATGAATTCACTTTTCCATGACTATACTTCTCCCACACTGTCGCATCTCGCTGTCACTGTATGAATTAATATTAGTATATTAACCATGTATGCTAATAATGTTTTGGTTGTTGTAATTACTTGACTAAGAAATCAATGAACTGCATACTATTCACGTATATCTATAACCAATCACCTTTTCTTTCTCTAATATTAGATTAGTTGTGCACCCTTTTTATTCTTAAATAAACTCTTGTTTTATATTTCTGACACGTGTGGCTGTCAATTATTGACCAGGAATTTCTGGTTCTACATGATGCAGAACTCATAAGGTATAAGATATATATATATATATATATATATATATATATATATATATATATATATATATATATATATATATAAATAACAAATGAGTAGTCTTGCTTTTACATTGTGGATTTTTTGAATGTAACAACTACGGAAGACCAATATTGAGGTTTTCCACTCTCCTTGAAGTTAAATTATTATAATAATAATAATATTATTATTATTATTATTATTATTATTATTATTATTATTATTATTATTATTATTAGTATTATTATTATGCTTTGTCTTTGAGTGTTTGAATTTCTGAATGTATTTTTTTTATACTCACAAAATCTTAGGGTGGTTAGTTGGCATTGCATGTGTAAAACACTGACTTCTGTGTACAAAATACTCTCTCTTGTACTATGTACATAAAGTAATGCATTTTAGGGTTTTCTAGGGATGTTTTATATGTTTAGACAGTGTACACATTTCTTTATGTTTTTGTTGTTCACAGACCATCAGATACTTGTCTCTCTGTGTTCATCCAGAATGACTGAATTGCCATACTTAGTTGAACTAAATTACTTCCAGTCTATATGCTCTCTATTCTTTATCATACTAAAAAGCTGGTAAAGCTATCCGTTCAAAGATCACTGCTACATGGCTTTCTGCAATAAGAGAATCCATTATATTGCCTGGGCGCTTAGCATTGAACAACAAAGATGAATAAATCAGATAGGCAGTCAGCAATGGGGAACATTCAGAATCCCTCACAAGGGCCTGTTCTGAACACAGAGGCAAAAAAAAAAGGATTTTGTGCAACAGACTTTTAGAATGTATTTTATCATCTGAACCAGCTCCACATTGTAGCTTTCACAGTGACTGTTAAAATGCAACAATAGCACTCTGACTCAGTTGAGAAACAGCTTACACATGGTTAGGGAGAGAGATTATATATATATATATATATATATATATATATATATATATATATATATATATATATATATATATACACACACACACACACACATACTGTATATATTCTTTTTACCTTTTTCTTTTGAAAGCATATCTGTGGTTCATTGTGGCAAAGTGGTTGATAGTGTGCATTTCCCCCTGTGATGTTCAGCTGGCGTAGGGTGGCTCGCTTTACCAGGTCGTAGTCAGAGGCTTCGGTGTCTCTTATGGCCTGATGCGCTGCCTGAGGCAGCATCCCAGCTGGTAGCCAGCCACTCCAAAGTGACCAGGTAAGCTTGGGGGTCATCCCCCGCCATCATTTTCATTGCCCATGCCCTTGGGGCCATCATCACGGGTCGCCAGACCAACCTTCTCCACCAACGCAGTATATCGCTCCTCTCTCCATCTCTCCACAGCCTCCCGTCTGCTGTCTAGTGCCTGCAACAGCACTGAAAGTGCTGTGTGATCCATAATCCTATGTTCTGACTCCACCTGTGGCAAAGTGGTTGATAGTGTGCAGATGCAGGTGTGAGTTAGTTCTGGCATCTGGCGATAGCTCAGGAACATGTTAGGTGTCTAGTGATAACACGTAACAAATAGACAGAACAAAACAAACACTCTACGATTACCCACAACAATACAGGTCCTTCCAGGTCACTTGTTAACAACCAAAACAAAGGAACAGATTACGATTCTCCATCCCCTTTTATGCTGTTTTTTTTTTTTGGGGGGGGGGGGGGGGGGGTTTGTCACACACAATAAATGTTTTGCATATATATGCTCCAGTAATATATGTGCTCCATCTTTAGTTTTTGTAATTCCATGAGTTGTAGCTATGACCAAAAGTTTTGCATCACCCTACAGAATGAACTAATTTTGCTTCACAAACCTGGTGAATAATGTTACGTTGATATATTAAATTACATACAGTGTGGTATACTATCTTGTGGCAGAGCAAAGCTCTGCCCTTTTAAATTGGCAGGGATGGGGTTAACTTCCCCTGCCTGCCTGGGTTTATTATGTTCAGGTGGCTGGGGTTGATTAGTTGATTAGGTTGATTAACGATCAATCAGCGCCCAGCCACCTGATATAAAAGGAGGCCTCAGCTTCTCATTTGGGAGAGAGGGAGCTGAGGAAGCAGGTTGGTGTTTGTTTTGTGGTTTTTGAATTTTCTAAATCCAGTGAAGGCATTGCCCAGCCTGGAAACTTTATTTTTTGTGAGTTTTATTTTTGCTTTATTTGTGTTTGAGTATCTGTTATTTTGCCCTTGTGCACTTTATTTTTGTTTATTTATAATAAAACAGTTATTTTTTTGAACTGCAGTCTGTCTCTGGGCCTCTATCCACTCGCCAGCCTGCCACATTTGGTGTCAGAAGTGGGATAGCGCCACCTAGAGGCTCAGAGCAGTATTTATTTTTTTTTTTTTTTTTGAGAAAAAAAAAATGGGAAAGAAGAGCAGACAGTGGAAAAGGCAGGACAAGCAGCAGCTGAAGAAATGTAAGCTGCTGCAGCCACCGCTGGAGGACCCGGCCAGCCTCTTCCCCTGGTGTTCCTGGTGTGGGAAGGAGGACCATCGTTGGCGGTCCTGCCCAGACGTGCCACCGGCAAACTGGTGTGGCCGGTGTGAGGAGGACGGCCACAACTGGGCAGGATGCCCCTACAACCAGGCCCAGGAAGAGGTGCCGTGTTCACCCCGGGCATCAGGGGCCACCCCACTACCTCCAGCACCACCACCTTCACCACCGTCCCAGGAGATCTGGGACTGGTTGATGCACCCTGAGGCAGACCTCGTCCACGATCTCCCCATAGTTATCAACACGCTGTGGCGTCGAGATGGGGAGAGGTGGGAACAGTGGGAGGAACAGCACCACCCGGCCTCCTTCCCAGAGGTTGCCCTCATGGTGGTTAATTACCTGGCGGTAGACATGGGAGATCCACCGGTCACTCCAATAAAGAGAGGTGAGCCGCCTTCCCGAGAGCCAGAGAGGGGTGAGCCGCCTTCCCGGGAGCCAGAGAGGGGCGAGGAGCTGCCGTCGCTCCCAGAGCCAGAGAGGGGCGAGGAGCTGCCGTCGCTCCCAGAGCCAGAGAGGGGCGAGGAGCTGCCGTCGCTCCCAGAGCCAGAGAGGGGCGAGGAGCTGCCGTCGCTCCCAGAGCCAGAGAGGGGCGAGGAGCTGCCGTCGCTCCCAGAGCCAGAGAGGGGCGAGGAGCTGCCGTCGCTCCCAGAGCCAGAGAGGGGTGAGGAGCTGCCGTCGCTCCCAGAGCCAGAGAGGGGTGAGGAGCTGCCGTCGTCCCCAGAGCCAGAGAGGGGTGAGGAGCTGCCGTCGCTCCCAGAGCCAGAGAGGGGTGAGGAGCCTCCGTCGTCCCCAGAGCCAGAGAGGGGTGAGGAGCCGCCGTCGCTCCCAGAGCCAGAGAGGGGTGAGGAGCTGCCGTCGCTCCCAGAGCCAGAGAGGGGTGAGGAGCTGCCGTCGCTCCCAGAGCCAGAGAGGGGTGAGGAGCTGCCGTCGTTCCCAGAGCCAGAGAGGGGTGAGGAGCTGCCGTCGTTCCCAGAGCCAGAGAGGGGTGAGGAGCTGCCGTCGCTCCCAGAGCCAGAGAGGGGTGAGGAGCTGCCGTCGCTCCCAGAGCCAGAGAGGGGTGAGGATCTGCCGTCGCTCCCAGAGCCAGAGAGGGAGGAGGATCTGCCGTCGCTCCCAGAGCCAGAGAGGGAGGAGGAGCTGCCGTCGCTCCCAGAGCCAGAGAGGGAGGAGGATCTGCCGTCGCTCCCAGAGCCAGAGAGGGAGGAGGATCTGCCGTCGCTCCCAGAGCCAGAGAGGGAGGAGGAGCCGCCGTCGCTCCCAGAGCCAGAGAGGGGTGAGGAGCCTCCGTCGCTCCCAGAGCCAGAGAGGGAGGAGGATCTGCCGTCGCTCCCAGAGCCAGAGAGGGAGGAGGATCTGCCGTCGCTCCCAGAGCCAGAGGGGAGGAGGATCCGCCGCCGCTCCCTCCGCCACCAGAGGGAGCCGGGCCGCCGTCGCCGCCTCCGCCACCAGAGGGAGCCGGGCCGCCGCCGCCGCCCAGCCACCAGAGGGAGCCGGGCCGCCGTCGCCGCCTCCGCCACCAGAGGGAGCCGGGCCGCCGCCGCCGCCTCCGCCACCAGAGGGAGCCGAGGAGCCGCCGCCGCCGCCAGAGCCACCAGAGGGAGCCGGGCCGCCGTCGCCGCCTCCGCCACCAGAGGGAGCCGGGCCGCCGTCGCCGCCTCCGCCACCAGAGGGAGCCGGGCCGCCGCCGCCGCCGCCGCCGCCGCCTCCGCCACCAGAGGGAGCCGGGCCGCCGTCGCCGCCTCCGCCACCAGAGGGAGCCGGGCCGCCGTCGCCGCCTCCGCCACCAGAGGGAGCCGGGCCGCCGTCGCCGCCTCCGCCACCAGAGGGAGCCGGGCCGCCGCCGCCGCCTCCGCCACCAGAGGGAGCCGGGCCGCCGCCGCCGCCTCCACAGGGACCTCCGCCACCTCCGCCACCAGAGGGAGCCGGGCCGCCTCCGCCACCAGAGGGAGCCGGTCCGCCGTCGCCGCCTCCGCCACCAGAGGGAGCCGGGCCGCCGTCGCCGCCTCCGCCACCAGAGGGAGCCGGGCCGCCGTCGCCGCCTCCGCCACCAGAGGGAGCCGGGCCGCCGTCGCCGCCTCCGCCACCAGAGGGAGCCGGGCCGCCGTCGCCATGCTACCTTGGAGATTCGGGGCCCCCTCAACCAAAGAAGGCTTGGGGGCTCCGACATCAACCCCGCCCACCACCACCCACCATAACAGCCCACCCAAGGGACATAATTGGACTCTTGGGGGGAGGAGGGGGGGGGGGGGGGGGAAGGGGGGAGTTGGCCGATTGCGGCCGGTGTACGTTGTACATGGGGGGAGGTGTGTGGCAGAGCAAAGCTCTGCCCTTTTAAATTGGCAGGGATGGGGTTAACTTCCCCTGCCTGCCTGGGTTTATTATGTTCAGGTGGCTGGGGTTGATTAGTTGATTAGGTTGATTAACGATCAATCAGCGCCCAGCCACCTGATATAAAAGGAGGCCTCAGCTTCTCATTTGGGAGAGAGGGAGCTGAGGAAGCAGGTTGGTGTTTGTTTTGTGGTTTTTGAATTTTCTAAATCCAGTGAAGGCATTGCCCAGCCTGGAAACTTTATTTTTTGTGAGTTTTATTTTTGCTTTATTTGTGTTTGAGTATCTGTTATTTTGCCCTTGTGCACTTTATTTTTGTTTATTTATAATAAAACAGTTATTTTTTTGAACTGCAGTCTGTCTCTGGGCCTCTATCCACTCGCCAGCCTGCCACATATCTATTCTATATACTTAACGAACACTGACAAAAATTGAAAAATGGGACATTTCTAAATCTAACATGAAATACTTTATTGCTTTTATGGCTTCCTGTAGACTTTTGCAGTATAATTTTGTAGTTTCTTTAATTACGTAATGTTAAATAAAAGATCTAAATTATGTTTTTAAATTATGTCTCAATCCTGAAATTCTAGGTGATGCTAAACTTTTGGCCATAGTGCATTTAGAGTGAGAAGTATTCACATATTTAACATTGTAAAGTAATGTAGGTGCATGCCTCAAAATTCCCATTGACATGAATAGGGTGCACTGCACAGCCACCTGTCATTCACGCAATACTCCACTTCACCCAAAATGTCATCTCTGCCACCAATAACCATGACAACAGTATTCATGATTTTCCTTAGAGTGATCATTTTAAATAATCATTTTATTAAATGTTGTGGTGGTACAAAATATTGCATAACACGATAAGTTATTAACTAACATTTCATATTTTTTTTCATTTGTAGCTGTAGGCGAAGGCTCAGATTCCCAGTTCACTGTGGTACATGCTGTTTCATTATTCACCATCATCTTTATGTCTTTTCTTTTCATCTTTAACAGGCTGAATTGAATGAAGGTCCTCAGGGAGCTCAAAAATAAATTGCATTAATGGTTTAAAAATAGTGAACAACATTTTAAAAGCTCAGTTTTAATGGTTTTCTGCAACAGCAGTTTAGTGTTAACAATCAATGTTTTTAATTTATCTAAATGTTCCTAAAGAGGGATAAAAACAAACAGTAACCCTTTTATGCATGACAATAAAATAGCTAAAGAGAAAATGGACACCGAATATTTTCTTTAAATATTTTTTCTTTTTTTCATTATCTTTTATGACATCAAGCTATCAAGTGCAGTGTAGAGCGTACATGAGTATTGTCATATCTCTTACATTTAATTATCTTAAATATAATCGAAAGTAACAAAATCATCTTGATGATAATCTGGATTTGTTTTAACCCTTAGTGGTCCATTTATTCAGGGCTTGTTAGTTGCGAGGGTCCAATTTATTTTCACACACGCTGTTTATTTTACACACGTTGTTTAAAATATTTTTTCAGAGTAAAACAGGTTTAAAAGGCACTGAATCGAAAAAGTACTGCATCAGTTTGTTGTATTTGTCACATACCTCTTTATAGACGTGCATACTGATAAATCCTCTTCTGATCACTTGTTTTATCACCAAACTCCTCAATAATGCGATCCAAGCCATTATTTTATTACTATAACATCTCAAAAAGCTCTGCAGATGGCCATGATATTCTTTGAGAGTTGGATCCGGAAGCAGCTATCTTCTTTGTCTGTATCCATGTTATGGGACTATCAGATACGTCTTTTTTTTTGGCTTCATTTGGCTCCTATTGGTCACACTTGGCCATTGAAAGATTTTCTCTGCTTTTTCCAGAGAAAAAATGATTAAAAACCTGTGCTTTATGCCTTTTTCATTATGTTTGACAGGATTTTAAATCAGACTGGAAGGGCAAAATTGTAAGGTTTAACGCTTTTCAGGCTTGGTTGGTTTTGGAAAACTGGTAACACTTTACATTAGATGTTTCTAATTGTGTATTTACATGTACTGCATTTAACTGTGTATTTACATAGTAGTTACTTAGTAAATACATATGTACTTACACATAACTGCAATGTTACTATGCATAGTTACAATGTACTTAATGTGTAAATCTTTTTGTACAGTGTAAACCTAACCCTTTTATGAATCAATTGTGTACTTACATATATTGTGCAAAAATATTTTTACATTAAGTGCATTATAACTATACATAATAAAATTATAATCTTGACTCAACCACTGACTCATTTTGTGACCATGAGCAAGTCACTTAACCTCCTTGTGCTCCATCTTTCAGGTGAGATGTTGTTGTAAGTGACTCTGCTAGTCTCTTGTAAGTCACCTTAGAGAAAGGCATCTGCTAAATAAATAAATACAGTAATTAGAGACACTTTCTGTAAATTGTTACCTGAAAATACTAACACATTCAGTACAACCCTACTCTCCAGCTGTCAGAACCTGAGATTGTAAGCATGAAGGTCACTGCTGTATCCCATATTTTATCCAGAATGGCAGTCACTTAGCTGGAAGATCCAGGTGGAGGAGGAAACTAGCTTGTAAATGGGAGAAAAGGAATCTGAGCTGCACATCTACCTCCTGACCAGGAAGGGTGCTAAGTATGGCTGGTGGTACACTTCACAGGGATGGGCCGACTAAATGGTAGAATGGAACCGGAAGTTGGCCACCTTGGGAAAAGGCTGTAGCTGTAAGACTGCTGAACGACTCTGTTGTGATCAGCTGAGTTGCGTGCAGTGATTGGATAGAGCGTGGCACTGCACTGATCACAGGGAGGAGTTTGGCAGTACAAAGAGGACACAGCTACATGACTACGTCCCGTTACTTTGAAACGTGACCCAGCCGGAGCGCTGCTTTGTTTTGGCACACAGATATCATGGGAGCTGAAGCTACCAAGCCAGCATAAGCACCCAGAGCACCTGCACTTCCACAGCACAGCCACCAAGACTTTCACTTGGAGCACCTGCACTTCCCCATCACCTCAATCTAAGTGTGCACCTGTAAATTGGACTGTGATTATTATTTATTAATTGAAACTGTCTTCTTTTGTTTGGGAACTGCAATCCCACTGTTTGTGCTCCCCCAACACCATTGTTGGTAGCGGTGGTAACTCTTTTAGAATAAAAAGGAACTACATTGATCACTACTGCACCTTTCACATCCTGACAAAGCCACAGGACCAAAATTAGATGAATCAGTTTGGTGTCTTTAAGATGGATGAGCAGAGGAACAATGGCTACCGCAGTGGAAATGAACCAGCCTGGAATGGAAACTGCTGGACATCCAGCAGAAAGAGAATTTGGAATCTGATGGCCATGCTTTGAAGGCACATACACTGGAGCATGATTTACGCCCTAGGAGAGGACTGCCGTGCAGGGGGTTTGCATGCAGGTGGACATATCCACCAGCCGGGAGATGTGCAGTGGGTTTTTTGTCTGAATGTCCCTAGAGGGACTATGTCATGGTGGAGCCTGTGCATGTTGAATGCACAGTAATAATCAGGAGGGTTCCCCTGATAGATTAGTCTCTGTTTTATGTTTTGTTATCACTTTAGGCTGAGAATTAGAGTCAGTGAGGAAGGCGTGTTCAGTGGATAGGGTGGAGTGGGTAAGGGAAAGGGGTGTGGGCTTGAACAGGGGAGGCGCTCATGCATCCCTGTTGGCTGCACTCAAGGTGGCGTGCATATAATACTGAAGAGTTAGCTACAGCGTCAGAGGACCACGCAGCTCCGGGCAACTTACAGGCAGGCTCACAGGTACCCGACCAGTCTACAGGGGTTGCTGGTGCATGGTGAGACGAGGACACCCTGGCCGACCTAAACCCTAATTTCGAAGGGCTCACATTTTCCTATATGAAACTGTTAATGCAGTTAATTTAATAATTTTTTTTGTATGTTACTTACATTCAATGGTACATTTTCATTGTTTATTAGAATTCTACCAAGAAGTTGCATGACAAAACACAACTGACATTGAAAACATGTCAAATGATTCTGTGTATTTAAATTCTTGTAAAGGCAAAAAATATATATATTTTAAGTTTTTCTTGAGAAATACATTTTCATACAGAAAATGGAGAAAAGGTTTTGTATCATGCAGTGAATTGCATTTTTTAAGATTAAAATGAACATGGCAAAATGCAAACTCCAGGTGCAGCTATTACAGTAATAATAATAATAACAGGAGTCTGATTACTTGCCTCTTAAGCATTTCATCAGTTTCTTCTTTCAATGCACAATCAGATTGGCACACAGGCAGTCTGTGCTGACAGCATAACAAAAAAAACCAAAGCTGGGAGAGAGTTCCAGAGAGTCGGAGCTATGAAGCTAAACAAGCGTTCTCCGAGTGTGGTCCACTTTTGCTTGGGGATAACAAACAGGCCAGAGTCGGAGGAAGTCAACTTGCATGCAGGGACACAGCAGGTCAGCAGGTTGAAGAGGTACGCAGGACCTGTGTGATGAAGGGCATTGTAGGTGAGCAGGAGACTACAGACAAAATAAAGAAAATATCTGTCTTTAAACCTACTGTCCTGAACAATTAACATGTTTGTTAATGCATTGTGCTTGGCCAAATTGATTAAGATCCCTTAATCCGAGGTGGGCATGTTACAAGTACCACTCTCACAAAGGTGGCTGCCATATTCTCTGTCATGTTACAAGGAAGACCGGGATAATGGCTTTTAAATTGAAGAGCAAATGCATTGCATTATTTGTCCAAGATTGCATTGATTGAAATGATTAAGGTAGTCTGAGATGGATGTATTTAGTGATGTCAAATATTGCTGTCTCCTGTTGGTCATCTTGCTGGGGCAATTCTGTAAATGAAGGCTGGTTCTCGTTGGGTTTTGATTAAAGAAACAAATGTAATCTTTGACAGGGACAGAGGGAGAAAAGGTCTGACCAATACAACTGACAATTCCGACTACCAGCACCAACTTGAGGGTTAGATAGAGCTGTTAACAGGGCCCCCAAACATACTTTAGCGTGGCCCCTTACCTACAAAAAACACCACGATGTGCTTTAAGCAAAGGAAATCATGAGTTAGCATTTAGAATGTTGGACTAATAATTAACTACACAGCCGTGCAGGATAGACTGCAGGAAAATCACAAAGAGATAACCTTTAATTAAAATATTTTTAATAAAGCAGTGTTTCTCTTATGAGAGTTGGTGTTGATGAAAATGTATTTTATAGAAAGAAAAATGTCATTTAAAATGAATGGTGCTACTTAAGTACAACTCTCCTGCGGTTACCCCATTAATTCCAGAAGGGCCAGACGGAAGTAGCCACATGGTTAATAGAATGATCTAACTATACAGTACATAAATCGTCCAACAAAAAAGCTAATTACAGTAAATAAAACATGAATTGTGTATGGATGCAATGGGGATTGTTAAATTATGCAACAAAGCTGACTTATATAACTCCACTGATTTGTTTGAAGTAAAGATGTAAGACATATATGGATGTTTTATCCCTTCACATTGTTTGAATATTCATTCTTGTAAAGAGATCAACATGTAATGAAATACCTAAATTTATTTTTTAAGCAATACCAGTTAGCAGCCAAGTCTAAATTAAGGACCAAGTCAGTGACTTAGTCAAACATTTTTCTGGGAGGCATTGGGAGTTCTGTAAGCAAAGTAACTATTTGTCTTTCTTTTTTTTTGCAGAATGTATAAATAATTCTGTCAGTGTGATTGACTAGAAGAAGATACTTTCATCAAGAACATGGGGTTTGTCTTTAGAAACGTGAATGCATGGTGTATCAATTACCAGGGCTTGTAGCACGTTCACTCTCCATACTTGTGTTCATACCACTAAGAACTAGCTGGTGCCAAGCAAAAAGGAACAATTCTATTGGACTAAAAATTAAAAATTCTCTGAACTAAGCAAAGCATCAGGCATTGATCACTCAGTGTACAGCAGGGCATCACATTTTTACATACATTCATTTTGAATAAGGGATTTCCCATGGATATAATTATGTTCATATAATGGTTGCTGGTTTATTAGATTATTCCTTCTGCCTGGTGCACGTGTAACAGGGTGGAGACTGTATGAGAACTGGCGACCACGCACACCTTAACCACTATGCAAAAAGAGCCAGGCTCATCTGTATTCATGGTTTTAGAGCTTTGAACCTCATCTCACCGAACTGATAGGGGAGAGGACAGAATTCATAATGGCAGTTACACAACACGACAATGTGTCCAAGAAAAAAAGTGACTATTGCAGGACATACTTTGTTTTTTAAAGATGTTTTTGTGTTGTTATTTCAGTTGTTTTGGGGTTTTTTTGTGGATGTCTTTGTCTAAGCTAGAGGTACACAGCAGCCATTTTACTGCCAATGTTTTATTTTACTATGCATCCTTTACTTGATTTGGCACTTATACTATTGTATAATGTAGACATTTCTTTTTTACATTTTGTTTTTACACAATGTATTTATCCTCTTTTCACTTTTTGGTTGCTTTGCTTTAGCATGGATTTTATGAAAGATACCATAACTGGCAGTTAACCAGTTAATCCTTTACAGTGATAGTATCTAATTGCTCTACAAATTTGAAATGATGAAACATGAAGGATTATTACTGAACAACTGCTTTTTGATGCCTTCTACAAGATTACACATGACGTGTGTGACGTGTGGCAGCTCTTTCTTCTTCACACAAGTTAGAGATTAGGCTTGGCATGGCAAACTATGATCCCAAATGACAACTCCAGCAGCTTAATGAGGAATTTATTAGGAAACTGAGACTGATTATCAGCTGCAAATTAGCCATAATGTGAGTAATCAGCAGAGATGTCACATTGGTTGAAGAAAAATGCTAAACAGCGGTATGCTCACCCCCTGTGCTAAATAAAAATTACCTGCAGCTCATAACTGAAAGCCTTGTTTGTGAAAATTCATCAGATAAGCCTGATACAGCTATCTTGAAAGGCATGCACTATGTGCCTGTAAGAACTTGAACAATGAAGGCATAATTAGAAAACAGTTCTAAGGTTACACTGGCCTATTTAAAAGAAAGTACAATTTGATAGAAAAAAAAAATAAACTTAATTTTTATCATTAAGTCACAGTTATTTGTAGTAAGGGATTCCATTATACACTATGTAGACAGTAACTTCTGCCATAGGAATCCTCTAAAAAGAACCAGCTTGCTACTTGCTACTATCTGTCACAGTACTCACAATATCAAACAGGGTAACAATGAAGATTATTAATGTTTGATATCAATGTTAAATATCAAATGACTTATTCTTATTGCTGTTATATACCAACAGATAAAACATAGTTTATAATTTTTAACAGAGTTTGCTAATTTTCTCTCAGTACTCTCTGCTGAGCATTGCAGTGTTCTTTTATTTGTGGATTTTAATATACATATTGATATTGAATATTGTTCACAGTCTGTGGAGTTTTTTAAGGCTTGTAGATTCTTTATACTACCCCCAGCATGTTGCAGGGCCTACACACAATCATGGCCATACTTTAGACTTGGTCCTTTCTCCGGGCTTTGGTGCTCATAGTCCATCAAAATGAAATCTTACTACCTCCAATCATCTTTCTATTCTTTCTAATACTGAGTTGCACTTACAAAATAAGAGGCAAATGCATTCTATTAAAACTCATTCAATAATCTGTTAACAACACCAAGTGTTCTAATATAATAAGGTTATCATCACTCACTCCTTCTCAGTCATTGTCATTGGATGGGTTAGTCAACAGTTATAATAGTCTTTTAAAAACTACCTTTGAAACAGTAGCCCTGGTCAAAATTCACATTGTCCCCTTTAAAAAAACTTCACTTTGGGTAACTGCTAACATACACAAGATGAAAAGGGAAGGCTGTAAATTGGAACCGAGATGGAGGACTACAAAACTGCTTATCCATTTTGACATCTGGAAACAGCAACAGGTGAATTTCAATAATGCTCTGAGGGCAGCCTGAAGCTCATACTTTTCCAGTATTATTAATGCAAATAATAATAACTCTAAGTGTGATGAATTTCTTAATCATTTTCAAAATTATGTTATTAATATTAGGAATCAAATTTCTCAGAATGGTCCTTAACTTGAACGTACCACATAGACCAGACAGTTCAGTCATGAAATCATTCTCTCTTCTTGTTAGACCCGAATAAGTTAAGGATGCATTCTTTAAATTTATTTTTAGTGATCTGTGTCCCTTTGTTTTGAAAATTCTTGATAAATCCTTGTCACCTGGAATAGTTCTTGTTGCTTTTAAAACTGGCCTGGTATTTAGATCCTACTATTTTAAGCAATTTTAGACCTATATCTAAGGTTTTAGAAAAGGTGATAGCTGGCCAACTCAATATATTTCTTGGCGGTAACAAAATTATTGAAAAGTTTAGATCAAGTTTTAGATCTGGTCACAGTACAGAGACTGCCCTAGTCACAGTGCTAAATGATCTACTAATGAGTGCAGACTCAGTTTCTATATGCATTCTGGTTCTGTTAGATCTAAGTGAAGCATTTGACAACGTTGATCACGCTGTTTTAATTGATTGCCTTGAAAGCTGGGTAGGGCTGTCAGGAACAGTTTTAGACTGGGTTAGGTCATATCTTACTGACAGGCAGAATGTTGTTTCAATAGCAGACTCTGCATCACAATTATCTACTATCTTCTGTGGTGTCCCCCAAGGCTATATTACTGGCCCCTTGCTATTCTCCTTATGCATGCTACCATTGGGTGTGACAATCTGTAAATACCATGTACACTGTCACTCTTATGCTGATGACACTGTAAAACCTGGGGATGCATCAGCTGTCTCCACCCTAATTGCATGCCTGTCGGAAGTGGAAAGCTGGATGTCCCAACATTTTTTGCAGTTAAATTCAAGTAAGACTGAAGTCTTGCTTTTAGGTTCTCAGCAGCAATTGGAGCTTCCATTCCATAATTCCATTAATACAAAGGTAACTATAATTCAAATATAACATCCAAGGCCACACACCCAGGATTTACAATTCACTCTTAGGTTTTGTTTCGAGGCTCATATTCATAATGTCACAAAAGTGTATTTTTATCATTTATGAACTATTGCCAAGATTAGGTATAGTCTAACATTTCCTGATGCTGAAAAGCTAATTTATGCATTTGTTTAATCTAGACTGGATTACTGCAATGCTCTGTTATTCGGGCTACCAAATCATGCCTTATTCCATTTGCAGCTTGTTCAAAATGCAGCTGCTAGGGTGTTAAGTAGAACGAAGAAAAGAGCGCACATAACCCCAGTACTGGCTGCACTTCAATGGCTTCCAATACGAATTGATTTTAAGATTCTGCTGCTGACTTATAAGGCTGGCTCCAGATGATCTGAAAGAGCTCCTGCCCCCCATGTCCACCTATCCATGCTGTAATGATTCTGGCCTTCTAGCTATTCCAGACTAAGACAAAGAGAAAGGGTGAAAGGGTTTTTTGCTATAATGCACCACGACTGTGGAATAGATTGTGACATGACATTAGAGAAGTAGAGCCACTTAATGTTTTTAAGTCAAGGTTAAAAACTCATTTTTTAGATTAGCTTTTGAATCCTGATTTTATGTATCAATCTATTAATATTGTAATTTTACTCCTCTCTTTTCATTCATTTTATTATTTGTTTTTCTTTCACTGTATTTTGGTGTTTTTGATTATTGAGTTGTTTAATAATTGTTATTTTACTCAATTTTATGCACTCAGTGTTTAATTATACTGTAATTTTGTAGTGGATTTTATTGTATTGTAAAACACTGTGGGACACTTTGTGTCAAAGGCACTACATAAATAAGGCCCTGTGTAAATCGTAATTTCACAGGCTGCGAGAAAATCGTGAAATTAACAATATTGTGATTTTTACAATATTCTTAAGAAATAAAAAAAAAATATTTCATAATTATTATTTGTATTTCATACAAAAAAAAAAAAAACATTTAATGAAACTGTACAGCTCTGCTGTGTGCCTGTGTGTATTATTCACCACGCACACTGTGCTGTGTAGTGATTATGTTATGTGACTATGTGCAATCTAGGCAGGAAATTAAAATACTACACACTGTAAATAAGAAAATGGACGTCGCTAAAAAGGATAAAAATGTGTCTGCAGCAGATCACGTAAAGCAGCATCCAGCAGGAGTTTACACAAAGATGGAGGTAAGCTCTTCTGTATGTCCTGCAGCGTTACTGTAGATCACTACTGAAAATCAACTGTTGACAGGTATTTAGATTCAAGGATTCACCGAAAGAGAAAGGCAGAAATCAGTATTGTGACTGCTTTTCTTGCAAAGAAACAAAAAACTGTGACTTCCATGTTCCAAAAGTTCACTGAAAACCATGAAACACGAAACCCACCATCTACTGCCTTAAATGGGCTGTTGACCAATTTAAATGACTCCATTCTGAGTAAACATGACTTGTTTATTGGCTGCATAGTGTTCTGTCCACACTTCCAAGTGGGTAGTATTCCTTTGAACCTCACATGGGGATTAGGGGTGTAGAATTCTAGCAGTTGGGGAATTCTAGCAGTGAATCTCATTCTGTAAGAATTACAAATGTAGCTGGGACTGTATTTTGATAAGATTTTCACAATGTTGTTATCAACACAAGCAAGTCCTTCATACAGTTTCTTCTGCAAGTGAAAACATTAAATTAAGAAGCAAGATTTGCCATTGCAATCCAAATATACTTTACCACCTCTCAAAACCTCAAAAGTTCATTTGTAAGTATTTATTTGTGTAATCTTTGCAAGCTGTGGAGCCAACTCAGCCACAGCAATGTCCATTGAAGAGCTATAGCGTTCCATTCAAAATACAGGCCTTTCATATATAGTGTTATTTTTTTACTTTGACACCAACACCAAAAATTAGGGTTTTAAAAGAGACCATTTCTTGTGCACAGTGTTTTAATGTGTAGTTAACAATGATTTGTTAATTCTTTTTTGAAGAACTAATATGTCTAATCCTTATCAAACAAGCCATATTACTATTATTATTTATCAACATATATAGGAGGTCTGTGATATGGTGGTGAGTAATGTACACAGTTGAAGTGGAGACCATTTAGACCATGTTGAAAATGTATGTATTTATATATTATTTTTTTACCAGGAATGTGCCAGAGTATGAGTACAAACAAGTACTCGTAACGAGTATGATCATTTTTCTGAGGACAATATGCAAGACATTTTGCTATTACTCATGATGCAGAGTAATCAGCTCCTAGATCCAGTAGGACAGTCTAGAGATAGTCTAGTGGAGACTGACAGAGCGTTTGGCTCAGAATCAAAATCTTTCAAGAGATTTATTACTTTCAGTTAAAATGGGATTTCTTAAGCACTTTTATAAAAGAATATAATTTTTTTAAATATACAAAACAAAACTGAGTGGATCTTGTGTAACTTGGGGATTTTAACCTTTTTAAAAGCTAGTCCTTCAGTTTGTGCGTGCGCTCAACCATGGAAATAGTTGAGTTTTCATTTTTCAAAGATAAATAAATAAATAAATAAAATAAAATCACACATTAGGACTCCAAAACAATAAAAGACCTTGCAAATAAACATTACAGCACTGTATGGTCACTTTCTGGTTAAAAATCAGGGCCACAAAAGCATTTCAATGGTCAGTTTTAGTCCCACCCACCTATGGTGACATCATGATTGCATGACTATTCATAGGAGTATTAGTTACTTTGATATCCCTATCTCTTAACAGTTTTATTGAACCACAATGCTTATTAGGGCTAATTTCAATTCAGCATCCTGAATATGATTTGTTTTCAAAAAATTTTGACTACAGCTTTGCCCCCCACCCCATTACTTTATGCCCAGCCTAGCAAGGCTGACACAAGAAGTGTTTAATCTAAACAGAACAGTGTACAGTGATTGTGTAAATGTTGCTAAATTAGCACTATTCATATAATACAAATGGGCTTTATAAATAGTCCTGAAAACAACAAACGCCACTACAACAACAATAGAACATCTCAGAATAGTGTACTTGTTAGCAGCACATGACAGATTCTCCAGGAGTCAGAGGGTTAATAAGAAAATTAATTTATCTTCTCAGCAGAAGAAGTAATTAAAGTCTAGGGGATGGCTGTATCATATAATTGAACATGAGTAATGAAGAGGCTGCATGTGTGGGGAACAATTAGTTTGGTAATTAAGACAGGAAGTTGAATATAACAAGAAGGAATAATGCACTTGTCACCTATGGCACAATTATATCTCAGTGATATAAAGCCAGAACACAGCGGAAGCAACACAAAGGACCCAGTGGATGAGATACACTTTCCACACCTGCAACTTAAAAGAGAGAGGACTTGTAGGACTGGTGATAGAGCACCTCTTGGTGAAATCAGGACAGCTGAATTAATACAATTCAAATGCATTAAACACAATGAAATGGGAATGAACCCATCAATTTATATTCAAGGTTTTTTTTTTTTTTTAGTATTAATAATTCACAGAATCTGGGCTAGGTCATGTATAATTTCCTGTTCTTTTTGCTAATTCAGGTCAGCTCAGACAAGAATTTAAAACCATGCAAGAAACGGTTGTGTTTTATTCTTTCTTTCAACTCAGAATGAGACTATTTTTGTTTTACTACAAATCATATATCTAACTTTTCATTCTACCTATTGATACATTTAAGTATGGTAGTTATTATAAAACCAACAACAAAGAAAGAAAACAGTGTGGTAAATAACTTAAACAAAATATGAATATATGAAACAGGTGTAATTACAGAAAGTCTCATTAAAGCTTTATGTTTGACCTTACAGAACTACAGCCTGTTATATCTCTGCCTTCAATAAATCAGACACAAGAACTGGCGACCCTAAATACTTAAACATATCTGATGACACAAATGGTCAGAACTAATGATAATACGGGCACAGGGCATTGTTATCCGTGTAATAGAATTCACTCCCAAGCTGTGTCCGAGCTAAAGTTATTGACTGCTTCAGAAAAACATGCACAGTTAGCAACAAGTTAGCAATCTGCAAAAATAATCTGATAATAGACTATCCTTGAGATGGGGAATTATATTCTATACACAGTGGCAGGTGATAATGGGGTTAATGTCTGAATTTGCTTGCTTTTTCTTTCCTTTGGCTGCATATCTCAGTAATAGTCTCTCTAGGGCCAGCCTCTTAATGTGATAGCCTTCCTTTTTGGTTAACTATCAAACAGTTTTTAGTTATATGACTAAAACACCATGGAAACAATTCCCCTTTATTGATCCTTGTTTAGCAGTTTTTTTTTTTAAAGACATAAATAACAAGATAGGAATCACAGATCAAACAATCTAAATGATTTAGGGATAGATGTAAGGATATGCACAAAGTGATTTGCGGGTGCAAAACCCCCGTAATGTGGCCATGAAGTCTGATTTTAGCGGCCGTTGAAACTGCGTTATATGTAAAGAATGGTGTTCTGCACCAGCTATCATATATAAAGAATGGTGTTCACCTGGTGTTCTGCACCCGCTATCAAATT
Organism: Polyodon spathula; assembly: GCF_017654505.1. Lineage (NCBI taxonomy): Eukaryota > Metazoa > Chordata > Actinopteri > Acipenseriformes > Polyodontidae > Polyodon > Polyodon spathula. Next base: position 4,779,439 of record NC_054536.1, on the reverse strand, counting down.
TGCACTTTGCCATCATTAATCCAGTAAATTATTGAAATGTATTAAAATGAAGAAAACAGCATGGAATTGGGTGGGATCTGGATAATAAGCAAGCTTTATAATGTGATGTAAGGATCTTGCCTTGCACTTAAGCAATTGCTGACCCTCCAAAAATGTACATTTCTTCTTACAAGGTGCAAACCATTGTAGAAGCGTGTAATTAAGAGCTGTATAAATGCACACACCTGCAGAGCCCTGTCATTGGCTTCAGGATGGAATCTGTAGTACACTTCCTGTTGCAGGAACACTTGGATGTTGTTGAAGAGAGGAGGAACACATTCAGAGGAGAAGGGCAAAATGAAGAACACCCTGCATATTCAATCCCAGTGTCACTTTGTTTTGAATGCCAGAGAATGTGGTGCTCACTCCGCAGGTCATCCTAGACCTAATAGCTGAATCTAGGGACTACTAACCCTACACATTTGAAAGTGTGTGAAACTCTGCGCTACTCAGCATCTGGTTCATTTCAGACCACAGTTGAAATGTTTGGAGGTATAGTAAAATCCACCTTTTCCAGTGTTAGGCAAATTTCTAGATGTAATGCTGAAAAGAGCAGGCCAATACATATCATTTCATAAAGATACTAGCATAACTGATGTTGGCTGAGGCTTTTCCAAAAAAATCTGTTTCATGCTGAATGACCTCAGCCGTAATAACTCTCACCTCTTTCTCAGAAAACTTTTCTTTTCTGTGTGCTAAGAGTACTTTGCTGCCATATTTTTCTGGTTTGTATTTTCGTGCACCACAAACTTTATACTGCGCCGAATGCTCTCCGTACTCCTAACTCCGGCACCTCAGGGCTGCAAGTGAGGCCGCTAAATAGACCAGTGCACTCATTCAGACCCTCATTATCATGATTGCAGATCATTATTTGTGCGTGTTGAGTAATTTGCGTTGCTCTTAAACTTACATAGGGCGTGGTGCAAAATAATTGCCTTCCGCAATGCAATTGAATTTTGTATCTGCAATTATTTGCACAAATTATTTGCATTTTGCCTCTTTAACTCACAAATCTTCGAGATTTGTCCTTTGTTTGATTCCTTTCGACCAGCAGCTTGTTGTTGCAGATGAAACTTGTTGACATCTATACTGTATGTCTTCCATGCACCAAACCGCTTGTGTTTGCAGTTTTGCAGTCTCTTCACTGTCCTTTCAGCCTCACCCAGTCCAGATGCCCCCTCCTAGCCATGGTCAGCTTCAGTTCAGTATTCCTGCTAGGAACCCCAGGGCCCTTTTCCTTAAGACACAGCAGTTTGCTCTTTTTCCTAAGAGACAGCAGTTTCATTAATTAGCCCATTTATATAATTAATACACAATCATGTATTATCATATTGAAGGACTATGTCCTACAGTGCAATGTACAGCTCAAAAGCTAATACAATATACAAGACTGAATAGGACAGTGCAGAACAAATGTTATGGGAGTTGCATCCCAGCATGAAAAACAAACTGCTGATGTTGAGGCGTACTTAAAAAGGTGAGACCAACATAAGACTTTGGAATGATATCCAAAGTATATGATCATATTTTCTTAACATAATAGCAGCTTTTTGGTGTAAAGCACATTTTTGTACTGAAACACCTTTTAGCAGCAATTGCAAATTTATATTATTTCCGTAATAACACAATCTTGTAATATTCCTTTGACTACAGCTTTCTTTGAGAAGAGATCTATCTTTCACAAGTTAATTCTGTTTTTGTTTTTTGGGGTTTTTTTTAGTGATTGCTAAGGCATTCTTCACAATATTCATTGGTAATCAGCATGCAAATGGAGAGTAAAGCAATCCAATATGTTCATTGGCATATTAGACTAATACAATGTTACCATTAAGAAAGCCAGAGGGAGATAAGACAGCGAAAATGTCCAAGTGGACTACATCACCCGGAGAGCATGACCACCCAGAAGTCTCAGCAGTGTGGGTACACTTCAATAGCCATGAGACACAGAATGATCCTGTGTAGTTTCAATTGGATTGCATGTACGGTTTAAGAATTCTGATCCTTCTGTGTAATGTGGCAGAGTAGGGGGAGGAAAGGTAATCCTGGTGGGTGATGGGACTACATCCCCCAGAATACCACAGGGCTGCCATTAAGACATAATTCGAAGCCCCTGGGTCTAATATAATGAGGGAATCTGTCTATCTATCTATCTATGGATCTATAGATAGATCGATAGATAAATGGATATCATAAGAAAAAAAGACACCCTACTCAAAAGAATTAAGGAGCAAATTTTAAACATGGAAAAAATAACCGTAAAAATTGTGTTGTTAAGGCATTCGCCAGATAGAACTTGTATATGTTCTTAAATTAATCAGCTAATAGATTTTTACTTGCTTTTCTTGTGGAAATTTACAATAAGATTCTTCACTGCCCACCAAATACTGACATTTTTTCTGTTTTAAATTTTTATTCTGTTTCAATCCTACAAAAAGTGAAAGAGTTTCATTGGTCCCCAAGGTTGCTATCCATTACGGCATATTTATGCTCTCACATGGAACACTTTACTTCTGGGTTTGCATGATTAAATTAATCTCAGAGTTTTTATAGGTAGGCTATTCCTTGCAAATACATTAAACTGAGAGGCAACTGTAATCGACGTCCAAGTATTTAATGGCAAGTGTACAGCGAGTCTCTAGGAAAACCAGGATGATATAATGACAGCCACATAAAAATATCCATAACTTTAGAAGCAAGTGTCATATGGGTTATAACTTGATTTCAGTACTCAGGAGTGATAATATTGGATTCCATATATAGCATCTGTTGCTTCATTATGGAGCAGTTTTATTTTTTTTTTGTAGCACTGTTATATTTGTCTTTATGTGCTCGTGTTACAGTGAATAAATATTGCTTTGTACTAGGGGTGTGCTGGTAATGTCCTAGCTAATAAATACAGATATTACTGTACTTCTTCTTTCAAACTCTTATTGCTACTACTAATAGTGTATGTTAAAAAACATATATAGCATGCAGTAATGCAAACTGACATATTACTGATTGAACCGCATTATTTATGTTGTCAGATACTGAAACCAACATAGCACCTGCTGTTCTACAAAGATTGATGTTTGCAAAATCTCTTCCTGTTGTGTGATTAATAATTTGGTTAACTGAAAGAGTGCATGTTTATGGGTGCTGTCCTACTTTCAGAAAGACTCCCAATAAAAAAGTAATTATTTTGCTTAATTTAGACCCTTACATTAAACCAACAAGATTTACTGAAATTGACTGCTCTGTAAACGCAACAAATCTAGACGCTGATCCCATGTACAAACTACATTTTGACCTTAACTAGGATCCCTTTGCTACACAATTATCTTACAAGCTTGCATTCTGTCTGACAAGATTGATGAATACAAGAATAATAGGTCTCCGGTTCCATTAGCATCTATTGATTAAGTGCCAGCAATTAAAAGCAGCGGGTTCAATTATACCAGACACTGAGAACAAAAATGGAGTGGCTGCATGACTAACTATTATATAAAATAGCTTTTATTTATATAAAACATGTGAAAATGTATTTTCCTAGATAAACCATGTTACTTAGGTTTAAGACACCACTAACTTTAATAAAACCGTCTATCTTGAAGTTGCTTGTTCAATATAATCTCGATTGGGCCCTACAGTGGGTTTGTCGTGATAGAAATACTCTTGTTGCTAAGCCAGGTCTAACTTGACTTTATTTTACTTGAAGGGCTGCACATGATTTACATGTATTTATCATTCACCTCAAACATATTAAACTTGAGGCTCTTTACAATACAACTAAAAACCATCAAAACAAAAATAGGGAAGTAGCTGAGTCAATATGAGGATGACTCCAAACCAATGAATGGAACAGGAACTGGTAAATAGTAAAGCTCCAGAAACAGACAGCATACAACTAGAGCAAGAAATGCATGTTTTCACACATACCGGTAATGTGGGGCCTGGGTGCACAAATCCCATTGCATCGTGCAGTAGATGTTGCTTCCTCAATCACCAAACGTCAAACTGAGACATCATTTCCATGCACTGTGCTTGAATTCAGTAAGTGCCACTTTAAAAACACCAGTGTAATCCACTTTACATGTGCAAAGTAATAACTCATCTTAAAGGAGCCTACAAACAAGGTAGCTGGTCCAAACCATGAACTTGCTAGCAGCTGCCAACTGTTTCCAGTGTTGCCAGTGTAAGGGGTGTTTTGATTGTAAGGGGTGTTTCATGTTGTATACTAATCTTCAATTTATCCATGCCTTAAACTATATATATATAAGAAAAAGGTAGTAGTATACTGTGTGTGATCTACAAACAAATATGCCTAAGGCATGTGGCTTCCTGTTCCTGACATTTCTGTTATAAAGACTGACATGGATGCCCTTTACTGGAAGTTACTGACCCAAAGGGCTGAGGGTTCTAAACACCTCTGCAAGTCATTTACTGACAGTAAAGGAACAATATGGAGCCTGAATGTCATTTACTGACAGTAAAGGACCAACACAGATGTACAGCTCTGGTCAAAAGTTTTAGATCAGTAAAAAAAAACAAAAAAACTATATGAACATAATTTTGATATTTTATTTACATCATGTAATGAAAGAAACTACTAAATTATATCTCAAAAGTCTATCGGAGGCCATAATAGTAGTACAGAATTTCATGTTAGATTTCAAAATGTTCCATTTTTCAATTTTAGTTGAGTTTTTAGTTAAGTATATCGAAAAATTATAAAGTGGTATGTAATTCAATATGTTACTGTAACATCGTTCAGCCGGTTTTTCCTCGGCTTTATGAAGCAAAATGAGTTAATTCTATAGGGTGATGCAAAACTTTTGGCCATAGCTGTACTTACTTGTTTTTATAGGGGATCGACACTATGTAACATCTGAGGTTATTGGGTATTTGTATACAACTGCTATCATTTTCATGATAAGTGATGAGGCTTTGTGTTTACAGTGGCGGTCTTCACCAGTAAGTTACAGACTGGCAATCCTGTATTCTGCAGTCTCCAACATTCCAACAGGTGTAAAATTAGTATTAATGGTGTCAATTCTCAGTTCCAAAAAAGTATTTCTTTCAGCTCCATCAAACAAAATATGTAAAAAATTATCCCCTTCGATCACTTTTATTTAATTTGTAGAAATTTTAAACAGTTTGTATAAATGCCATGAAGTTCGAGAAGTTGACCTGCCAAAACTTTGAAAACAAAAAAACAAAACATTATGCATTATAAAATAGATACAATATAGAATACTTAGCATGGTACATTTAAACATGTATGCAGTCACTGAAGAGGACTGAAAGATCCCACAATCCCACACTACGGTAGCACCACTCCATTTGAAAACATGTAAAGGACATTGGCTATCATTTTATGCGCTCAGTAAAACAGCATTATTTGATCATAAAACAACACCAGTCAAAGTTATAGATGACAGCAAAGCAACAATTTCAAAACAATGGTGTTAGTCGAGCTATGTAATACAGTGGCCTGATATACAACTGTTTTCATAACCTGACTGCAATACAGGCATTATAGGGTTAATTATCTCTTGTTTGAAAAGGAAATCAACTCCTTTGGGGTTTATGCCATATCACAGTGTTTATTGAACGTTAAGCCATGGCCAACAGGCTGGTTAATAACGATTCAAGCAGCTGTCAATCTCTCTGACCAATGTCATTAATATTTCACACTGCCAAATAACAGCAATTAAGAAGCAGGTCTAGGGGAAGCACTTGTGGCAAAAGTGTTTCTAACACCTTAATGCAAAATCTACAGTTTAGGAAAAGCATTTCCAATGGGACGTTCAATGATTTTTAAAAAGTATCAATCTAATGCTTTTATTTTTGACATTTTAGAGCATTATGCTGATGCTTTTGTTTTTACAATGCATATCAAAAAGGGAAACTATTATGTTCAAAAAGGTAGATATTTCTTCTGTTTGGATTTTTTGTGGGTGTGATGGCATTTCCTGTTACTAATCAGATTATACTGTAAGCTCGAGGACTTGCAGAGGAAAATACAGGTGTATTTAGTAGAAGGGAAAACAAATGTATAGTGTAAGGGATAAAGGATAAGTGGAGTAGCAGTAGTATGAAAGTGGTGCCAATACAGTGCCTTATTATTAAAACTGGGCTACTGCATGTTAATTTATACATTTATTGACTGTCCCTATAAATGATAATAGTGGTGATTCTTTAGTTTTTTATTTGTTTCAATTTAACATTCACACAGTACAAAACCACTTCAGATAATACAATGCTGCATCAGTGTAGATTATGTGCAAACCTAATAGAAATTGATTGGTGACTAGTATAATTTATTTTAAGCCACATGGTCACAGTAGCTCCCCACTAAGCCACATCTAACCTGTACTACTATATGAATATTATAATCAAGTACATGATATACATTAATAAACAAAGGCAGTTTACCTGAAAGAAATGGTCCTCGCTCTTGACAGTAAATTCCAATACAGCACATCCTGCCATGTAATAATGTTTGTTTTTTTGTTTTGTTTTTAACATTCCAGCACTTTGTTCTCGACCAGGTCTTGTTTGGATGGAAATGGACTGGAAGGGACTGAACAAATCCAAGTACATAAACGTGTGAAATTCATCCAGCCTTATCACAAGATAGCAGGGCCTAGATCAGGGGTCTTTAACCCTGGTCCTGTAGAGCCCCTATCCTGTAGGTTTTCTTGATATCTTTACATCATTAAAGCTAAATATCTGGAACACCTGTTAATCTTGAGTAATTAAGCCAATACTTGGTGCAATTAAATAACTGAGAACTCGGTTGAAACGATAACCAGCAGTACCAGTAGCTCTCCAGGAGCGGGGTTGGAGACCCTTGTCCTAGATAGTACTTACACTATCCAGGACTGCTGGAATCTTCGCAGCAGAGTATGGACTAACAGGGAATATAGTGCATGTTGCTTCACAGCAGTGTATGAAGTAACAGGGAGTATAGTCATATTGCTTCACAGCAGTGTATGAAGTAACAGGGGGTATAGTGTATGTTGCTTCACAGCAGTGTATGGAGTAACAGGAGGTATAGTCATGTTGCTTCACAGCAGTGTATGAAGTAACAAAGGGTATAGTGTATGTTGCTTCAGAGCTAAGTATCAGTAGCCAGGTCAGAAGACTAATGCTCGTGTAGGGAAGGACCAAATGTGGGGTGTGTGAATTAGTGAGATGGGGTAGTGAGAAGGGGAGGGGACAGCGAGTATTAAGGCCAGAGTATTATCACTGAATGACCAAAAAATGACCAAAAAATATATACTGACCTGTAAAGTTATGTAAACAAACAAACCCCTGACAGCAGTAAAGTACAAAAACATTGTCAAGTGCATAATATAACATCCACTGGGGTTAATGGGTCAGTGATTCTGTTAGTTTACCAGAAAGTTCAGCAACTATTATATAAACATTTCTACATATAGAAAAAACTTTTTTTTTTTTAATTGTTTTTTTTTTTTTAAAACCTGTTTGAGGATCCCTTCTACGGACCAATAGTAGCATTGCATTCAACAGAACAAAGCAATCTATTTTCATTTGGAACTGTTTTGAACCAAGGTTGTAGCATTTATGTTGTGGAGTAGTTTTACTACCCGCGTGGTTTTGTTTTACCTGTTTTCCCTTGTGCTCATAATAAACCCTGGACTTTTTCATCTAATACCACTGTCTGTTTATTCAGTGTCTGTCTTCCTGTTCACAATACATATATTGGTATTAAAATGGAATACCCTAAGTTTGCAATGTAATAAACATTATCTTGCCTGATAAGGATATTATGGTAGTATACTGACCCTGAGTGCCTCTAATTTTAGACAGACAGCTGCTCAGAATGACCTCTTCTTCAGCAGAATACGGATGTTTAGTTGGCAGATGTTGTGAAAATGTTTGTGTCTACAACACACTGCCTGAAGCAGCAATGGATAATGGCTTAGAATAAATGAACAGCAGATGAATAAGAGTGGCATGTCTTTTGGCTTTGTTCCTTCCTTTTCTTAGCCTTTTGTGGAAAAAGCAAAATGACTAAATCATAACATGTCTTGACAATTAGGTAACATCCTGCTTCCTGGTTCATTTTGCAGAGTGAGAATTTCGTTAAATTATTAGATGTCAACCGATTAATTCGGTTTATTTTCATTGCATTTAAATAACAAATTATAAAATTATGTCAGGTGATGAGGCCACTAATATAATTTAAGCAGTGCTTAACATAATTGTAGTTGTTTTATGTGACTGGGGAATTCCCTTGGGCACACTGCCTGGCCAGAAAACTAAAGAATATCCTTAATAGCATAGCTTCAAGCGTAGTTCAAGGCACATCGTTTGAGTAAAAACAAGTGTTGCTTGTGCAGTGTTGCAGATTCTTGTCATTTGAACAATTGTGGCACAACTGCTACCTGGTTTTCTGCAAACATCAACATTCAAGGCACACCCTGTGTAACGTGTAGTGTCGTGTGATGCATTGCTGTTATGGATTCTGTCCAGTCCCCAATCAGTGAGATGAGATGAGGTTAAACACTCCAAAACCACAGATGCAAACAAGCCCTGCTTTTTTGCAATGTCTTTTAGACGCCCTCTTGCAGTGTGCAGGGTCACCAGTTAACACCCAGCCTCCGTGCTGTTACACCTGCGTTATTCGTAGGATGAGCCGGTAGCCCTGGCAACCACTATCATACCCCAGTAACAGGGATTCTTCTGCCCATAACCATTACTGAATAGTTGCACCTAATATTTAACATATTTGATTTTTCAGATGAACACTATATTATAATATAATATAAATAACCATTGTATTATATAGCATTTTAACAATTGCTCTTCCTGTTAAAAATAGATCTAATCTCATTCAAATATCCAATCGAGGCTGCCTCCCATTCCATTTTCAACCCATATTCTTAACCAGTCTGATGTGTTTGCTGCTAATGCAGACACTAATAACTCCTCTCATATTCAATACAGCATGTACATATATCCTGTAGATTAGGATACTGTTATAGCTGTCATGTTATTCTGCAAAGTGGATAGATACTGGTGGTTTTGACCATGTACTTACATCTTTCAAAAAGAAAGGGTTATGGTGCCCTAGATTCAGCTGAAAGTTGAATTCCCAAATATGTACTTATTGCTAATTCTCTCTGTGTCCTCAGACAAATATTGCTGCTGTGAAAGGCCATATCCAGTAATGAATCACAGCACTGTCATGAATTCAGCTCTGCGGTTTATTATATGCTGAACAAATGGGCTGAAGCAGGTAAACGGCAGCTTCGGAAATAGTTACAGAAAGTCAAAGCAAGATGATACATTAGTATCAAGTTGTTCTTGGTTTTGTTTTTTTTTTTTTTTGTTTGTTTTTTAATCTATCATGGTATATTTGTTGAAAAAATGTTCATGATTGTGCAAAGGAAACCAGGGAAAATATGTACAAAACTTCTAGAGCAAATGGTAGTGTTCTCCTGATGGATTGGGAAAGTTTATAAACATGCATTAACAAAAAAAAAAAAGAAAGAAAAAAGTACAAAGTTAATAGTGCTAAATACTTTCTATGTATGTGGTCCGATAAGTTTAAAACAACAACGGAATATGGCACAGAAACATGGCATTTCTTTCTGGGAATAATTATTTTGTTGGTTGATAACATGTTTTTTTTACTTTCATTATTTAAGAATAAATAGCTAACAATAACCCATAATCTCACTTTAATCTTTTTATAAGAATTTTCTGGAAACCAATGTCTATGTGACACTAGGCAACTGTGAAGAATATGCATTTAAAAAAAGCATTAAAATGCATGCATAAACTATTTAGATAGCAATGTGAGAAAATGAATGTTTTCTTAATTTTTTAGACATCACTTATAGCTGTAGCACGAGGAAAAGGTAGAGGTAAATTAAAGTCTGTGTGACAAAGAACTCTTGAAATAGGTTCCCTACCGCCTCAGTAATGAACTATTTCCTATCTCTACTGAGCAGACATCTTTAAATAGCTAAGTCTTCTGTTGTTTGAAATCCTTCTCCACGAATTTGACTCTCTGGAGAAAGGCTGACTTTTCGCTCTCTGCTAATAAAATCCCAAAACCTTCTTTTGTATCCCTCGGTTTAATTTGAAGAATGTGTGACTCAGGGGTGACTTTTACACGTCTGGCCCTTGACCTTGACAATCATACTAATGGCAGACTGCAGAGAATCAATCAGTTTTCTTCATAAAGGCAGCTGTCTTCATAATTATCTGGTTTATTAATATCATAACTTAAAAGATAATAAGGGACAGGAAGATGTTTGGTTTATATAAAAAAATTTAAAAAAACAACCATGAGTCAGAATTAAGGTAATGATTAAAGAAACTGTTATAATTGCCTGCTCGGCTCATCAGGAGTGACACAGCTGCATTAACTGCTCTAATCATCCTCTAATTCTCAGAGCAAGTTCCCATCTTAAATATGTCCTTTATTAAAGCTTGCAGTCCCCCGGTTTTTAGTCTTAATTTTTGCTTCCTTCCTGTTTCCCCTGGCAACCAAATTAGAAGTGTGCGGTCTGGGGCGAGTGGAGGCGGGGTTACAACAAGCATCTGTCTGCTGCAAATCCTTTCTCACCTTGGAAAGGATGGACACCGAGAGATAACAAGATTTTCTGCCGATAGCTGGAACTAGGAGATAACAAAATACACATTTCATAATCAAATATTGATTTGTTTCCATCCTGTTTCAAAAAGTTTGAGGATCCAAAATGTCATACAAAGCCTGCATTTTTAAAGAAGGATTAACCTTTTTTTTTAAACTTGAAGCACATTAGGATTTACTGGGCTCTGGTGCAGGACTGTTTTCCTTTGTGCTCATAATAAACCCTGGATTCATAAATTGCATTCACCCAGCTTTTCTGAAGAAACAACACCACTCTGAGAAATGCCATTGCAAGTGTGTACATATTGCTGAATAAAATAAATCTGTTTCCCTGTGAGGCCATATGGTCTCTCTCTTTTATAAGCAGACACCCCACCCTTTACAATCCACAACAGCAATTCTCCATTCTAATACATATGCCTATGCAATGATTTATATAAACACATGTTAGTGACAATGACAAGCTGAGCTACTATATTTTTATGTTTCAGTTAATGGCACTGGACAAAAAGTTGCTGAAAAGTAATTATAGCTCTTTAACACTAGCAACTCAATAGCCACTTTTTGAATGGCTTTTGCAATTGAAATTTCAATATCTCTGCGAATGTGAATGCCCGTTCTTAAGTGTTACTAAATATTTGAATTAAATACCCATACAGTGTTTCAGCTGCAGAATTGTAAAAATGAATAAGCTATAAGCACTTGCTTCTGTAACTGCTACATCCGCAGTATACAGTGTGCACCATATTGAAATCAATATAATATAGCTGACAATTTAGTCAGGGCTTTGTAATACAATCAAAGTCATTGTGAAAGAATGTATTTTATATACCTTTTGAGTTCTGAAACACTAATGAAAGTCATTCTACACATATTATTATTATTATTATTATTATTATTATTATTATTATTATTATTATTATTATTATTATTATTATTATTATTATTATTATTAGCAGTTGTCACAAAATATACACATTGAATCACAATACAGTGTGATATAGCTACGCTACTTTTTTCTCGTCTGCCTGTCCTCCGAAAAGAGTTACCACCAACAGCTCAAGCCATGCGAGCCCCCTTGCACTCCACACCACTCCTCAGGCAGAACAACTTTGCCGCACTGAGCGTGTACAGGTGTAAAAAAAAAAAAGTGCTTATTCTAAGCTCTCTGCACAAATCACTCACCATCAGGATTGATGCTAAACGAAAGCTAGAGACTGTTTACAACGCAATGAAGTACGGTGTGGATATTTCGGATCAATCTGTATTCTGTGAAAGGTGGTACTCGCTGGTGGCCTGTGGCTGTTTTTTATAATGTTTTGGACCTGGCAGCTCTCAACGCTTTGGTTTTGTACAAGAAGTGCACCAGCAATACAATCACTCGGTGGGACTTCATTTTGCAGCTAGCCGTGGAGCTACGGCAGAAACATTTTGATAAAAGACACGAAAGCCGGCTGGCAAATACCCCTCAATCTTCAGCCAGCGCTGCGCCCACTGGCACACAGAATAAAAGACAATGCCAGGTTGCTAAATACAATAAAAACAGAACTTTTGATGTCTGCACCCATTGTGAAAAGGCATTCCGTGACAAATGCACTGGTACAGTTGTAAAGCGTGTTTTCTGTGTAGATTGTATTGAGAAAGCTGTAACAGAACTCTAAAGGGACAGACAGAGCCTTTGAACTCTGTTTCACGCAAAGCGCTTTCACGTTGCATAGGTTATGTTCATTTTTGTTATATGCTAGTTTTATAACTGGTTATTATGTTTTATAACGTTATATGTGCATACAGCTTTCTACACTTGTTCACACAGAAGTTTATTGTGTAAGGTCTATTTTATTACAGTTTTTCATGCTTATGTATATGTGGTCTTTTTGAAAAAAATAAGAAAAAGTTTAATTTTCAATATAAATACGGAGTTTCTGCTCTTTATCAGACGTATGGCATAACATGGTCCTATGCTATTGTTTCCCCTCACTGGTTTTCACCAGGCCCTCATTAATGTCTATGATTTAATTAAGCCATATAAAGCTCACCACTGAGTCCCCTTTCCAGTACCAATAGGTATGTCTTGTTAGGAACACTCATCATAGAAACTTGGATTTCAACCCCCCAGACATTAAAACTCACATTAGTTGCTAAAAAATTATTTCCTTCAATTACTCCCCACCCCCCCGGTACCATTTAGTTTCAATCAAAGACAAGGTTAACAAATTAGTCACATTCTCTTTGGCAGACCCTACTATAGCCTTCCTGACACAGACTGGTATCATTATGTTTTGACTGAAGTTTTTTACTTTAAGTTAATTTCTACACTATACAGTTTTCTCTTAGTTTCAAACTCTTACAGTTCCTTTATTATAATAAAACATTTACATGTATATTCTGCTTGAAATATTCTAGAATACCTGTGTCCAGCTTAAACAATTAAGATCAAACATACTTCCTTTTTCTAAATAAGACACTTGATGCTCGTGTCTGCCTTTCTGCTCATGGTTATAAGCCTTGGCACCAGTAGCTCAGACAAAGACAAGCTTAGTTTATTTCACAGGTGTTTTTTGGTCAGTGTGACCCCAACCCAGCTCCCTTTTTACTCAGAATTAAAAAGATACAATAATATTTTTTACTCTAACAGAATTAACAGGAATATAGAATGCTCTAACATAACTATAGGTTCTGCTCTCAGTGAGTCTGTCAAAGCCACCACGGTGTGTCTTTAAAAGCCTGAGTAAATTTTCCTCAGATGAAAAGACTAACACACTTTTACAATGTTTGATATTTATACCTTCGTAAGCAAATGGTGATTCCACTCCCATTTGTCTTACTTCTGTCCAATGACAGGGGTTTCCTTACACAATACTGTATAGAAACTTAATATAAAATCATATTAAAGTAAGAAAATTAGATATAATCATTGAATTAACTGAATTAGTATATTTCACAACGGCTTAAAACACAATGTGTTAAAAATATTTTGTTGATAAAAGACACACATAATTTTATAAATTGATAATTAAATGTAAAACTTATAATTAATAACATAATACCTCATGCAGAAAGTCATTACTACACGGATATGTTTAGTAGTTTTTTAGTCTTTAGCATTCACCATTTTTGCTTTAACTCATCTTGTACAGCACAGTTGTCTTCACATATAGGAACACCTCCTAAGAGAAAACTTTGTCTAAGGGAACACCATTGTGGTGAAACTGATTTTTCCTATTGCAAACGCTCTGGCTAAAGGAACAGGAACTTTGCTTAAAAGATCAGCTTGTTGGCACCGCTAGCGATTTGTTCACAATGGATACAGTAAAAGCAGCATGTCATCGCGAGAGTGTCTTGAGGCACATTGATTGGTTTATTAAATCTTTCCAGAACCGCCATCATATCGTTGAATTGTTTTGTATTCTGATTTCCACGAGTGCACCTCATCACTAGAAAAATGACACGTAAAGAAACTGCAAAATACACTGCTGTTTCTCTTGGTACAAATAGTCTGAAATTGTTTGAGCGCATGAAAAAAATTTGAATCAGGCACAAGTTGCCGAGCAATTAGGTGTTTCCCATTCTGGTGAGTTGCTTCACCATTCTGTTAAATAATTTGCATGTCTTGTATATTGCAGGTGCATTTTTTAACGTGTGTAGGGGTGCTGTGTTAAATTAGTTTGACATTTAGTTTATTATTATAGTTAATTAATATACACTTGCCTATTGTTTTCTTTTGTTCGGTTCATTACATATGTTGATGCACATGCGTCATGACTAGTAATACAGATTTATTTATTTATTTATTGATTCATATTGTGTCTGGTGGTTAACCATCTTACAGAACATTTCAGCTATAAGAACACTTTGCCTGCTTCCCGAAGGGTGCTCTCTTTACTGGAGACTGTACTGTAATTGTACATTTGGTAAAGCTTGTGTTCCCTTGAAACACGTAAAGGATACCAGCACGAGACCTGACGTGTACCTTGCTACTCTAGCTAAGGAGAGAAGTCGGGGAGAATAACTAGACTATGTTGCAAATTCCAGCAGATGATTTGCATGCCATGAAGTAAAAATCAAGTCCTGAGATTTTGTAGCTTGCAGAGGTTCAGTGTTTTGCAATGCAGCCCCTGTGCACTGCTAGACATTGCGATAGAATATCATCAATTAAGTATGGACCTATATATAACATAAAATAGAGTCAGTATTTTGATCTTCCTTGGTTTGCAGAATTGAAAAGATCCTGCAGAGCAAATATCCAACATAAAAATGACTGATTTCATTATGTAGTGCCAAAGAAGGCTGTGTAATACTGGAGAAATTGAATTCCATTGATTTCTTAAAGTACGTGAGCAAAAAAAGCTAATAAAGATTTGACAGACTATGTATCTATTGTTCAATGTATAAACTATTTTTTACTTATCTACAATGTAAAGCATGCCTCTGGCAAAAACTAAAAAATCGTGTATCCTTCATCAAAGGGATGTTTTTTTTCTTTGTCGAATGAAAGGCTGCAGGTGTAATTTGTTTAACTTCCTAGAAAGAAGGATGTGTAGCACAGAAAACACACAAATGACTTATTACAACCTAAAAGTACTGGAATTATAAATTCATGGACAGTTACATCAGTCACTTCAACTATAATAGTAATAATAATAATCTTTATATAGTGCCTTTCATAGTGGATCACCATCACAAAGTGCTTTACAAGATATGAGACTAGGGTGTGTGAACTATGCATCAGATGCAGAGTCACTTACAACAACATCTCATGTGAAAGATAGAGCACAAGGAGGTTAAGTGACTTGCTCAGGGTCAAATAATGAGTCTCTGGCTGAGCTGGGATTTGAACCAGGGACCTCCTAGTTAAGTCCTGTTTCTTTAACCATTGGACCACACAGCCCCCTTTAACTGTAAGGCAAATATGAAGGGATGCGTCTGTATATCAATTATTGGGACAATCAATAATTTAATAACGAAGAAGGAACATTAATGAACAAAAATTAAAATCACTGCAGTGCACCTGATGCATTTCTATTGTGTAATACACCACTGTGAATCAAGGATGTAATAACTAGAAACACTGCAGTGCATCTGATGCATTTCTATTGTGTAATACACCACTGAGAATCAAGCATTTTCATGTTTTAAATGTATTAAGCATAAGAATAACTATATAAGTAGCTACAGTAATGGGCATCAGGGCTGCAGCCAGGAATTTTGGATCCCGGGACAAGTCCTTTCAAAAAAGCCCCCCTCTCAATCCAACGAGTGATGACCCTATGTGAGGTCTGTTATACACACAATATAAATACCTCATACATATACCAAACAATGTGCATTGCAGATAGAGAGTCAGTACTTTGTGTTTATATTATAAAGATAGCCCAGTATTTTGTTTTAGTTCCACAAAATGAATCACTGACATCTTAAATAAACGTGAGCTCTATCAGCATCCATTCTGAGCACCTTTATTCAGTTTTCTTATTGTTTGCCTTGTATTGGTGTCTACTCCACACATTAGTGGTTTACTGTTTTCTTCATCACTGCTGGAGCAACTTGAAGACGCAGCTTTAGTCATCTTTGTTCTGAATGTTTGAGTACATTAATACTTGCAGAGAACAAATGAAGAAGTATGTTGTGCAATGGCCTGTATTGAACTAAGATCTGCATTACAGACCATATATAATGTTTAGTATGTCAACTTTAGGTTACTGTAGTAAGTGTTGCTCTTGAGCGTTAATTTCACTTGATCCCCTTGATTGAATTATAGGCTTTAATACTTTGCAATCCATCTATTGTCTTATATTTATTAAATAGATAGTAGGGTGGTGCTGAGTAATCAGTACAAACAAATCCTGGTAACAAACCATTCTCTTGAGTGTGATTTACAGAACACTGAAATACAGTCGCTTGAGATGAATTGTGTGGTGAAGGGGCACCCAACATAATCACTTGTGGGACAGACTCAAGCCCAAGACTCAAGAGGGGAAATTAACATTAGAATCCCTGGGTTTATTCTACTACCTAGAACAGTCAACAATAGTCATTTTGACGGGTATATTTTAAACAACTTCGATATGAAAATGAAATGCAAACTATCAGACACAACTCAAAAGATTTATTTATGAACATCATATCTAATATTTGCATGAAAAAAGAAGCATAAAAGGCTTTATTTTTGACATTAGCGCATATAATGCATGATGTAAAAAATGAAGAACTATAATAAAATAAACATTTCAAAAGAAGATATTATGTAAACAGGTGTAAACTGTTATATGTACATACAAAATTGTAAAAACAAAGTAATTATTTACAAAAATAACATAAAAGGCTACCGCCTAGCCCAACTTGAAAAAATGAAAATTATAATAAAATAAACATTTCAAAGAAAATATTGTGTAACCAGCTGTAAACTGGTTATATGTAGGCCCTTTATAAAAAAGAAAATAGCTCCATTCACATTGTGTAACGGGAATGCGCATTCAGGGAAACACTTCAAAGTAGCCCCCATATTACCACAATCCACATATCCACTTGTCGTGTGAATTTACCACATACTGCTCTTTCACACAGGGCACAGATATCAGACGTTTTATTTTCATTGCTTTTAGTTACCTGGCATTGTTTTCTGTTGCGTTTGTCACTTGATGCGTACTGCATCGAGGTTGAGCTACGTTTCCCTGCCGCTTTGCAACTTTCTGATCGAAATGTTTCTGCCAAAGTTCCGTGGCTAGCATCATTAGGTGATATTTTCCCCGGTGCATTCATTGTATAAAACGAAGGAATTGATGGCTGCCATGCCCAGTACATTGTAAAATACAGCAACTGGACCCCGTGATTGCTTTCACAGAGTTTTGCGCAGATAGTAGAAACTCTTTTCTTGCTTTGCTTACTGTTCCAACTAGGCTGTTTTTTTTTTCTTCAACTGTTTTGCTAATTACAGTGAAATAATATAAAAATGTCACTGGTAACATTCATCCCTTTTCCTGAACATGGTTACATCAGCCTAAGTATCACATTGCCACCCAGTCTCTGACCAGCTGGGCGAGTGTCATCTTTGCACAGGTAGGGGTAGGGTCCGCTGCTAGCCAAAACTTGATTCCAAATTTGACAGGTTTGTTTGACGTGTATTGTATCCAGTGATACAGTGCTTTTGTCGGAAACAGTCTCTTGTCCATGTATTGTTTTATGTTTAGAGTGAAACAGGCAATGGTGTTTTCAATGAAGTCATTCCAAATTCCTGCTGCCAATGCAAATATATCTGTAGTTGCTCTCAAATCAAAATGCAAAAATCTCAGGATTTCTTGAAAAATTCTTGTAATAGTAATATTAGAAGACAGTATATGCTCACGTAGACAGCCAGACTGCAGCTCTCCAAGGAATTGATTAGATTAAAACAGAGATTAGGATAACTCATATCTAGACTTCAAGAGCAATATTTTATTAAAAGACATACTGCTGTAAACTCAGCGGAGGCAGAGATAACAAACTGGATTGCACACAAATACAAAATAACGTTTTGTAGGTTATATTGACAATAAAAGCATGTATTGTAACAAGCCGTCAAAATGACTACTTTTAGCGGTTCTGGGTAGAAGTGCTTATAATTTTTTTATATATTTTTGCGATTCTGACTTTCAGAAGCCAACAGGATATTTTATACATGTATTTAGGAAAAGTCGAGAACAGATAACCACGGATCATTAACACACGCAGGGTAATTTAAATTTTAAAAGTGAAAACCTTCAAAATGACTACCATGGCGGTTCTAGTGTTAAAGTTAGTTACTACTTAGCTACTACACTGACTAGCCCTTTAAATAGCAATATTCTTGTCATCTTGCTGTTTTTTTTAAAATCTAAAACACAAATAAATGTTATTAAACAGTCCTAAATTCAAACAGATATGTTAAACAAAATGTATTAAACACAATGTTTGTGACATAGTCTACTGATTTACTAACTTCATCAATTAACTTAATATACACTACAGAATATTCTAAGCAAAACAGATTATTAAAATCTGAGTGACTACCAAGACATTTGTGAGACTGAAATACATTCTAACGGAATACTATAAAACAGCAAGGCTTGTTGAAGATGAATATATGTGTTTTGAAGAATATTATGCCATAGAGCTTTTATTTTCTTCAGATTTGTTTCCAGGGTAGAGTAGAGTTAAGTGTAGAGATCACATCGTCTAATCATGAGTTATTTTGCTGGTAAATGGAAAAGCACCTTTGTTTACGCAATGTTAATTATATTTCTGTAGCAGTAGTGTTTTTGTAAATGTTTCTGTAATTTGTAACAATTATTCTTAATTGTTTGTTGTATGGAATTCTAACATAATCTGCATGTGGCTTTATATAACATATAACAAGTGTGCTAGTCAACTGTCAGATGCTCCTGAAAGCAAAGAATAGATAGGGAGGATGCATTTGTAGTTTCATTCATACAAAAAGGAAAATTAAACCTTGTTTATATGTGCCAGTAAAATGAGGTTGAAATTAATTAAAGCCGGTCACATCAATGTAGTTTGGACTGGGACTCTAACAGTACACTTTTGAAATAGGAACTGAAAATGTGCTTAGTGGCTCAAAGGAAGTTTCATAAGGAGCGTTCAATGCAAAGAATGCTAGAGGAAAGTTTTAAACCTTGGACTGCAGAAAAAAATAAATAACCATGTAGTCAATATGGAGGCCTGTGAATGAATTATACTATCAGGTAAATATTAGATATAGGTGAATGTCTGATTGCAGATTTGATTTTAGACTGCACATAGATTCAATGATAGCCTTAGTTTTATATTGGAACAAGATGAGAACAAGATTTACAGACTGTTTTCTTGTTACTGACGTGTACTATGTACACCTTGCTTCAAAATTAAAGTACTATTTAATTAAAGTATTGTTTAAATTTCATATAATTATATATCTTAATTATATATCTTATATATAATATTATATATATATATATATAAATATATATTATATATATATATATAATTTATACTATATATATATATATCATATATATATAATATTATATATATATATATAATATATATTATATATATATCTATATATATATGCCTGTACCAGAATTTTACAGCAGGCATTTAAAATGTAATTTGGGAGTGCAGAGGTCTTCAGTAACGAATCCTGGTTTTGTTGTGCCACTCTCCCTGGAAAGATGGCAGGCATCATAGTGTGCATGCTTTAAGTGTTCAGGATTTAATTAAATGGAATAAAACCTCTCCTTAAAAACATGTTAATTACACAACACAAAACATGCAGAAACTTATCTCTGTCTCCGGCTCCCACTAAAAAACACATGTATTAATACAAAAGGAAAAGTAATGTCTAATTTACCCTGGCCTACCCTATTAGATTTTTTATTTCCATTCCTTCAGTTTAGTTACAGTTAAATTGTGATTTTGGAGTGGCAAATCTAAATTAGTCCAGCTTAGAAGGTTTGAAAACCAACACTTCTCCTTTGTGTGATTACTGTATGACTGCACAGGAGAATACAATGTGAGATTGGGATCTCATAAAGGATTTAAACAGTGGTAGTTTTTAAATTTACCCGTGTTAAGATTGTTAAAGCTGTCTCTTTCGTTGTCTGTGGTCAAGGCGAAGATATTACAGCAGACATTTCTTTCCTCCTAGGGTTATACAAAAATTGGGATACAGAAGTGGTGACGGTAAACCTGATGTAGGGAGCAACAAAGCCTGGAGAGCAAAACATACTCATTGCGTCTTGGCAGACCTGCTGTGAAATTGATTAGTTGCCTCAGTGCTCTTGAGTCCTCATTTAATTTGAGTCAGCCATTGAAGTGGACATCTGCTACAATGTTCATTTCCAGGAAATGTTTTGTTGCATTTACCACATTGCCGGTGAAACTCAGCTTCACCCCAGAAACTCAGTAAGGATATAAAAATCCAATTGTAATTACAGCATGAACTAAAATGCTATTTTCTATTATAATAAGGTATCCATCAATATTTGCATTTACATTAATATAGGTAACACTTCACATTACGTGTCACTAATTACTGTGTATTTACATAGTTACTTAGTAAATACATGTGGACTTAGACATAGTTACAGTGTACTTAATATGTAATATTTTACACTATAAAACCATATCCCTATCCTTAACCCTAACTCTATCTTCTCAACCTTAATCCTAACTCATTTCTGATACAATTGTGAACTTACATATATCATGCATTAAGCTTGATTCTGAGCCTAACGTTTTCTTTCTGACGCCGTCATTCATGCAACACAGATGACGCTGTTTCACTGTACCAGAGACAGTGTGTCACACTGGTCCCTCCTCCTCTGCCCTGGATTGATTACATCTCTAGATTGACAGTCGTCACTTCCCTATTGGAGCCAGGAGCTGATTCAATGCAGATTTACAGATGTTTTTTTGTTTTTTTCTCTCACACTAACGGGTAAGAGCAACGTTACTGGGGTATTTATCAGAAAAATGGCTCTACTTGTTATGGATATCTGTTTCTACTCATTGCTTGGCACAGCCCTATCCTGATCCAGTGCCACATTTTCACTGCAGCCACTATTGTGTACAAACATGTAGTCTTATATTAGAATGCATGACAACCCTGAGTTAATGCATTAATGGACTCTACAGGGGTAGGCTGCATTATTTTCTTGCTCTGTTATTTGTTATTTTATATGGACTATTATGCTGGAATGTAGTTAAATAATACTCATGAACATAATACAATGTGTATTGGTACAATATTGCAACTGAGTTTGTGAAATGAAGTATTTTCATTATATTAATCATTTGCAGTCCTATGTCGGACCAGGTCCGATATTACAATTTTCGCTTTCCCGTCCAGTGTCGGATTCTGTCAGGTCTCTTGTTGTTTTTTAGCTGAAAAAAGCTGAGAAAGCCTTTCAATGGTCGAGTGAGACCAATAGGAGCTGAATGAAACAGAAAAAAGGGTGTATTTCATAGCTCCATCTACTACAGAGATAACACAGACATAACAAAGGAGATAGCTGCTTACGCATCCAGAATATCATGGACTGTGGCAGGCTGGCGAGTGGATAGAGGCCCAGAGACAGTCTGTAGTTCAAAAAAAAATAACTATTTTATTATAAATAAACACAAAAATGAAAGGGCACAAGGGCCAGAACAAAGCAATTTAAACACAAAAAGAAAGACAAAAAGCAAAACTTACAAAAATAACAATTTCCAGGCTGGGCAATGCCTTCACTGGATTCAAACTTTCCAAACAATCAAAAAAAACCAACCTGCTTCCTCAGCTCCCTCCTTCCAAATGAGAAGCAGAGGCCTCCTTTTATGTCAGGTGGCTGGGCGCTGATTGATCATTAATTAATTTAATCATCTAATAAACCACCTGAACACAATGAACCAACGGCAGGTAGGGGAATTTAACCCCATCCCTGCCAATTTCTAAAGAGCAGAGCTGTGCTCTGCCACATGGACATTTGCAGAGCTTTTTGAGATGTTATAGTAATAAAATAATGACTTGGATCGCATTATTGAGGAGTTTGGTGATAAAACGAGTGATCAGGAGAGGATTTATCAGTGCACGTCTATAAAGAGATATGTGAAAAATACAGCGAACAAGGGGTGAGGCTTGGCTGTAGATACAGTACTGAGTGTCCTTTTGCGATTCAATGCCTTTTAAACCTGTTTTACTCTGAAAAAAAATATTTTAACAGTGCGTGTAAAATAAACAGCACACCAGACGCGCCTGACAAGCACTGAATAAATAGACGGCAAAGGGTTAATTTGTTTCAAAAAGCTGGCAATTCCTAAATGTTTCTGAAGTTTTTTTTTTTACCCCATAGGAGATGAATGGTGAACCGAGCCATCTTTAGCTTATTTTCCTTCATTTTCTGTTGTACAGGTATGCTGTCTTTCTGTATTTTAATTAAACCATGTATTTTGTTTTCGTGTCAGTTTAAAATGTGATTTCTTTCAGCAATGTCTGTGAATTTGTATTTTCTTTTAAATCAATTTAATGGCATTACTGAAATTAATATGAATGTTAATGCATTAATGGACTCTAGAGGGGAGAGGAATGGTGAACCGAGCCATCTGTTTGCTTATTTTCTTTCATTTTCTGTTATACAGAGAGAAATAAACGTCACGCCTTCCAGCATTTGATCTCAAGTGGTCTTCTTTTTAACAAACCAGTCAGTAACATCAACACAACGCAGATATAAGACAACCATAGTGTGAGCGGAGGCAGGGAAACAGAGTTTTTAGCTCTTACTAGTCAAGGAAAGAGACACACACAAGACCGGTTACACCTAGTAATTAAAGTAAGAAATGTACCTCTGTGCTTTTGAAGAACACCAGATGAGGTATACACAATAAAATGTACCCTTTTTACAACTTTCACCTTACTGTAAGGTATGCAAGTCTTTAATGTGGTATTATTTATATCAGCGCTCAACCATTAGTAATGTACAGGTACGTATTCATTATTCTACTAATGGTTCATGGTACCTCCTGGCAGAAGAAGTGAGAAATTATACCATGGTGTTACCATGTAAATACACCATAGTAATAAAATGCTGCTAACTAGACCATTTCCATGTACTTTCAGGGTAGCTAGCCTTTGAAAGCCAATATCATTAGTATGTACTTATGATACTTCAGTAATGGAAGGTCCTTACAATAAAGTTACCTTTGAGACCCCATCCCTGCTGTATAAAAGTAAGGACCTTGCTTTAAAACTAGAACGACCGTGTTTATAAGCTTACCTAAAAACCATGACCGGTCAATTTGACTGGCATATTAAAAGCAACATACATATTATAATGAAAGGACAAACAATTGAATATAAGTCATAGTTTTATTCAAGAAAGTCATATAACGCATCTACACAACCGAAACATTGAAAATAAATGGACCTGACATAACGCACATCCTCAAAAAACAGTATAAAATGAAAAAAAAAAAAAAATTGAAAATAAATTTGTGTATATACAGGTATATCATATACATTCAAAACGGTACAACTGAAACGATGAATACATGACATGAATAAATAAACATTTGAACAGAATGGGCTTCATTTACAATCGTTAACAAAGTCTAAGTGCTGGCATAAATCACACAGATACTGCACTTTTCAAACTATGCAGTGCATTTACCACATAATTCCAAACATTCTTTTCTGTCCTGCTTCTTCAGAGATCCACTAGTAACCAGTGCAGACAGACACCCTGGTGTCGTAAGCTGTCAAGGCGGCTCGATGGGCTAGCAGAGGCTCATTTAAACAATAGAAATCTCAACAGACAGCTCACTTGAGGAATGCAGGCTGATATAATCAAACATCATCCAGGGCTATTTCCCAGTGTTGTGTGAAATTTAATTACTTTAAATTTAAAAGGAAGTTGATGTGGAAGTAAATAAGACAATTACTTCACAGAGTAATTTTAAAAGGTCCTTTATTATTTCACACACACACACACACACACACACACGCAGTTACATACACAGATGCTATACTGCGAATAACGATATCCCTAACGGGACACAACCCAACAAGGTTACATACAAAGATTATATTAATCACAGATCAATACAATCCATTAGACGCAACTGAACTAATTCTTACCCTTCCAAGCGGATCGGGAGAGCCCTTCGACCCTGGTAAGAGAAAGCAGCTGTCTCCAAGAAATTACCGAGCAGGACTGCGCGCTAATCCTCACGGCTGACTCTCATCAGAGCAGGGGAGAACCCTGTCCTTTATAACTTACCAAGTTAGGCTTTTGCATGCGAGAGAGTAATTGGCCAGATCACT
The DNA here is from genome assembly GCF_017654505.1 of Polyodon spathula. Lineage (NCBI taxonomy): Eukaryota > Metazoa > Chordata > Actinopteri > Acipenseriformes > Polyodontidae > Polyodon > Polyodon spathula. Next base: position 4,754,975 of record NC_054536.1, on the reverse strand, counting down.
CCCTCGAGGCTCGGCCCTCTGAATAAACCATTCCTTTCCCTAGAACATTCTAACCAAAACAAGTTATATAAACGTGACAAAAACAAGTTATATAAGATACAGGGTTAGTATAGGGCAAGGGCAAAGATGAACTCGAACGCATTTCTAGAACTTTCTAGAACACACTTTTTTATTACACCCAGGTAATTTGAGACTGCCATACTCCTATGGTCAAACCTAGGGGAGGATAGTCTTAAATAATTTATATTCTTCACGACAAGGATTCAATTATTTTGATTTGACTAAATAAGAATATATTTTGAGTTGTTTGTGATGGACGGCGGCCCAGCTCCCTCTGGTGGCGGAGGCGGGGGACGGCAACCCGGCTTCCTATGGTGGCTGAGGCCGGGACGGTGGCCTGGCTCCCTCTGGTGGCACATGTAAAGGCTGCTGTGGAGTGTCAGCCTTCTCCCCTTCTTGCTCCCTGGTCCATGGCTCCTCCCCTCTGGGCTCTCTGGACAGCGGCTCCTCCCTCTCTGGCTCTCGCGACGGGGGCTCCTCCCTCTCTGGCTCTCAGGACGGCGGCTCCTCCCTCTCTGGCTCTCGGGATGGTGGCTCATCCTTCTCTGGCTCTCGGGATGGAGGCTCCTCCCTCTCTGGCTCTTGGGACGGAGGCTCCTCCCTCTCTGGCTCTTGAGACGGCGGATCCTCTCTCTCTGGCTCTCGGGACAGCAACTCCACTCTCTCTATTTGAATGACTGGGGCCTCTCCCATGTCTACCGCCAGGTAATTAATTTCCATGAGGGTAACCTCTGGGAAGTACTCTGGGTGATGTTGTTCCTCCCACTCTTCCCACCTCCCCCCATGTTGATAACTACAGGGAGATCTTGGAAGAGGGTGCATCAGCCAGTCCCATATCTCCTGGGACAGTGGTGAAGGTGGTGGCTCTGGAGATAGTGGAGTGACCGCTGATGCTCGGGGTGAAAAGTGCTCCTCTTCCTGGGCCTGATTGTAGAGGCATCCTGCCCAGTTGTGGCTGTCCTCCTCACAACGGTCACACCAGTCTACTGCTGGCACTTCTGGGCACGACCTCCAGCAGTGGTCCTCCTTCCCGCACCAGGAACACCAGGGGAAGAGGCTGGCCGGGTCCTCCAGCGATAGCTGTTGTTGCACCAGCTTAAATTTCTTCGGCTGCTGCATCTCCTTCTGCCTTTGCTGCTGTCTGCTCTTTTTTCCCATTTTTTTTAAAATTGTATTTATTTAAAAATTGTCCCAAAAGTTCCAAAAAAAAAACACTGCAGTACTTCCCTAAGCCTCCTGGAGGTGCTATAATCCCACTCTGACACCAAGTGTGACAGGCTGGCAAGTGGATAGAGGCCCAGAGGCAGTCTGCAGTTCAAAAATAATAATGTTTTTATTATCAAATTACAAAATAAAAGGGCACAAGGGCCAAAACAAAGACATTTAAAAACAAATAACAAAACACAAAGCAAAACTTACAAAAATAGAGGTTTCCAGGCTAGGCGATGCCTTCTCTGGATCAGAAATTCAAGAACATAAAACAGCAAATCAAAAAAACAGCAAGCACAAACACCAGCTTGCTTCACTAGCTTGCTTCACTAGCTTGCTTCACCAGCTTCCTCCTCCCTCTAATGGGAAGCTGAGGCCTCCTTTTATGTCAGGTGGCTGGGTGCTGATTGATTGTTAATTACTCCTATCAACCCCAGCCACCTGAACACAATAAACCCAGGCAGGTAGGGGAATTTAACCCCATCCCTGCCAATCTATACAGGGCAGAGCTCTGCTCTGCCACAGTCCTTGAAAACGATGTCTCTTTCTTGCTGCAAACAAGTCTCCCACATCACCTTGCCTTTTATATAGCCTACTGTCTCACTGTTGCAAATTAATGCCTGCTTTTCAGAGTTCGTTCAGAAACGTCCCAGAATTACATATGCATATACAGAATTACCTATGCATCAAGGGCTAAAGCGCACAGAGACATTGCCCCCTTAAATCACGTATTAATGATGTGTTTATGCCATTGCATGTGTTTTTTATAAATCCCATCCAAGAATTCAGAACCCTCAGCGTCCGTTTTGCAGTTGTAAACCATAAGGAACCCTTTTATAAATCTGGGCCTGAGTAAGGTGCTACCGGCTTTGAAAAATGTGACAGAGTGCAATGATGCTCCATCAATAAGCCAGCATCCCAGTCAAACCAATGTCTCTGATATATGGGTAGAATTCTTTAAGCGCTGTGAGGCCCCTAGTTTACTTTGCATTGCTCAGTATTTGTGGAACACATTTTCAGTGTTATGCAGAACTTATGGACTGATGAAAGGAATTGGCTCCAAGTTATAATGGTAAAAGCTGAACTCTTCATATACTTAAATTACAAAATTACCTGTGCCAAAATTTATGAAATTTTAAGACAGGAGCTGCCAAGGTATTGAAGGTGAAACTAACAAAAGTTTAATAATGAATGTGCAAGCATCACATAGCAACTATAAGCATTAAATATTAACGTGTGCAAGCATTGAATATTAAATACAAGCATCGAATTTTAAAATGTGCAAGCATCAAATAGCAAATATAAGCATAACTCAAATTGAAATTCAATTAGAGGACTCAACATTCAATTAAATGACTGTACATTCAATTCATTACTATACATTCAGTTCAATATATGTACATTCACTTCAATGTCTGTACATTCAATTCAGTGACTGTGCATTTCATATATTAGGTTTGCAGTTTCAGAAAGTGTCAATCATTTGCCTGACCACTCCACGTCCGTCTTTGATACTTGCTAACCTGTTCAGTCAATAAGAGCTGTCTCTGGCTTTGAAACAATATACTATAGTCTCACCTGTAGTCGTGTTGTAACTCCACGCGTTACTTTTAGTGTTTCATCATGTTTAGAAATGTTATTTACATTGTATTGGATTATATGTAATCATTGATTTTTTTGTACAACGTTAATTTTCTAATGTTGCTGCAATTAGCTATCCATTCTATGCACATGGATGTAGCTGACAGGCCATCTGTTGCAAGACAGAATAATGATCTGCAAAAGGTTATTCTAGCGAGAAAAATATTTTATGCTATTTACATTTTATTGGACTATATGCAATCATTGACTTTTTTATTTGTTTTTATTTAATGGTGATCGAAGCAAATGAAAAACCTTAGTTGTTTTCGGAGGGATAGATGGGTACAGCTGAAAAATTGTACTTGTAATTGTACAATAATGGATCAACTCTTATTAACCACAGCTTTGCCATTTTAAATGATTTCATGCAGTCAAAAGTTTTCTAGTAAAACATTTTTGTTCAGCGCTGATGTGTATATCATGAGAATCTTTTCATGTTATTACACAACAAGGTGACAGTGATTAAACTCTCGTTACAAATTGTTACTATAAATACCAGTCTGATACTGTTTGAGTTTGTAACAGGGACAACTTTCCGTCACTGGCTTCTCAGTAAATACCAGTCTGCTACTGTTTGAGTTTGTAGCAGGAGCAACGTTCCATCACTGGCTTCTCCGTAAATACCAGTCTGCTACTGTTTGAGTTTGTAGCAGGAGCAATGTTCCGTCACTGGCTTCTCGGACACAAACATGAGACAGGGACTAGTTTCTGGATTTTTAAGTCCCAACAACAGTACAGGAGTGTGTCAGTGGGACCTCTCTGTCTAGCGAAAGCAGCGCATTCTGTAATCACAGCACCTTTAGTTTTTAGTTGCTTTTGCACAGTGTGTTTTCTTGTATTTTAGTTTTTCCATGTATTGTCACCTGGGCATTGCCATTGTGGGCTCTGGACCATGGCTTTTCATGTGCTTAATAAAATAAATTAAATTATCCCAGCAAAAGCCTTTTGAAAATCTGATTATGGGATTAACACCTGGTGAATTCATAAGGAAGGGACAGAATTGAATTTGGTTTGGTTACAGTTCAAGTGCATTTAGGAATTAAATAGATCCTCAGTGCTGGCTTTCCTCGGCAGTCTTCCTGGTTTCTATCACTCTGCAAAGTCATTCTGCCTGCAATATGAGAGATCAGGGACACAAGATGCGTATTATAACAAGCACAGACATGCACAGATATCACATAGTTTATTTCAGATTACAATTGGATGTTGTACACTTATAATTGAGCTTAAAAAAAGAAAAAATACCAGATTTTCCTTTAAAAAATGAAAAGTAATGAGCAGAAAGCAGCGCAACCTCCAGTGACAGTAAATCCAGAAAAGTAAATCATTTGAATGGGCATGGTTTGTATTAAAAATACAGTAGTACTTTTTGTTTATGAAGTCTGTGATTAAAGTGTCTCTTGCCAGTCTGTCTCTTTAATTAAGTAAAACCTGTCTGATATTAATCATAGCGTACAGAATTTATGTCCAAAATACAGATTAATCCAAACCCTGTAAGAGTGACAAACAGACTGTACAAATACAAATATCAATATAAATCAATCTGAACTCAGTATTTATGGATATAGCGTGTGCATTTCTGAGGTATAAATCATTCTGATAAGTGATTTAGGGAGAATGCATGAAGGAAATGCTTCTTATAAAAAACAGCCTCAGACTATAAGACTATCATGGAAAACTAACTTCTAAAGGTGAGACTTCTATCTTTTGAAACAATTGAATATAAGAAATTTTAGTCGACACAAAAACTTTTCTTATGCATTATTGATACACGAACGGGCGATTCAGTAAAAGTATTAAGTTGGTAACCATCTCTTCTTAGTCGCTGCACTGAGACCACCCATAAAACTAACTGTATAATGAGATAAAATATATGATTAGCCAAATACAGCATGAACACATAATATCATGATATCTGACTGCCTAGCTATGCTTTAATTCCCAACCCTTCTCCTTTTCACCACATAGAACCCCTTGTTCTCGCTCTCTGTCTTTTGCTTGTCCTCTATGATCCACCATTAGTTCATGTCCACTACTCACACATCTTCCACGGTTACAAAAGCTTAGCTAACAAAACCTCTGTGAATTGGCACAGCCTCCCTCCTAGTGATGATTGTCCTCCTTCTTTCTGACCACACACTGATGCTGTGCAGAAGCCGTGATGACACTGGAACCTGCAGCTGTTCTTTGCACATCTTCAACAATCCACTGCTTCTTTCTTCTGTGTTTCTCAGATTCTAACACCTTGTTCTTGGCTCATCATCATGTCCTGTTTTCCTAGAATTGATCCAATTACCTCTCTGTGCTATACTCTGCTAACGGCTTCCCCCATCACCATCACAGCCTGTCACTTCCTACCTGTTCTTACCGGAGGTGTTGCAACTTTTATAACCTTATCCTGGGAGTCACTGAAGGTCTTGACAAGCCTTGCTTTTCCACACCTTTTCTCCTTCTCAAACAGTGATAACCTGCAGCTGTTTCATGCAGTTTGGTAGTCTAAACCTCATTCTGACAAGCTGCTAATCAGGCTGTCAATCTTTTCCACTGGAATCATGGGGAGATCATATATATTGACAATCGTCCAGAAGCAGCATGCATTGATTCACCTAAGCCCTTCTCTGCCTTACTTGCTCTTCTACTGTTGCTGCTATTGATTTAATTCACTGAGCAGACCTCAGATTCCACTTTATCACATGCAGTAATAACAAGAGGTCCATTTGTGAAGTATGCAGAATTTTGTTTTCTATTGCTTGGTAAGCTATGGATATGTTTTATAGACGTGTATTGATAACCATAATACTCAGACAGCAATACACTTGTTACCAAAACCAACAAGATACATTAATAAAAACAGAATAATAATAATAATAATAATAATAATAATAATAATAATAATAATAATAATAATAATAATAATAGTAGAGGATAGTAGAGGATAGCATCATGGCACTGCTCACACATTACTGAAAAATATTCTTTGGATGTATATGGATATGAAGATTCAGTTTATGAGGATAATTATACATGTTATAACAATATTAATTTGACATACTGTATTTACTGCCTTTAGATAATGATTTTACACATTTATTTTCTGTACACAGATTTCCTATGCTCAGTGCTACTAAAGCTGAGGGAACACAAAGTTACTTTGTAGCTTGGAATTTGGTTTCAGGAGACTAGGTTTAAGGCAAATGCATGGCACAGTTGCCTCAGACTATGTCTCCCAGTCTTCTGTAACCAGGTTTCAAGCCTCTGTTCCTGAAGAAGTGGCATCATGTTCCCTCAGCTTAAGAAAGACACACTCTGCTCAGAAGAATTAAATGGATTTGCACAAATATTATTTATTTACATCTTTGATTTTGTTTAATCTCAAATGGTGCACATTAGGGGCTAGATGTATTAAGATGGGCCAGTCACAGTGCAAACATACCGCAATTTGCATTTTCATTGCAACATACAGCAAAGTAAACATTTTGTCATACGTACTATGAGAAAATATGTTTATGAAACAGATATGAGCAGAGACATGGAGCTCCAGGTTTGTGTCTGTGGCTGCAGCTTACCTATTGAAGAACTGCTTAATTGACACTTCAGTACAAAAAGCCAGTATTCCAGGTTTCCCAGGATGCTTAGAGCACATCAGCGTAATCTGGCAACAAATTCAATTAGCAAAAAAGGAGAGGAAGGAGCTCCATTTGACATTCCTGGATTTGGCTAATGCATATGGTTCAGTGCCACATGAGCTTCTTTGAGCAGCATTTGATTTTTTCAGTGTACCAAGGACAATAACAAACTTAATGAAAGCCTAATTCAGAGATTTGCAATTTTGTCCTAAAGGACACAGTTCATGTGGGAGAAGTGAGAGAACAAGCAGTGCAAGGGTAGGACCAGGCAAACCTAAACTCTGGTGCTTTCAGTTTGGTCTACTTCTGTGGCCTCTCACTGTGTATGAGGTTTCCTTGACAATAATAGAAAAGCTGGAAGCATTAATCAGTTCATATGTCAGGAAATGGTTAGGAGTTCCAAGCTGCCTCAGCAGAGTGTGACTGTATGGTAAAGAGATACTGCAGCTGCCAGTCTCACACATACACTGCTGTGCAAAAGTCTTAGACATGTTGCATTTTTCTATTCTGATGCATTATGTGCATCAACAATTTGCTCAAAGCTTCCACTAGTGTTTTCTACTATTATAACAACCTTAACTTGCATAAAGAAGGAAAAGCATTGAATGAATTAACTCGCATCACTCGATTTTCAAGGTGTGGTATCCGAGGCAGAATCAACAAGTACAGAGAAACATAATTTGTAACTGACAAACCCAGAACTGGAAGACACAAAAAGCTGTTTAACAAGGATGAGCAATACTTGAAGAAAATATCCTTAAAGAATAGAAAGAAGACAAGCATTGCATTGACAAAAGAACTGGCAGAAGGCACAGGTGTTGTTGTCCATCCATCAAAAGTCCAAAGCACCTTTGACCATTGTTTCATTGTTCAATTTCTGTGTTCTTGTGCATATTTTAGCCTTTTAGTCTTGTTCCCCTTTCTTAAGAGGTATTCTTACTGCAACACATCCTTTAAGTCCTGATTTCAAGAGTGACCTTTCTACTGCTGATGTGATGGATAACACCACCTTGTGCCTTCTGCCAGTTCTGTTCAGTTCTCACCAGACTTTCTCCAAATGTAACAACTATCAGGGTGACCAAATAGCTTGATTTTTGTTTCATCACTCCACACAATTTTTTCCAGAACTCATATGCATCATTCTAATGCCGTTTTACAAACTATAAGCGATTGTCCTTATAACGTTTTCCTAAGAGTGTCTTTTTCTTTGGCATGCAACCATTGAGACTTTCACCATGCAATACTCAACTTATGGTTGAAGTGGAAACCCCAGTCCCACTTGCAGCCAGTTCAATTTGAATATCTTTGTCAGTCAATCTTGGATTGTTATTAACCTTCCTCACAATTCTTTTACTTGTTCTTGATGAAAGAACCTTCTTTCTTCCAGACCGAGGGAGCATTGTGACAGTACCATGAGCCTTGTACTTTTTCATAATAGAAACAATAGTTGAAATTGGGATACTCAAATGCTTGGAAATCTTCTTGTATCCTTCTCCAGCTTTGTGACAATAAATAATTTTCTGCCTAAGGTCTTCAGATAGCTCTTTATTTTTCACATATTTACTAATTGGTAATCCTATGACTAAACTTTTTATACTCCCTAAGTATAAAATCTGACTGACGACGACGAGATTTATGTAAATGTTGAACTTTTGGGAAGCCGAAGTGTACATGAGATAGTGAATGAATCTGAATCAGACACCAATGATTAATTAAAGCAGTGATAAAAAGCAAAAGTATTCAAATAAATTCAAAACTCGCCATTCTGATTTTCCATTGAAAATTGATTTTGATTGATCCATTTTGAAAATAAATAGTTAAAAAAAAATATCTCTTAAACTTTCAGCTTTTCACAAAATATTTGGGTCCCTCTTAAAAGAGACTTTGGGGTTAAAAGATGTTTTGTTGCCGTTGCTCCCATTGTCTGTTCTTCGGTCTGCCTGCTGCCACTGGACCCACCCCCTGCATAGTTGTGTGACCTGAACATTTATAAATTCATCTCGACAGTTCCTGACATACCTTTTAAATGTGTCCAGGTACTTCTGCTGTAGCCTGTATTGTTTTAAATTGTTTCTTAACACTGGTCCAGTATTCCTCCACATTACCAAGCTGTAAATTGCAAAGTTAGTTTGATAAGTGACCGGGTATTCCATGAAAATAATGTATTTCTCACCACTGTGAAGCTGTAGCACAATTCTGGTATGGATACCTCCTGTTACTACCCCGGATAACGAAGAATGATTAAAAAAAAAAAAATCGCACTCTCATCTGATACTAATGCAGGTCTTGTGAGGAAAGGTCTGCATGATTTCAAGTAAAGGCAGTCTTATTTGTGCTGCGTGATTTAAAGGCAGACTCATTTGTGTTGTGTCATGATGAAAATGGCCAGTAATATTTTATTTTAAAATGTAATGAATAAACCAAGAATTACAAGAAGTGTAACAAATTAAAATTGCTCTTTCAATGGCAATGTTCAATTCAGCATCTGAAATTATTTTTTAATTAATGCATTTTTTAAGATGTTTTAAGGGACTGTTTTTTCTAAGGTAAGGCAGAGGTGGAAGGATATTAATAAAAATGACTTTGTTGTTATTTAAAACATGTTTTTATGTTGTTTTTTTGTTTTTGTTTTTTTTGTAATGTTGGTTGATCTCTTTTATAAGTGCAATAAGGCACTTCAGGGTATGGGATATACTCTAATAGCCACATGCCCTGGGCGGTTAAAGCCACTCGGCTTCACCTCATGACTTATAACTCACTCGGGATGTGTGGATATTAGAGTATATCCCAAACCCTGTCGTGCCTTATTGCTTACGAAATTTATAGCACCTTGTTGACAGTACTATGATAGCATCAAAGGGTATGAATACTTTAGAATTAGCAATTTTGGAGTTTTGCTTAATTATTATTATTATTATTATTATTATTATTATTATTATTATTATTATTATAAAGTTGGCAGCCAAGACAGTTAACACAAAATAGACCATGGCACCTCATTGACAAGTTATGATACTTACAGCTGGAAAGTCCATTTCAAAGGACCTGCAACAAATATTGCATTATACCACTAATTTGTATTATCATAATACTGTCCGATTTTATTTTAGTTAGTCAGGGGTGCAGTGCTAAATTGTAGAGAATTACAAACCACCTGTGCATCACTAGAATAGGTGTTTGGCTGTTGGTCTCAAAAGTGCATTGTGCACAGTTGGCAATGCACAAGAAAAAGTGGACTGGGAAATGCCAGCAGCAATGTTTAAACATGCTTTCAAAAGTTCTTAACAAATTGATGCAATTGTAAGTATAGCAATTGCTTGCAGCTTTAGTACATCTCATTATAATATTTGAGAACCCTCATTTGCACTATATCCGCCCCCTTTTTGCGAATGTATGCGGGAATACCAATAATTCCATATTCATCTACGCTTGAACCAGAAACAGAAACTGCTGCCGCAAAGCATTCCCTAAAAAGTCTCAAATAGCATTGCACTTGTCTAGTTACATTTCATCTGAGACTTCCGACTCGTTTGCGACTGTTTTGTGACTATTGTGACAGGTGTAACACTTTAGTAAACCTAGGCCTAAGTCTTTTCTCAGTTACATTTGTCCTTTTTTATCTGAAAATTCACCTTTGTCTTAAAATGTACCTAATTGTTTTGACACTGCTGTTAAAAGAGGATGCAAGCATGTCTTTTTTTGTTGTGTAGTGATCATCTGTGGAAGGGGTGTGGGTAATTCACTGACTAGGAGACAGACATGTGTACTTGAAAACACCACACAGGTGCCCAGTTTTATTTTCAAACAGTTCTTGCTTTTTCCGGCAGAGGGCACTGCTGACCGTGGGCTGCCTATCAACGATGATAGACAGCACCACGGAAATACCACAGCTGGTACGTGAACAGCAATGCACTCGCAGGTGCTCAAAGAAATAATAATGAAAACTGAAGGTGAAAAGAACAATGGAAAATAAAACAGTAATAAAACTACAAATAAAAGGTGCTGCACTCGGCAGCGTTATCCCGGTCGTCGCTACCCGCACGACCCGGATCACCGTCCTACTCTATAGGCTAACTAGCCTGTTCTGTCACAATACGTCGGGGTCTGCCCAAGGGTTCCCCGCTCTCTCTGTCTCGCTATGAAACTCTCTTTGTTTCTCCTGATTCCCGATCTGGATCAGAGCTTCCGCACTCTCGGTGCATCTAAGTGGGCAGACCTGAGGAAACAACGGAGCATTAATTTATAGGGCTAACAATCTCCCAAGACGCGCCTCTCAGCCATTCAGAGAGGGGGAAAGTCTACACACCCACTTTCCCACCTCCCCGTGTCACTGCCATGACTCACAGGCGGTTGTTGGACGACTGCCGTCCTCTTCCTGCAGCCCGTGAACACGCCAGCAGAGTCAGCACACATCTCTCCCTGTTACATCATCATTAATGGGTTATCACATGTCCTAAAGTTTCTTAATAATGACAACTGTATAAAGACAAACAGGCATTCACAAAACTGTCACCCCAGCCAAAACTCTTCATATATTATTATTTTTTAAATGGGAAGTACTGAGCATGTGCTTATTTCTTTCAGACAATCCCCACTAGCACTTTAAACAAAAACTAGTAAAATACATACATGTGTCAGCAAGCATACATATCTGCTTCATCTTAGCTATTACCACTCTTTTTTTTCAGAATCTATGAATCAATAAAAGATAAACAAGAAAGATTTACAAAGGTAGAAACTGGAAGAAAAAAAGTCCTCCAAAAACAGCTCTAGGGCTGGCAGCTCAAGTAGATAAATTATTTGATAAAAGCAAAGATTCTGCCTGCACTGGCACTGCTGTTATCTACAGAATAAAAAAAAAAAACTGCATGACAGTTTTGCCTCAGTAGGTAGTTGACAGTCACCTTGATTTGCTTTCCCCAGTGAAGGTTGCTGTCAGTGACTTCTCACTCCAATAACCTGAATAAAGGTGATGCATGAATACGACTCCTGTGGCTGATGGAAAAGAGAGGTTTGCATCTTGTTAATCAGTTAACTGAGTAAAATACTGTTGACTTTGCTAATCTCATTAAGAATTTGTATTAAAAAAATGGGGGAAGAGTGTGGGAGAGCAGCGCTGATGATGGCGAGAGCCCCCAAGGAGAAGGTGGAGATTGATTTACCTGTGAGTTTAGGGTTCTCTCTTATCATAGCTCGCTCAGACAGCACTGCCATGATAGCTTAGGGAAACTGGGACAGCAGTGGCAGACTGAACATGATGCAGAAGAGGGTCTTATCTTAAATGGAGAGATCCATCATTCTTACATTGCAGTTACTTTGGTTTTATGTCATCCCTGTTGTGTACAACTAGTGTCAGAAAAAGAAAGGTTTCTAAACAATAGAATAGAAATCATTTGGTTAGTCTTGTTTGGAAAACAATCACATAATATAAGTGCATTTGTTAAAAAATAGTCCTGAAAAGGATCACATCCATAATTAGATAAATAATAATAAATAACTTTATTAAACAATAAATAAATACAGTGCCAGATATCTGAATGGAGTAATGCTAATGAACTGTCTGTGTCTAGGTTTGTTGTTAGCACCAATCTTGGATTACCTAATCTTACTTTAGGTAATTCGAGATTAGTGCTGATCATGTCTGTGAAACCAGCCGAGGATGCATGCAACTACAGAATATGGAAATTATATTCCCAACATGTATTTGTAGTTCTATTTCATCATCAGCTGTCGAGAAGATTCCGGAAGCATTATTAATGATAGCGACAGTGAGTGAAGATTTATGAACTGAAGTTGGTATGTTCTTTGTTATTAGAGTTTTCTCAGACAGGCTTGTCACTCACTCTGTGACAGCAGTGGTTGATGGAATGTGATGAGGCAGGCTAAATGAACAGCTTTGTCATTCTAAATCAGATCCTGCATGCTTCCCAAATGGAGCTCTTGTTATTACTGTGATAAAGTAGAATCTGATGTCTGCTCAGTAAAACTTAATTAAATCATTATAATCTTTTGTAACACATGTAGGTCTCAGTGTCTTATTTTCATCTAAGATATTTTGCAAATTCAATTTTGGAACGTGGGAATAAGAAAAATAATTATACAGTGCAATCTAGAGAAGCATTAGTTCCAGTTTCATCCTGACAGAGGGCGCAATAAGAATAGATTTCCTAGCATGACTACACCCAGGACTACAAGTCAGTGACATAATTCCATTGGCACTGCCTTGGGTCAAAACTGTTTTAAGCTGTGAATCTCTGTCCAACAAATCTGAATCTAGCACAGAGTCACTGTTCATTTGCTTATTTCTTGTTGTTGTATAATTATTTTTATCTAGCCCACTCACCATATTTTGGAGAAATAACATTGAAAACTGATAAGATTGGAACTTACCGATAACAACCTGTGACCTAAAATGGCCACCATACTGAAGTGTGGGTTGCGGTGCTCAGGTGTAGATGGGATGCAGTGCTCAAGACAACGACAAACAACAAAGAACTGGTGAAATGGAGATTTAGTTGTAAATCCAACTTCATTTAACAATAGTAAAATAATGAAGGACTGGCAATACACAACAATGTGTATTGCGCAATTAAAAAAACACAGGGTTCAGTCCTGAAGTAATAGACATGGTATTTAAACACACACAGAACACAGTCACAATTCCACAGTGTTGAAATACAGTTTATTCAGTCAGTACGAGTTCAGTGAAGTCTGGGTTGGCTCCCAGATGTGTTAGCCATCTATAAAAGACAAACAGTACAATTAGCACAGCAAACAAAATAAACACTAAACAGTCACGGTAAAAACAAGGTCCTTCAGCGTTTCTCTCGCAACCATAACAAAGGAACAGTTCACATAATCACATCCCCTTTTATACCATCAGCCACACCCCCTTGGTTAGCGAGTGCAATAGTTTTCCTCCGCATCGCTTCCCATCTGAGGAAATGACTTGGTGCACTGTGACTCCGCCCCCTTTCTAGATGGCCAACTTCCACCTTTCCCTGGAATGAATTGCCAAACCATCCAGTCTGGGACACACTGTTCCCTTTACACAGCACCCTCACAGGTCGTGAAGGAGATTTGTAACTCAGATTCATTCTCTCTGTCACATGAGGTCATGTGACTTTTTGCCGCATTGGTTGTTTTATTCAAACAGAATATCCAGGTAAACAACTGGAAAGCAAATGAATTGGAGGATATGATATTGTGGCAATATATTTTGACAGTGTAAGGGCAGTGGAAGGGCGTTTTGGTAAATGGCAGGTCCAGGTGGTTGTTTCTGAAGCTTGAGGGCTTGGTCAGCGACTGGTAGCATTCTCCAAACACTTTGTCAATCTGCATCACATATATTATGCCACTGTCTGATGTGTAAATAGTGCTATTGTTAATACATTAATTAACCAGTACAAGTTGTCCAATAGACCAATTCCCTATCGTGTTGCATGGGCATCCTATTTTTCTTGTGCTTGAATTCCAAAACAGGTAATATTAGGCTTGTTTACCCTCAAGACATTTGTAACAGGGCAAAGGTGGGGTGCAAACCGGCGACCCTGCACACTGCAAGCTAATGTCTTAACCACTACATACAACACTGTGCTCTAACTGTAATACACTGCCGTTCAGGATTCCACCCCGTCATTGAGAAGGTTAAAGGTTAAAAGCTCTATAACCATAAAACCAGACATGCCCCTCTCTTTTGCATCAAACACAAAAAAAAACAGTAATAACCATATTCAGCATTTACAGATAAGTAGAGTGACAGTTACAGTAGGTGAGAGGGACAGGGACCTCCACCATGTGTTTCAACTAAGAATTAATTGAAAGTTATCAAACATGTTTGTAACTAACCTGTGAATTCACAAAAGCAGAATGCAACCTTTGTGTGCAGCCATTACAAAGCAGGCTTTAGAACAAAATGTATTGTATAATGCCATGTCCAACTCAAGCTTTTATATAAATGAACTGTCCATTTATTGTAATTGGATGACAACCAATCACATAGTTAGCCACATTATAAGTATAGGTCCAACAGTCAGTTCATTATGCTACTGTAGAATTTTTAGAAGTGGGTGGGCAATGAATGACACTCCTGACATTTATAACTCTTTTTCACTGAGTACCAAATATGATTTCAGTCTTCACAGTATCAGCTCCTGAGTACACCCTCACTTTACCACCAATAATCTCTAACTATCAAGCCCATTATATGGAAAAGTATTTTAAAATAACAACCCTTGTACTTTTAATATCCCAATTGAATATAATTGACATGTTATTTCACCAGGGACATAAAGGTTTGAGGCTCTCTTTTTAAAATGACTACCTAAGCCGTCCTCTGTGTTGCAAAGACATCTAACTATTATTATTATTATTATTATTTATTTATTTTTTTTATTTATTTTATTTATTTTATTATTATTATTATTATTATTATTATTATTATTATTATTATTATTATTATTATTACCAAAATGCTACTTCATACTAAATGCAGCTTCAAATGGAGGACAATTGGCTTCAAAAACAATACATGACATATTGATCAAATATGACTTATTTTAAAAGAAAAAAGTTTGAAAATATATGAATTGTATGTAGCACAGTTTGTGAATATTTTTAAAAGCTCTACAAAGTAAATGCACTATGATTGTCAGCCTGAGGAATGGCACTATTATTATTCCCCACTAGGTAAGACTTTAGACGTGTAAACTCCTCCATTTAGTTTTGTGATGTGGGAAAAAAACAATTTATAATGCATTTGGACTTAAAAATCATTTCTTAACAAACAAGCAACTATTATGAAGAAAACTATTTTTTCACAAGGAGACCTCAGAAGTGCTTATTACAAGCCGGTGTTTAAACTTTGAAACATAAGAAAGGGAAACTGTTCTAGTTTGAAACATCAAACCATCAAACAAAACAGACATTTTTAACAGATTGCAAAGGGGGAGACACTATCTCATGCCCTAGCTGGTAAGATAGAGACGTGCCGAGAAGTTCATCTCGTATGAGATGTTGTAACTCCTATGTGTCACTGACTCAGTAAACATCTTCTGATGGGGACAGTGGGTGCGTGTCAAGACGTAATTGCTGTTGTTTCACTCTAGGGGTCTGTGGCAAAGTGGTTGGTAAGGGGAACGGTGTAGCGGTGATGCAGTGCAGGAGTGACAGGCAGACAACGGTAATCCAGTGAAAAGTGTTTTATTTCTTTTCCAGGTCTGGTGACCGTAAAATAAAATAAATCCCCAGCAATACACAACAGTGTGTAACGCACGGGGACAACAATAAACAGGGCACAGTCCCGAACACCAGTCCTGGGTGAGTGCAGTCGTGATGGTGTTCAGTGCATCACAGATAGTGCGGTGTGCAGTGGTGCTCCGGACAGTGCTGACCCTCGGCGACAGCTCTGGAGTAGTGCTTTAACTGTCTGGTGGTGAAAAACACAGACAAACACAACACGTAATTTCTCTTTACAACGAGAGCTCCTCTCAAGATCCTTCTCTCTCCAAACGTTAACCCAAACGAAGGAAAAGATCAGTGTTACCCTGGCCCCTATATGTAATCCTGCATGACATCTAGGTATACGGTTGCAGCTGCCTTATTACTTGCAGCTGCCCCTCTTTTACATTTCAGGTCGATAGGGTCTTACAACAGAGTCTCGCTTCTTTCCAGGCTGACCCACTTCCCGGTCCCGGAAACGAACTGTCAGGCCAGCCCTTCCAGATACTTCTCCTCCCGTTCTTTAGCGCCCTCACAGGTCAGGGGGGAGATTTATCACCAGAACTCATTATATTTCTGTCACAGGGTTGCAGAACTAAAAGAATACACCCTGATAATAACACGGATCTTCTGCAAAGGAGAGTGGATCTTGGAGTTCCACAGGGGACGCTGAAAGCTTGATTTCATTTCCCTGTTTAGGTTACCACGTTAACCAGTGCTGCTCTATCTTGCGCAACTAGAAACTGTGTTTGTGAAGCTGTTTACATTTTCTTTAGTTAAAACCAGGAACTCTGCTCTTCTACTTGCAAAACTGTTTTCTTGAAGACTTTTGCAGAACTACAAAGGCATGACTATAATTCAGTGGAGGCTCCTTAGAGAAAGCAAGGGAGATAGTGCCTCCTCAAAATATCAAAGTAAAAAAAAAAAAAATGTAATTTTGATCCATGAAATACTGATTAAATGTGACTTCTTTCATAAAGGAAAATGTTTGGAAAGATATAGATTGTATGTATGTATACAATATTTTTTAATGCTCTATAAAATAAATGCACTATCATTGTCAGCAGGAAGAATAACATTACATATTGTTGTGTAGCATTACAATATAATAATGTTCAATTAATAAAAAAACTAAAATCTAGTCTAAAATGCAAGACAAATTTACATTTGAACCTAAACTCCAGATTCAACATGCTTATATTAACAGCAGTACTGGCTCCTCCATTATAAACTTTTATCTGCTATTAACCCCAGGACTAGCAGTAGCAGATGACCTGATCTCTATAGCCACGGTACTAGCAATGACAGGTGACATAGTCTGAGCCCTGGTTTCAATGGAGAAGCAACTCAAACCCTCCAGCCTCCTGCTGAAGTGACCAGAAAAAAAAGAGATCCATCCATTATCATTAACCACTTAATCCTTTACAGGATTGCGGTGAGCTGGAGCCTAACCTGGCAGACACAGGGTGCAAGGCAGGACTACACCTTTGACGGAACACCAGCCCATTGCAAGGCACCACACACAGGGCAATTTCAAATGACCAATCAACCTGAACAGCTGTTTTAGTGTGTTCTTTTCAAGCAATTGGGTTTAAAAAATAAAGTCAGTTCTATTACATTGAAATATAATGACCTAGAAATCACTTTATATCATCAACAATACTCATATTAGGTATACATGTAGTGTATGGAAAACGGAGAAGGATATATACGTTTTGATGATTTCAAATGCTTCTACCTTTAATTTTAGTTTTTAAATACATGTGGTATTTCAAAATTAGTCGTCTGAGGCTAGATATGGCGAATATTTCAAAGCAAATATATCATTGAAAAGGAGGCACAACGGAAAGCAATAACTACTGTTTTCATTTAGATTTCACTGGATGTGTTTTGTGTTTTGGTGTTTTTAGACTGTTTTGATGTCTAAAAAGTGCATTTCATTTATAATGCCGAATGTTCACATTGAAACCACGATGATGCATAAATTTATACAAAACACTGACACGTGCATAAACCAAGGTAATACAAAATACAGCACGACTGGGAATTTACAGAAGTAATTGCTCACTATGAGGAGTTACTTGCTGCTGACATTGAACAAGCAATCGTATTTGCCAGGATGTCAAAAAACATACAGAATGACTTGATTTCATCCATTTCCTTTGCTGTGCTAGAAGAGATCAAGAAATAAATTAACGAAGCTCCTTTTTTGCATGGCACAATGATGAGACAGTGTGTTTGTAGTAGTGCCTCTTCTGATTTAGATGTCACCAGCCACCACTGGTGCAGAACATTTATTTACGTTGAATAAATTAAGTCGACGGGATGCTGTGGCAGGACGGCTTGGTGGTGACATCACAGACCAGGAAGCTGACACTGACACTCGAGTATTACGGGTTGAAGCGTGGATTTATTAAATTAAAAAATAAATCAAACACAGCTCACAGAGCCAAATAAAAGCTTGAACAAAAACAAATCTCAAACACAAAACCACTGACTCCCAAAGAAGTATCTTGCTTTTCCTTCCAGCCCTGGTAGCAATTGTTTTCTTAAATCTTTACCTCCTATCTCACTCACATTCTCCACTCTGAACAAGCACCCAAAACACAAACAAAGCCCAGTTTATATACACCTGGCCATCTCCAAATTAGCGATACATTAATAAATCGGGAGATGGTTACTGTCGTGGAACTTTTCAGGTCCGCAACTAAAAGAGC
The DNA here is from genome assembly GCF_017654505.1 of Polyodon spathula. Taxonomy (NCBI): domain Eukaryota; kingdom Metazoa; phylum Chordata; class Actinopteri; order Acipenseriformes; family Polyodontidae; genus Polyodon; species Polyodon spathula. The sequence goes on along the minus strand of NC_054536.1, from coordinate 4,736,503 downwards.
CAACTGCACCAGGTTTTCAGAGATATAAAACTTTATTAGTTTGCACAAACGAGAACAGCTCATCACATCAGTGTTAGGAAGCCCGAGCAGCGTTCTGCCATACAGAGTTAGCATACGGTTATTATACCTTTACAGAGAGACAGGATGGTTTCCCTTTCAACCAATAAGCTAGAGCCAACTCAGTTGGTGTAACAGAGAAAAGGGGACAGGTATTTAGAAGATAGTACAATAAAGGTTAGGTGGAAAGTTTGGTTCTCCCTGATCGACCGATAAGCTGAAGCCATGTTCCTTTTGTCACACCACCCACAGTTTGGTTTTCAGCTACACATACCTGCAGTTTAATACATTTACTTTGTTTCTATAAACTTAATAGATAATAAACTCAAAATCCTTTAAAGCATATAACTCAGTGAATAATTGTAGTACAGAGTAGCAACAAACAGGTACAGGAATGGTTCTATGCAATTATTACCCTACAGTTACCTTCTGCATGAAAGTTTTAACCTGTGTGGTTGACAGCCAATTTGTCAATAAATCACTAGCTGCCGACCACATGAGCTGCTAACATCACCCCTGCCAAACCACATTTAAACTGTACAATACATTACAATTAATCACCACAATACAACTCTAAAATAATACATTTTTAGCAGAGCTTTGCCCTGCCTCATATGTACATGAAAGGCTCTCCTGCCCTGCTACAGATGTGCTTGAAATTTATCAGCCTTTCTCCTGCCTAACAACTTTGTTTAGAATAAGCTAATAAGAGCTACTGTTTAACTCTCTGCTGGTTAATGGAGAAATGTGTTTAACAGCCATTTAGGGTAAAATGTTAAGACAATATCAAAATACTCTACTGCTGCTGGGGGCTTAAGGGCACCCCAAGCCCTCTGCTATGTTTTACAATTTAGCTTGTTGTTTGTCAAAACACCCAGAACAAGGTTACACTACACAGATTAATGCATGTCTGGAAAACTGCTAATCTGGATATTAACATTATTTCTTATAAGTTCTTGAAAATATTCGATTCTGTAGATATATGGGGGTGTCTGTCCATATGTATGCCGTGCTAATCACTTATCACCTGAGATCCAAGGAATCCATTTGCTGTGGAATAACGCGGAAAGACACACATTTTGTATTTTATCTGAGAATTATTTGTTTTACACTTGAGGCTTTTTTTGTTCGTTTGATAAACAAATCAATACACTTATCATATATACCCATCATCACAGGCAAGGGTGCTTTACAATTTACACAGACATACTTGTTCAATAAAACTGCTTCTGGTGTATAGAGGTCAATGTTGAACGAGGCGTACTGTCACATATACGCTGAAACATAGCTGAAGTTCACTTCAGTATCCCGTGCGTTGTTACGATTGAACAAGCTGTTTAGAAGTGTGATAGGCTCATGGAGATAGCAAATCATCTTATTCACAGTAGCAGCTTGTTGGCAGAGGCACCATCGTTAGAACATAATTACATTACTGACTGATAAACAGACAATTATTTTACAGCATATTGAAATACAAAACCTATTTAATTATTATACAATAAAAGTGTGTGACACATGTTACAGGATCACATCAATAGCAGGTTACATGCTAGAATTATCCAAGGCTTTGGGTAAAGCAGTATTCAAAGATACCATGGATATCTGGACAGATGCCATACACAACAGCCAGGACTTGTTAGTATGGACAGATAAGAGAGCAACTATTGTCTGCTATCTTGTAGATGAAGGTTAGCCAATGTGTTGCTCTACTCTGAGCAAGGGAAAAAAGCGTTTGCTGCATTATGTAAACTGTATTTAGGGATAAGAGGACCTCACAGCAAGGTAAAAAGCATCGTTCTGAATAAGAATAAGAACAGATTTTGGATTATAATATTGTTATAATGTTTTCTGTCGTTGTTGCCGTTGTTATTTCACTCAAGGGCAAGGATACGTGTATGCCCAATCATTTCTTATAAAAGGCATTGACACGGTTAAAAAAAATACACAGAAATGATGGAGCTCACAATGCTCTGTATGCCATTAAAAAGCAATCAACTATCATACACAACAATATACAGTAACAAAACACAACAAAGAGAGGTTCATACTGTATAATTCTGATAGGAAACCCTTACCTTGTACTTTCTAATGCAGGACCAGTGTACAGTTAGACAATTATGGCACTATTTAAAGCACTGTGTATAACTGAAGCAGAATAAGGCCCTTCTACAGTGAAACAGGGCTTGATACACCAGGTGCCACCAATAGAGAGTGACTGTAGACTGTACAAACACCCGTGGTGGTAGTTATCACTGCAGCTTCGGGTCCTATTAGGCCAGGGATTAGTGATGTCTCTGGTTTCCAGAGACATTACTGGGGTATTTAATGTTGGTACACATCCAGGGGTTTTAAAATGTCTTTGCTAGTAATTGCCTACAGGGTAAGCAAAACTGTGTTTTTGACACAAGAAGTGGTATCAAAGGCACCATTATTCAATCAAGTTCTCAGTTGTATGTAAAGTCACAACTCTGACTGTTACTTGAGGGTCTTGTAAGATCCCCTGCTCCTAGAACACAAAATAGAAAAAGAGTAATAAGGCAGAATATGTTCCAGCACAAATGCATCCGTCATGTTTTGATTCATAATGGAGTAACTTGCTTCTTGTAAACCTTAGGGCCGTGGAATGCCAGCTGCAAAATTTGAAAACCATTTCATGCCAAACCCAGTTGTCTGCCTGTTTGGTTGCACATCAAGTTTTCTGATCGCAGCGTGTAAAATCCAGTTTTCAGCATCTCAGTGGAAATGTACAGTAGTTGCACTTGGTGATTTACAAAATATGCACCTCTTTGGCGTTTAATATACATTTTGCAGACTTACATACACTAGACTGACTTGCATTCATTGTTAGGAATAACCTTGGAACATAATGGACCAAATAAAATGCTCCAAGTAGCCGAGACATTAACAACATTAACACCCATGGCTGTTTAGATCATTGACACTGGCCCCAAATAAAGGCGTTTACAGTATTGCACAGCGTATGGTGCTATGAATTCACTTTTACATTTTTTGTGAAGCAGGAATATATGCCAAGTAAATGACATGGCTATTAAGATAAAACATAATAAAATAAAATGAATACAGATGGACAAAAAAGAGAAATGGTGTCGTGACAGATACAGTATATATTTCGAATGCAATAAAGACAGTAAGGGCCACTGCAGTAACTGTTCATGGTGTTTTCGTCTCTTGTTGAGATTTGACAGCCCTGACCTGGGCTCTGTCTCATAACATTAACTCTACTTGATTCCAGATTGATATCTAAGTAGTCTTAACACATTGTACTCAACCCATACTTATATTAAATAGAAAGGTGTCATATTGGAGACACATTTGAACGAGCTAATCACATTAAGTGTTAAGTGTACCAGAAACCTGACCCCTGGTGCATTTAAAAAAAAACAATTAAGTGTTTATGTTGGTAATTAACTAGGCTTGGGCATACTGCTTGGAACTGGTGGAGTTGAGAGAGCACAAAGCATTTGTCCCTATGTAATCATGTTAAACTATAAGCTTCTGTTTAAGAGCAATTATAAAACATACACAGTTACAATTACAAATAAAATATCTGAATTGCATGACTGGCTATACAGGTAAAATATATACACATGTTATAGTTAGAGTATAGAGTTGAGCTCTCACACTGCACACAAAGTGCCTTGGCAGCGTAATATAATATAATAGTAACCTGGAAGAAACTTTGACCAAAGCAACTGCAGTACTTCAATTCATGTATTTCCTTACTCATTAATTCAGCTGCTGTCAAAAAACAATTTATTAATAAGAGGTGTCATTTACAACAAGCAAGTATGCTGAGTGTGCAGAAACTGTGTAAGGACATCGGGAAAGGAAGCTGGCTGTTTTGGGGCTGTGGTAAAAAGTGGCAAAGGGGGTGTTGTTTTGTTTACTGTTTTGTTTACTGTTTTGATTCGGTTTGCTTCAATTCTCATTCAAGCAAGAACAACAACATTGCAAGTGTTCTCTGCACATCATAGCGCATCACTGGACTTTGTTGTTTTCACTTGTGTCCATCACACACCTGTTTCTACTGCCTCTGATTAAGAATTGCCTCTTGCATCTCCGTTCTAACCGGTTCTAACTGGGCCGGGCTCTGTAAACAAGATGTTGTGATTATACGGGGCTTGTCATGCATATTCATAAACCTGTTGTCATAGCAGTTATACGTACAACAAAGCATAAAGCTAGGGAAAGTAATGTGTTGTGTTTCAAACCCTACAGCCTGTTCAGTAACACTTTACGTCAGTACCTATTGTTTAATAAACATATGTTTTAAGGTTAAGGATAAATGTACTGGGCTACTAATGACAAGTTGAGGAAGAATGATGTTATAGTGGTAACTATTATCTGAGAGTTAATGACTGGCTAGAACACTTTTAAGGCTGAAGACATACCCAAGGGCATTTAATACACAAGACAGTCATTAACTGGCCATTAAAGGCATCCTTGATATATGGTTCTGCCCTACATTGTTCTTCTTTCTTCATTCTGTGTTTGTGGTGACAGAGACTTTTCCTCTGCTGATTCTTTTGTTCAAATGGTTTCACTGTCAGAGATTTAACTCATTCCCTTAAAACAAGTGGTGGCGTCCTGCAACATTATTGGGAGCACCCATTTCCCTGAGCTGGAATATTTCATGAAAGACATTGCATTGATGACACTGCACTATTTGTGTATCTGTGTCATCAATTTCCAGTGACTTATATATCATAGTACAGTTATTAAAGTACTTCAAAGTAACACTTTTCTTGTTGATCAACTATACTGTATCACTTAATAAATGGTGATAGATATTTTCTGACATTTTCTTTGATTAATTAATTATATCTCCCTAAACCCTTTTGCTTTGAATTCTCATGGATAATTTTATTCTTCCAGTATTTTTGCCAACACTGTCTTTAGGTTTAGTTAGCAGTAAAATGATGATGTAGTGTAACTGGAAAAAAGGAAATGAAATAGTGTATTTGCACCTAAGAACTAAACTGAGTTTCACCGCACTTCCTCAAAGAAGTGTTTTGATGTAAACAGTACACGCTGTACAGTATGTAACGTACCAGTATTGTGTTACAGGACATTTCTATATAGCAAAATGACAGTTAATGGCACAACATTTCAATTGAAAGTGTTTAGGCAGCAACCTTCAGTTGTGCTAAATGATAGCATTAAGTCTGTTGATTGGAGCATGCCACCAATTAACTGTGCATACATTTACAAAGCCTTGAAGCTCATTGCACCTTGTCAAAACAAAATTCTGCTGATAGCAGTTTACAGCAAGCTATTATAAAGCCACAGGTGACAATCATCCTTGACATGGCAGCTTGGTGGCCCTATTCACTTTAATGAATCACTCTTTTTGAAGGCCCCTAGTTAAGACATGAATAGAATATCCCTCTCAAGCCCCTTAATCACATTGATTCTGTTAGAGTGTCTAAAAGTATTATGAGCAACTGCATTTCATTTTAGATAAGATGCCTGGAGATTCTTTCAACGGCAAGCATTACTGTTTCCTCTGTCATTTTGGATACCGCTTCAAACTGCTGGACCATGTGCATTGAAGCTGTTCTCTGATTGCTCAGTGGCCTATCTAGTTGACACACGTCAAATCACAATAAATAGGATTCAATCCTATTTGTTTCGCATTGCTCCACTGCTGCCCTGGTGGTGCTCCCGAGCTGCCTATGGTGTGAAAGATACTTATCAAAAGTGTAGGTTCTATTCATATTGGCTGTAATGAGTCCTTTCTGACAGATTACTTAAGAGGTACAGTTACAGTTTGAGAAATGTATTGTATCAAATATCCCATTTATATACCAAAATACATCAGTAGCAGCTCCTGACTTTAATAGGTGGTGAGGCTAAACAACAAAACCTGTTTTTAAAGCTTATTGCATTTGTTTATATAATCAAATGCATTTCAATATTATTTAATACTTTTTATTATATGCAATAAACGTTGCATGTTTCAAAAGGTATTAATAATTATATAATAATAATTTTAAATTTTGCTTATTTCATTATAAAATAATAGTCCTAATGTGATTTCTGAAATGATGTTGCTTTACGAAATAATGTTAATATCTTAAAACTTTGAGTAGTACGAATGTACCAGTACGTTCTGCAACTTTAAACTTGAATTATTGAGCCTACAAAACTCCTGATCACATGACATTGTAACACTAAGTTTCTGTAACACCTTTTATTAGTCTGTTGCACCCTCTGTCAGATATTGACTGAATTACATATAATAACCCCAGTCACAAAAATGTCAAGTATTTGTAAACCAAAGGAAATCAGTCAGAAATAAGTATTACTAATTTATTAATTGCTTTACCACATCTCTGTTCCTCTAAACAAGAGCATTGTGTTTAGCAATTTATATACGCAATCCTTCATCTAACACACAATATAAATTCTGACTAAATAGGTAACAGCATCTATTAGTCATTTTACCACATCTCTGTTCCTCTAAACAAGAGCATTGTGTTTAGCAATTTGTATACACAACCTTCATCTAACGCGATGTCAATTCTGACTTCCCCAAGAAGCTGAAGTTTTACCTCTGCAGATACGTGACCTGGTGCAGTCTTTTTATAGCCTGTGGAAGATTTTTCAAATCACTGGAGTCCATAGAAATTCACGGGGAAGATGAAGAGCCAGTTTGAAAAAGCAAACATGACAAGCAGAACAGCTTTTGCTGTTAAATACTGAGTCAACCATTTTTTTTTCGTACCATGAGCAATTAAAAAGGCATTTTTGTTTTGGTCCTCCCTGTTGAAGAAGTTCCAATTTAGGCTTGGGACAACTTTTGTTTTTTAGTCTTATTTTGTCCTCAATTGAAAGAGAGGAAAATGGTGTATGAATTAAAAAACATACAACTACATACTGCATATGGATTTCGAAAGGGAGAAGCCACATGTGACCCATACCCTGCCTGGCAATAGACACGTCAAGATTAAGTCTAATTATGAATGGTGGAAGCTAGCTGCAAACTTGTATCATATAGCCAATACAAATACAATAAAACTTGACAGGCAGAGGATGATTGAATGTGGAATACACACAGAAAACTAAAAAATGGGTGGGATTCTGTCATGTTAGCCAATAGCAATACAGTAAACCTTGGAAAGCATGATTTGAGTAAACCCACCCGCAATATACAGCTATCACAGATCAGTATGGTTACTGCACTGCAGTTATTTTTAAGGTAAATTACTTTTTTTACATTTACAAAATGACACATAGGTTTAGCCTCCATATCCTCTTATGACAAGCCACCACTGCAATTAATACATTACATAAGCCATTCATCAAAATGTCCCCTGATATACAAACAGGTTGACTGGCTTATGTGCAGGTGAATTCTGATCATTTTTATTATTCTTTTGAAAGTTTGTGCAAGTGCAATAAACTACACATCTGATCTTAAAATGTATTGCAGTATTTCCTAAGGACTCCATCCTGGACCCAGTTGTGTTCCTGATTTTCACACACTCTTAGAAAGATGTGATTCCCAATATAGATTTCATCCAGAAGCCAAGCCCAAACAAGTATATTTTTCACTCCAGTACTGATTTCTTGGCAGTGCTGTCTTTGATCACCTGTTTTTTTGACATCAGCCATTATATAGGCATCCAATTTCTGCAATTGCATATCAGCAAGATCGATTTAATTGGCTCTTCCACGTCAATTGAAACAATTCCGAGTTGGCCATCTAATGCTCAGTGGGTGTCCACTCAAGCTGTAAACAGCCTTGTTGAGTTGCTTATTCCAACACTGAGTTTAAGTGCAGTCATTCTGTTTCTGGGATGGGATCCATTGTTTGCTTTTTTTCTGTTAAGACCCTATCCCACACATGTATGGAAAATAAAACATGAAAATCAGAAACTAAAGGGTGGTTCGCTCATAACCAAGAATTTGAAACAAGCCATTGTGAATCCAACGGAATATGAATTTATAGCATGTCTTTTAGACAATCAGCACAGTTCACAGTTTTTAACACAAGTTTCAGGGGTGCTAGTGTTATATGTTTGATGAAAAAAAGATTTAAAAAAATAAATAAACATAATGATTTTAATTCTTTTTAGATACCAAACTTACAGGTGAATGTGTATTTGAGAGGAAATACCATAGACACACAGATTACTGTAGATTACACTTTAATCATTTTAAACTGAATTAGAGCAAAATATTGGGAACTGTGTCACCTAAAATGTAGCCCACAATGAGAATGTACAGGTCACAGATGTCATAAATTCCAAGACGCAATGCAATCTGGAAGTGTATAAAATAAACTATTCATGCCATGACATTTTTATTTCAGTATTATCAACAAGGATCTCTTTGAATTAAATGCCACCTACCTACATTGTTAACATATCAAAGACTTGAAAACTTAAAGATAACACGACTGCTGCTATTATAATAAATACACCACTGTGTCACAATACCAGTTAAATAAGATTAAGATTAATTTAGCACTGTAGATTTATCTCCACAACAACATCTAATCTATTATAAAGTAGCAATGCTGGATAGTGCTTGAAGGTGCTTATTTCAAAATGAAATGTTCATTATTTTACCTGCCTAATCATCAAACGCCAATCCAATGTGCTTTAAGGTATTTACAACAACAACAATTCACATTTCAATAGCGCCTTTCAACACAAGGATCCCAAAGCGCTTCACACACACACATAAAAATGAACAATTAAACCCATACAGTTAAAAACAGCCTAATACAGAATTTGATAAAACAGAAATTTAAAAACAATAGATAAAAAAAGTAATTTTTTAATTGTAAAATTAGAAAACTAAGATAAAAAATAGTTTGTAGAACTAGAACAATTAAGCGTAAAATAAAATTGGCATTATTAATAAAACTGGCATTTAAAGTAGTTTAATTGTAAAATGACAAAAAAAACAACTAAGATAAAAATAGTTTGTAAAAATACAACAATTAAAAACAGCCCATTAAAAAGACATTAATAAAATTAAAAAAAAAACTAATGTATTAGCTAATGGGTTTTTGTGTGTGTTTTATTGTATCAACACATGTTTGATTTGCTTTAATAAAAGCCCAGAAACTCTAGAAAGAGGAGTATCAGCTCAGTACAAACTGAAAAGAAGTTTGGAAAAAGGGTAGACATACTGGGGGTTGTGTGCACCTGTGTCATGTAATTTACGCCTTGTAATTCTGACAGTATTCAGACAGTGTTTGAGTGAATTGTTTTTCTGTGACCTTTGTCAGCTTGAGTCTATGATCAGAATGTGCCAGCTGTAACCATGCCCCCGGGAGTGATCAGCCGTGTCACAGAGCGCCCTACCGCATCGCTGCAGAGCTCTGATAACAAGCCATTTGATATCTGTGGAAACGGCCTGCACTGGATGCCTCTGAGCTTTGTAGAATAGAAGAAAAAAAAATCTAATGTGGAATTAGCTGCCATGTACGATTCCCGATCGAGATTGGGAGAGAAGGACATTGACTGAGACGACACTGTGGCTCATTAGCATTGTTTGTCTTTGGAAAAGTTTTTTCCAAACCAAGTAACATTGCTGAGTGAATGATGACAGCAGCAGTGAAAATAGAGAAACATACTGAAGGGCATACTGCAAAAATCTAATTACATTCTTTTGGGGTTTTTTTTTGCTATCAGAGATGGAATAATACAGAAGAAAACAGAAGAAACCTTGTTTACAGGGTGTTGTTTACAGGGAGTTTTGTAACTTGTTTTTATTCTTCTTAATTGTTGGAACCTAATTTACACAGTGACAAATATGCAGTGAAGCTGCCGGAAGATCTACTTTGACAAATAGATCAATGCAAACGCTCAACTCAATTTTCAAATTTCTCAGCACAACAAGGAAATATACTGGCAAGGAACACAAACAAGATCAGATGCTAGTTTGCAAATTAACTTGACATTCAGGTTCAATAAGTAAATGTACTTTTAGCCTGACAAAATACCATTATGTAGTTTGAAGAATGTGAATTAAAAAAAGGCAATCACAGTTTAGGCTACCCTGTATAAAAAATAAAAAAGAGGTATGTTCTTCTCAGACACAAGATTAAATAAAACCTATTGCAAAAAAGCATTTGATTATGTTTTCATGTAAACCATGTAGACAGATTGCATGGCTGCAGCTTTGATTTAAACCATAGTTCTGTTGTTGACATTGTAGTGTGACATCGTGCCTGGTTATTCCAAACCCATCTTACTGGACGAAGCAGAGGAAGACGGCGTCGGGAAAAAAAAAACCTTTATATTAAATGTATTACATGGGCAATTTGCCTACAGTGGAAAATCAGGCCAGATATGCTACTACTTTATTTTAATAGAAGTTCACACTTTCTGCTTTTATTCTCAGGTTTGCACTTGCACTTCCTGAGTCATTTAACCTGCCTTCTGGGTCAAAGCATGTTACCATAGGAAGCAACTGGGTGGATAATGACTGCCCTTACATGGTAGAACAAGTGTGCAAATACAGTGCATGGAAACGGTCAGTACCATGGTAGCACCATGGAATTCCATCAGGTAATTAACAGAATGTTGTTCATAGAACAATTCCCATGCACGGTGATTGCAACAGCAATAGCTTGATCTATTGGTAATTACCCATGTATTACAATGCTACTTAATCCCCAACTGCGTGTCACTCTCTGACAATTCAGCAACTTCAAGTCAGTTTAAAGCCTAAGTGCTTAGAATGTGGGCTGGGGCAGTTCAGTTCAGCAGGCTGTAGCATCAGGATGCACTGGAAGGAAGATGAGCAGCACCAGGGAAGTTGTCTCGCATGACCATGGAGGGGTAAAATGCCATGCAGCAGGCACTCAGATACATAGATTCTTGCTGCACCATACAAATATATTTGCCTTATGAAAATGTTTCAAGTTGGTAAGTAAATGTACTTTTATTATTTGGACATTTGGGTTGCACAATTATTATTTTTTTATGTTTGAGCTGGCAATAACTGACAGGTGAGTGAGGGGGCTTCTTTTCAAATGAAGGATTAAAGTAATCGCTTTCTAAAATTAGACAATACTGATAACGATGTGCTAATATGCTTGTCAAACTCAGGAAGCTGACAGTCAGTAATCAAAAGAAATGAGCAATACTAAAATGAGAGGTTTCAAACAATATCTGAATTTATGTTAATTATGTTAAATATGGCACAAATATATATATATATATATAATATATATATATATATATATATATATATATATATATATATATATATATATATATATATATATATATATATAAGCATAAAATTAAGCATTGCCGCTAAACAAATCCATATATGTTACAATTATAAGAAGTGTAGTATTAGGCTTCATGGGACACTCACCCATTTTTCTTCTTCACTAAAAAATCACTTGATTTTAGGCGATGACAAACTATATTACAGTCTACCATGACCTGATACCAGAAGCATGCAGATTGCATTGACATCAGGTACACATTCTTTTTTTGTTTTCATCCACTAATAACCCCTTCTGTCCTTCCCCGAGACAGTATATTTTTAGTCATAATGTAAGGCACAGTGGCAGAGCAAAGCTCTGCCATTTAGAAATCGGCAGGGATGGGGTTAATTTCCCCTACCTGCCTGGGTTTATTATATTCAGGTGGCTGGGGTTGATTAGTTAATTAAATGATTAACTTAATTAACACTCAATCAGTGCCCAGCCACCTGACATAAAAGGAGACCTCTACTTCTCATTTGAGAGGAGGGAACTGAGGAAGCAGATTGGTGGTTTTTGTTTGTAACCTTTGAATCCAGTGAAGGCATTGCCCAGCCTGGAAACCTTTATTTTGTAAGTTTTGGTTTGTTGTCTTTCTATTTGTGTTTAAATATCTTTATTTTGCCCTTTTGCACTTTATTTGTGTTAATTTATAATAAAAGTATGTATTTTTTGAACTGCAGTCTGTCTCTGGGCCTCTATTCACTCGCCAGCCTGCCACAGGCACATGTATTAATTGTCTATGAAATAAGGGGTTTCAAGTTCAAGGGATAGTATACAGTATGAGAAGGTGTGCAAAGCAAATGGGATAGTGCAGCTGTTTACTCACGTTTTACTCTCATTCTCACTTCCCCTATCCCCTACTATGCTATGAGGGTCAACCACAATCAGTATACAAGAAGACTAATCATCTAAATGCAATCATGCATTAGCTCAAACCTGTAATTTAAAGGTGTAGACAGCAATTTCAAACAACGTTTCTAACAACTGGAACTTGAAAGTTGAGTTCACATTGAGCTGCATTCCCATAGGATATAGTTCAGCTAGTTAGGGATTTAGTGAACCTTTCTGGGAAGATTTCTGCAGCTCATTAAAGTTCTGAAGGGGAAGGGGGGGGGTGGTGGTGGTGTTGCACATTTACAGCTTTTCCACCAAAACAGACCTAATATGCAGTATAATGCCAGAGCTGCTTTGACCATTGTGCTGTTTTTTTTTCCCTTTCTCCCTTCATTTGAGTTAAATAACATATAAAGGTATTAGGCCTAATCCTAATTCAGTCTAACAACCCATTTTGTCTTTCAAATCCTTAAACACTTTGCATCCGTAGTTCTATAAACAGAGAACTAACCATAGCTACCCTTTCTTTTTATCTATATTATTAGGACTGAATAATACACTTGTATTGTTGTTATCACAGCAAATCATAGAGTATACTATCCCAGCTCACTAGATTTTCAATGACAAAGTGAGTGGTTGTCTTGTGTAGGCAAGGAAACGCCAGAGATGATTATTAGGGATTAACAGTCACTGGGCATAGGGGAACTGCTGCATATCTTACAGTTAACAAGTCTTAATTACATAACATTGTATCATGCTTAAAACATTTGTGACGGCTTTGATTTTTGATTGATTCATTCTATGACTCTTCTAACTAAAAGTTGCTTTCAAGAGAAGGGAAGTACGGGGCAGATATATTATTGATTAACAAATCCAAAGTTTGTGCTACAAATCCATAGAAAACTGTGTAATACTATAATTATTAACTAGTTGTTGAAATGATTGTATTTGCTTTTCTGTTGAATTGTTCTGACTGTGGTTTTGCTGATGAAACCACAATGGATTCGAACAGACTTAGTCAGTACACATATCCGACCCTATAATACTTTGACTTCCGTGACTGTTAAACACTTGTGATGCATATCTGATGATTTCATGTCATAATTCAGAATTTTTAATGCAGCTTAAAAAAAAAATGTAATAGAATTTCTACAGTTTAACACGGATTCTGCGGAGAATCCACAGGCACTCTGGGAGGTTACTAAATGCGTCTTGAGAAACAACTGCACTTCTTTCTCTTCATGTCTAAATTCATCTCGGAATAAATGTATCACTGACATGGAAAGACAATTGCTGGATTTGGAGAAGGCACAGAATTTTTTATTTTTTAGAAGACAGAGCTAAAACACTGAGGCCCACATTTATTAAAAGAAAAAAACTACTTCAAAAAAACACGTAATATGCGTGTTCAGTATGGCTGCACATATCACCTATTTTATGAGACTAATTAGGTAAAGCAGGCAATTCTGCAATCAACCAATTTAAATACCCCTCGCCACAATTAGCAGTGGAGAATTACACACCTCTCACAATAAATAGCAGGTTTGGGTCAACCCTGCGTGTGTAGGCTACACATTACAAAAGAAAATGGATAGCACACAAAGACCTCAGCCTGGTACTAGCTGTGGTGATGAGGATGCTCGGAAGTTCGAAATACATCACCAGGACAAATAAATAAAATATGGAATGTGTGGTGGCTTCTTAATAAACAAATGTACCACTTCAGAGTTTGCTTACAGATTATGACACATCATCCAGTTACTGTGCTTCACCTATTAGTTCAACTTCTTATTTTGTATAGAATAATTTCAGGCGTATAGATTTTTCAAACTTCAGAAACATTACGTTTTATTTACCCACATCCATGGCAGTCAAACGGGTGGATAATCCTTCCTGTACAGCAATATGTTCAACAACAAACAATCTTCAGTTCTGACTCTCTGTATGAATTTAAAGCATATGTGTAGGGTCTATAATATAGCTACACCCTACACCCAGCTGTACTGTATTTGCTCTAGCTACAAACTAACTGCGTCATCGGTCCTTCTGGTATTTTTTTAACCATTTTCTTTCAAACTGGAATTTAACAATACTGCCTGAACCGGTATTTTTAAGTGTCAGAATGCCATATTACAAAACATAAATTTATTGTATTACATGTATATGTGACTTTTTCTTTAGTGCACCTCAGAATATCATTCCATCTTTTCTTAATCTCCTCTACTATAATAATGCCTACATTCTAGAAGTAGAGTCTCTCATTAGAACTGTGGGGAGACCTTTTTAGATGCTTCTAAGAACCTTGTATTTTTTATATAAATGGATTCTGTATTCTCTATTTGCAGACTTTTTTTGTCATGTAAGCTATGAAACATGTATTGAAAATTGGAGTTTGCAAAACAATACGTTATTATAAACCACAGTTTACAAAGTGACTTGATGGGTTAAAAAATTAGCTTGTTACAAAATGTTATTAAATGCTTCTTTGTCATTGAAAACGATGTCTCCTCCTTGCTGCAGACAAGTCTCCCACATCACCTTGCCTTTTATATAGTCTGCTGTCTGACTGCGGCATATTAACACCTGCTTTTCATAGCTCTTAAAATAATCAAGCAAATACTTTAATAAATTAGACAGAATATTTAATGACCTCATTTGCAAAATCCCTTCCCAATTTTAGCGGTTTCATTCAGAAATGCCCCAGAATTAGATATGCATATACAGAATTACATATGCATATACATAATTACATATGCATCAAGGGCTAAAGCACTCAGACATTGCCCCCACAAATCACATATTAATTACGTGTTTATGCCATTGCATGTCCCATCCAAGAACTCAGAAGCCTCAGCGCCCGTTTTAAAGTCGTAAAACATGCGCAATCCTTTTATAAATCTGGGCCTGAGTGTATTAAAGGGGGAGTTTAATGTACTATTCTCTATCTAGGGCTGAATTTATTATGTATACTAATAATACTATTTTCATTGGGATAGACCAAGCAGGTTGTTGGCATTGAGACTAAGACACAATGAATCTCTGGCCTCTACCAATGCAATAAAAACAAAAGAAGATGTTTTAGTTTCGAAGCCAGAGGAGGTAAATGCTGCATTTCGAACATTCTATCCCAACCTTTATGAATCTGAAATAGACACTGACCATGATAATTGTAAAAAAAAAAAATTAATTTAGATCTTCCTAAACTAGAAGCTGAAGATAATAGACAGTTTGATACCCCAATTACATTGGATGAACTTTAAACTGCTATTAAATCAATGAAAAAAGTTAAGGCCCCAGGGTTAGATGGGATCTCCCCTGAACTATTGCTGGAAATTTGGGATATAGTTGGCCCTTTGATTTTAGACTTCATACATTTTGCAATTAAAAGTGCATCCTTTCACAGAGACCAAAAAAACTGCCTTGATGTCTTTGTTATTAAAGAACGGTAAGGATCCCCTGTTATGCTCAAACTATAAACCTATATATCTCTAATTTCCAGTGATCTTATATTGTTCACTAAATTGCTTGTTGCCAGATTAGAGTTATATATAGGAAAAGTAATACATTTTGATCAATCTGGTTTTATGAAAGGACGATTAGCTTCTGATAACATTCGTCGTCTCCTTCACGTAATTCATTTGTCAGATCCTCGCTCTGAGGATTGAGCAGTTCTTTCCCTTGATGCTGAAAAGGCCTTCGATCAGGTGGAATGGGAATATCTCTGGCTAGTTCTGGACCACTTTGGGAATCGGAACCTATACCTCATGTTTTAACATTGTTGGAGACTTTTGGAAGGATGTCAGATTACAAAATTAACTGGACCAAATCTACTTTGTTTCCTTTAAATTCTGCTTTGCTTCCTAACATTCCTATAGATAAAGGTTTTGTTTACTTAGGCATACAAATGTGTCCCTCTTTACCTCAGATTACTAGGAATAATTATAACTCATTGATTCAGAGGGTCAAGGCAGATTTAACAAGGTGGTCTGCTTTGCAGGTCTCACTGCAAGGTATAATAGCTACAATAAAAATGAATGTTTTACCTTGTTTTAATTTTTTGTTTTCTATGTTGCCTCTAGCTCCTCCTCTGAAATATTTATAGGAAGCTCACTCAATTATATCAAAATTTGTTTGGTGTGGGTGTAAACGTCCACGTGTAAAGTTAACTACTCTTCAACAAGCTAAAGTGTGAGATGGATTATCAGTTCCTACTTTTAAATATTATTAATAGTGGGCTTTTCAGAGTAAAGTTTTGAGAACCTGGATGGAACATGATTCTCACGTTCCCTGGTGCTCTGTGGAAGAGGCCTTAGTGTCACCTCAGGGGGTGCAAGTCTTGCCTTTTGCATTAGCTCTAGAAATATCGATTTGAAATTTGGTCCTATTATAGCTAATTCTTGGAGAACATGCAACGGCATTGAAAAACATTTGGGGGGATCCTTACAAATGTAATACATTTTCTTCAATTTGGAAAAACTACTTCCTCCTGACAGGAAATATTTATCCAGCCTGGTCAACAAGAGGCATTGCCACTTTTAAGGATATATTTGATAATGATGGTCTCTGTACATTCCAAGACCTCAAGGAGGCCCATTCCCTTCTCTTATTTCATGTATTTAGCACTTAGGTCAGCTATACATGCTTATGATGTACCATGGGATGCAGCTCTACCTTCTCATCCAGTTTCATCAAAATCTCTCCGTGGGGTTGTCTCTAATATTTATAATAATCTTTTGCAAAATCTTATAGCTCCTTGTCTGTTGTTAAAATCTGGAATCAATAACTAGGGATTTTGGGCAACCCCCCTAATTGGGATAATGTATAGACAAACACCTTTGCGGCCTCATCTATTGATACATTACAAACGTATTCCTCATGTTATATTTGCAACCTTGATACACGTGGTACTGTGCTACATAGGTTCAGGAACTGCTCAGTAATGGCAGCATTTGGGAAACATGTAGCCAATATGCTTTCTGTATTGATAGGGTCTCAGCTGGTGCCTGAACCCTGTTTATTTTTACTTAATGAGTATTCGCTGATTAGTCTCAGCTCTACGCAGTGTAAAATTTTACTGGCAGGTTTGACAGCTGCAAAAAAAGTTATTCTTAAACTCTGGATTGAGTCTACAACTGCTGCAGCTGCCTATTGGTTAACTGTGTTTAGAGATGTAGTTAGTCTGGAATGAGCAACAGCTATACTGAATAGGGTGAGACCAGGGATGATGGAGACGTGGGACTTGGTCTCCACCTTCCTCGCCAAACTCCTATTGGAATGAGTGTATTTCTATTTATTTTCTCTCACTTCTTTGTGTTTTCAAATGAATGTGAATTTATTTATTTTATTCATTATTTTTCTCTTTCATATAATTATTTGTGTTGTTTTTTTTCTTTTTGGAAAATAAAATTCACACAACGTATTAATGTTTGCATTGTTTTGCATGATATAACCCTAACCCTCTCTAAACCTAATATTAACCCTAAACCCCTAACCATAAACTCTAAATCTAACCCCTTTCTGATATGATTGTGTATTTACATATATATCATGATAAAATATTTACACATTAAGTACATTGTAGCTATGCTTAATAACATTGTAATTATGTGTAAGTACACATGTATTTACTAAGTAACTACTATGTCAATACACAATAATTACAGACAGTTAATGTAAATGTATCCAAGAAACCAGGAGAACATGAAATGCTACGATCCAAGTCCAAACTGACCAGTAATCTGGTTAATGAGGATATTCTGTGTCTCATAGAGCTACTTGCTAGAAAGCAACACAGAATTTAAACTTTACCCTCAAATAACTTTCTTTCTTTGATTTACATCAGATTCGTCACATTAACCAACATCGTTAGTATACATCCTTCAATATGAACACAGGAACCAAGGGCCGCTTAGAAGCTTTTCCCTAATCCTGTATATTTTATGCAAAATTAACCTTTAAAGTTAATCCATAAAACACTGAAAGCAAAAGCATTTTGCATCAGAAGGCAGTTTGTGAATGTGGGGTTCTTCCTTGTTGGCTCATGTTGGCAGGGATAGCTGACACTTTGAACAGATAATCCCTGAGTAACTGTAGACAGCATAAGCCTTTTTTTTCTATAGTGCTAATTTTGCTTTATGATGATGACACTTAAAATCCCCTTGGATAGTTCAGAGGTAACATAATTAGGAAGATAAATTTGAACCATTCAAAGTGCCTTCAGTGCAGCTCCTCAAAGCACACGCATGTCATTTGCAGAACATTTCTATTTTTATGAAGACATGCACAAAACAATCATGTGTGCAATTATGTGCATTTGCATTTTTAAAAGATTATCCCTTTCACACGCAGGTGACATGCTTGAAAGTGTTTATGGAAAGAACATGTTGCCATTGTCTGCATTAGGAGCCAGCAGCTGAAAAAGATCAGAAGTACAGTTAGCAACCAAACTTATACAGGCTTAAGGTCAGTGGACTTTTATCATCCAGTTAGACATGGCATTCAGCTTGTTGCAGTTTAAAAGAAAATATATAGGTTTAATTTTCAAGTGTGTTCTCTACAGGGCAACTGCACAGCAAAAAATACAGATTACAGATATAATTGTCCTCTAACTAAAGCAAACATGGTGCGACCTTTGCACAACAACAAAAACAACAAATTATATATCATGCAGTGCTGTCCAATTTGATGCACTGAACATATTGTTCATATTGATTCAACAAAATAAGCCACCCCTTCTTCTCAGATACACTTAGATTTTAGTGTGTTTTGATTTCTGGTCCTTTTTACGAATGGATGTCTCAGAGAGCCTTGCATCAGACAGGCCTCACTGATATGGTTAACCAAGAAAATACCAAACTGCAGCATGAGAACTTATCCAGGCAAGGAAAAATCATTTATAATGAAAGAGAACTGATGTACAACACCATGATGGTTGTATTGTGCTACTGGCTCTTTAAATTTGTCTGGTCTTTTCAATATATATGTTTAGAGAATTAAAACTTTAACAGTGGTTTTAGATGAGGGTACATGACAATTACACAATTTGGATAAACTAGAAAGTGCATATATGGTGTATACTATATATTCTGAAAGCATGAATTGGACTTTTATACAAGTTTGTCACTGTAATTTTGCACAGTTATTTTGCAGTTTTCCAATGCTTTCCAATACTTTGCCATGCTTTTAATACATTATCACAATTTGCTATGCTTTTATTATCTGAAACTTTTAGAGGGTATTAGTACTCTCTGGGAACCCCTTTTGAAAAGTCTCACCATTGGGTAATAGCTAATTAGGAGGTTTTACACTGTTACCAATGATATATACTAATTAATCCAACACTTCCCTTCAATAATGAATTGTAAGTCATTAGTGTTTCATTTGAGTCCACTTATAAAGACAGAAAAGCTTTAAATCATATGTCTGAGACCTACAATAATCTTATTTAAAATCCAAAAGGGACTACAGGTTGTGATTTAATTGGAATTGATGTCTGGTTTGTAATCAGTTATCAATAATATGTTAATAAGATTCTTTGAAAAAATACAAAAATAACTATAATGGATCAATATGTGAAATGCATAAAATAATAATAGATTGTGCTAAAAGGTCAACCATTATTTAAAATTACTGGAGAAAAATTAGTTTTCAATATTTTCAAGATAGACCCAATTAATTTATAAGTAAAGGCAAAGCTGATGTACAGTATACCATTCATGTATCAAACTCTTAAGCATTTTTTTTATTATTTAAAAAAAAAAAAATAGTATATTAAAATATGTACTGTAAGTGTGAGGATGAAACTCCATATTCTTTTATATTGTTGCTGATATTAGCAGTAGTAAGCATTACACCTACTAATGTCCCAGCACTTTGGGAATGCATTACAATCTCAAGCCCTTAGATTTGCATCACAAATACTTACAGCTGACTATCTTTATAGAGGGAACCTGTTCACCACAGGTAGGAAAGTGATCTCCAGTGACCAATCATCTCCCACTGCCTGTCACTTTTTCAACCCCCTCAACTCCAGTCAATGCTTGTATATTGTAACCATCAGGCTAAATTATAAGGAATAACACTCAAAACAGGCATTTCATGATATTACTGTATTCTCTTGAGTATAAGTTGAGAAATTTAAACCCAAAACACAATCCTTAAGTTTGGGGGGGTCGACTAATACACAAGCAAACATATGAAGCGATTTATCATTTATAGACAAAGCCTATATTTACTGATTGCGTTAACTGATGGCAACATGAATGCTATAAAGGGGCATAATAATAATAATAATAATAATAATAATAATAATAATAATATAATAATAATAATAATAATAATAACGTTACCTTTTATAGTGCTTCTTGCCAGAGCAAATGCTTATAATTTTTCTCAAATTCAAATGCAAACACCTCAAGATTTGATGAAAACGATTCCGTGACATTGTCTATATATAAGGTTTGTTTACATCCAGCAGCAGTTTCATTGAATTACAGGAGACCACTCCACCCCCCACATTCCATTGAAATACATACTTCCATATGGGCTAGGAAGGAAGTGGGGTGGGGCTTGTATACTAAAATAATACTATTGTAGGCCATACCAAAAAAATAAGTATTTGTCATTTTGAGATGAATTGAGACATTTTTGGGCCCTGGTAATGTATAGTCAAAAACTTTTTTATTCACTGATGTGTAAATATATACACCTGTATTTTAAAAAAAAAGTACCTGCAATAGGAGTCGAATTTCACCAATGAGAAGAATATTCTGTATAAAATAGGCGATGCTACGTTCAGTGTGATTCTTGTGTTCCATCCCATATCACTGCCTCACATCAGCTGTGACAGAAAGAGACATTTATTGTAAAGCAGGAGGTTTTTTTTTTTTTCTGCACACATTTTCCTGCCCCTCTGTTACCAGGGGAATTCAGGAAGCAATCGATGCATGGCACAAACAAACTAGATGCTGATAAAAGCCTGGTATATTAACAAAAAATATCAATTAAAAAAAGGAAACGTCAATAAATAATAAAGACAAATGCAAGATTAAAATGAGTTAAAAAAATTAATCTCCAAAGAAATTAACACATTAATCCCAGAAGTTAATTGCAATTAATTGACAGCCCTATATATATATATATATATATATATATATATATATATATATATATATATATATATATATATATATATATATATATATATACATATATATATATATATATATGATATCATATCAACGTTCATTGAAGGCGGGTAATAAAGTTGTCATTAACAGTAATCCGCAAAAGTGTGGGGTGGGTCTTTGACTCAGGTAGGGGCGAAAACGTTACAAGCATTTTTGCAGAGGCAGTATTTTTAACATTAGGTAGGTGGTTTCGTGTTTTCAATTAGGCAAACAGTGTGTACAGTGCAAAAGCACAAACATGAAAAAAAGACATTCATAGGTGAAAAAACACTGGAATAAAAGTCACTATATTATTTTAGATATAATATATATATATATATATATATATATATATATATATATATATATATATATATATATATACATACATATACATATATACACACACACACACACACACACACACACACACACACACACACACACACACACACACACACACATATATATATATATATATATATATATATATGTATGTATATATATATGACATTAAAAGTCCAGTCCCCGCGGTCCCCGCGGTAGTATATGAACATATTCACTTAAATTCTATTCATCTATCGGGATGTTAATGTATTATGAATATACTCCATTTTCAAATAGTTTCCCTTATGTACAGATCAATGTATAAATCGATAGTTTCACTGCATTATATTATTCATATGGCAAATGTGCAAACACATTGTTAATCGATTTTTAATAAGCAAGATAAATAGGAACAAATTTAATACTTTTTGTACTGTTTTCCTGCATTGGTAACAGACACTGGTCTACCCACTCGCTCTATAGGTCATTTACAGCTGGTACAAAATACAGCAGCTAGAATCCTGACAGGCACTAGACGGGCTGAACACATGACTCCTGTTCTTGTGAATTTGCTTTGGCTACCTGTCTGTTCCTGTTTTACTTTCAAGATTCAGCTGCTTACACATAAGGTCAGGGTCTGTGAGGCGTGTGAGTAAAAATGGATTTTCCAGACAGTGATTTACGTGTAAAAATTAAAATTTTATTTAATATTACACGGAAAAAAGAAAAAAAATAATAAAGAAGGATGTGAGGGAGGGAGTGCTGGAGTAATCAAAAATAAAGGAACGGAAACCTCTTAGTCCTCTTCGCGTTCTGCTTAAATCCAAAAATAAAACAAAAAGGAATAAAAACAGAAAAGAGCCAAGTTAGTAAATCCTCCGTTCGTGACACAGTCCAAACTCCCACGTACTTCCCTCCAGCTTTTTTTCCCCCGCCTCTATTCCTTAGGACCAAACCCCGAACACAGTAGCACGTTCCCTTTAGTATGCAAACCCCGCCCCGGTAGTCAGTAGATCACCAATCCCAAACTGACAGGTATCCTTAATTTCACTTGACTCCAGTGGCTGGAATTTACATACTCGTACTTCCGCCCCTCACCAAGATGCCGCCCCTCAAAAAGATGACTTTTGTCATGGTCACAAGACCTTGGTAAGGGAAGTCCCGAGTTGGTTTGATGCCTTCTACTGTTGGGAGGCTGAATTGCAGACCGAAACCCCTTTGACTCATCACATATCCCACCCCTCAGAGTGGAGCCAAAGGATCACTCGGAAACCTCTAACCCCTCCTTTTCCCCTCCCTCCCGGGAAAAAAAATCAGCATTTTGATGTAACTTACCTGCACGATGCCTTATTTGAAAGGCGAAGGGTTGGAGCGCCAGGTACCACCGCGTAATCCTAGCGTTTGAATCCTTCATTGTGTCTAACCACTTTAAAGGGGCGTGATCTGTGATGAGTACAAAGGGTCGTCCCAGAAGATAGTATTTTAAGGACTCCACCGCCCATTTTACTGCCAGGCATTCTTTCTCTACCACCGAGTACCTTTGTTCTCTCGGCAGTAACTTCCGACTAATATATAATATCGGGTGTTCTATACCATTTTTTTCCTGGGACAGAACCGCCCCCAGACCAGTCTGCGATGCATCTGTCTGAAGGATGAACTCTCGGCTGAAATCCGGGCTTACTAATGCTGGGGCCTGACTCAAATTAGTTTTAATAGATTCAAAGGCTGTCTGACACTCTGCACTCCACTTAATTTTATTTGGAGCGTTCTTTTTAGTGAGATCAGTGAGAGGGGCGGCTATAGTGGAAAAGTGTGGAATAAAGCGGCGGTAATAACCAGCCAATCCCAACAATGATCTCACCTGGGTTTTTGTGGTAGGTACCGGTGAATCCAACAAAGCCTGGACTTTTGAAACCAACGGTTTCACTCTACCCTTACCCATTATGAAACCTAAATATTTTGTTTCTTCTTTTCCAATAGCGCACTTTGCCATGTTCGCTGTGAGCCCCGCCTTCCTCAGAGACTGTAGGACGGCTTTTAATCTACTCAAATGTTCTTTCCAGGAAGAACTGTATATGACTACATCATCGATATATGCAGCTGCATACTCTCGATGAGGTTGTAATACCCTGTCCATCAGTCTCTGAAAAGTTGCGGGAGCTCCATGAAGTCCGAACGGCATAGTACAAAATTGAAAAAGACCATCTGGGGTTGAGAATGTTGTTTTCTCACGAGAGGCTTTTGCTAATGGAATTTGCCAGTATCCTTTCGTCAGATCCAAAGTTGAAATAAACCGAGCTCGCCCCAGCCTGTCTAAGAGTTCATCTACCCGAGGCATGGGATATGCATCAAACTTAGAGATAGCATTCACCCTCCTAAAGTCTATACATAACCGTAGTGACCCATCTGGTTTGTCTATTGGTACAATTGGGCTACACCACTCACTTCGGGAAGGTTCAATTATCCCAAGTTTCAACATACACTCCACCTCCTTCCGGACAGAATCTCTACGACTTTCCGGTCTCTGTCTAACTCTCAGACCTGGCGGAGTGATAATAGCATGTTCAATCAAATGCGTTCTTCCAGGCACGCTAGAAAACACATCACCAAACATTTTGATTAAATTGCTTACCTCTTTGCGTTGATCAGGAGTTAATTGTTCCCCCATCGGAACCCCAGCTGCTGATACTGGCTCAATTGAGGGTCCATAGTCCTCTCCCTCCTGTTCGGGAGATATAAAATGGACCTCCCGTTCTTTCCACGGTTTGAGGAGATTAACATGATAAATTTGATTTTCCTTCCGACGCCCAGGCTGTCGGATCTCATAATTAACTTTTCCAATTGCTCGAATGACCTCAAAGGGACCTTGCCATTTAGCAAACAACTTAGATTCTGATGAGGGAAGCAACAACAACACTTTGTCTCCAGGTCGAAAGTTCCTAATTCTTGCATTTTTATTGTAGCTTTGCTGCTGCTTCTGCTGTGCCACTTTGAGATTGTCATGTGCCAATCGACCGACTAATTCTAAGCGATCGCGTAGCTGTAATACATATTTCAATATATTTTTAGAGACTTTTGACTGTTCTTCCCAGCCTTCTCTTATGAGATCCAAGATATCCCGCGGCTGCCGACCGTACAAGAGCTCAAACGGAGAGAAGCCCGTTGAGGATTGTGGTACCTCACGAACTGCAAAGAGCAAATAGGGAAGCACTTTAGCCAAATTACGTTTCTCCTGATCTGCAAAGCGGCGCAACATATTTTTTAAAGTCTGATTAAATCGTTCAACAAGCCCATCCGTTTGAGGATGAAAAACTGACGTTCTAATTAAACAGATTTTCAATAATTTATATAGTTGCTGAATACAGTCTGACATAAAATTAATGCCCTGATCAGTGAAAATTTCTTTCGGGATTCCCACCCTAGAGAATATTTTTACCAATTCATTCGCTACAGCTACTGCATTCATAGAGCGTAAGGGAACAGCTTCTGGATATCTCGTTGCGTAGTCCACTACTACTAAAATATACCAATATCCTGACTCTGTTCCCTCCAGAGGGCCTACTAAATCTACACCAATCCTTTCAAACGGTACCCCAATAATTGGAAGTGGAACCAGAGGTGCGGGGCGAACTGACTTAGGGGCAGCTAATTGACATTCAGGACACTCCAATACGTACTTCCGCACAAGACCATAAACCCCAGGCCAAAAAAACTGGGCCAGAATTTGTTCCTGAGTCTTTTCAGTTCCTAAATGACCTGCAAATGGAATGTCATGCGCCAATCTCATGACTTCTGACTGAAAAGGCCTAGGAACCAATAACTGTTTTACGAGCTGTCCTGTCCCGGGAGCCCGGGTTATTCTATATAATAAGTGCCCAGATACAGAAAAATGCGGAAATACCACTGGTTGTCCTTCCTGCATATCCTTCCCCTCAACATATCTAACCTGTTTCCAAGCATACTGTAATGTGGGATCATTTTGTTGTTCATAGCCCAGGTCAATATCTCGGTCCCAATGATTAGGTATGCTGAGAGAAGTGTCTTTTATTATGTGGCCTTCCACATCAGTAACCTCGCAGCCCCGGTCACACTGAACACCTACTCCTTTACCCTGCCGTTTACAAGATTGGTTTACCTTTGAGTCAGACCCCTCCCCTTGTCGTCTCAGAGTTCCCTCATATTTTTCCACCCTGTGCTCTCTCTTTGTTTTTCTCGGGTGGATTTTAGGGTTAAACAGGTCGGATTGTAACGGGAAAATCTCGCCAATTGTTTTCTCCCGTTGCTTAGATTGTCCCCTGGTAGAAACTAAGACCATTTCCCGACCTAAAATATGATCAAAAAACGGTCAGTCTCTTCCCAGGAGAACAGGGTATGGTAAACATTGCGCTACAGCCACTTTAACGTAAGTTGAGTAACCATCAACAGTAAGTCTAACTTTAGTGGTGGGATAAACCCGAGTTTCTCCATGGATACATGAGATAGCCACTTTACCCTGTGGCTCCCAGGTTACCCCCTCCAAAAGAGCTTGTCGAATCAATGTTTGTGCACACCCAGAGTCTGCAAATGCATTAGTACTCTTATCCCCGACCTGTACTCTTAATTGATAAGGGCCCTCCCAACATTCCCCAGTGTTCTTACCTGTTACTGCCAACCAGGATCTTCTTGCCAGGTCTACCTCCATCATCGGACAATCCCTGGCTATATGTCCATGCTCATTGCATCGGTAACAAACTGGGGTAGAAGGCACCAATGAGGTTTGTTTGTCCTGTGAGTCGGTGACTGACAGGTTAGGGGTTTTTTCTCTCGCCCAAGATGGGGCTAACCTCGACCTCCATGGTCTGAAGGTCTGGTTACCTCCTCTGGGCTTCACTGATGGGTTGGTCCTGGTTAGTTTAGGCGCAGGAGTGAGGTCAGAGGCGGCGCCTTCATTCGCATCCTCATAAGCTTCTGCCAGGATGATGGCCTTCTCGAGAGTGGTAGGTTGATTCCTTTTAACCCACTCCCGATTTCCTGGTGGTAGTATGGAGGCGAACTGCTCTATAGCGATCTTCTGTACCAGTTCTTGGGGTGTGTGTTCTTCCGGTTGCAGCCACCGGGTGCACTGATCCAGGAGATACTGTCCCGCAACCCGGGGCCGCACCCCCTTGGACAGCTGGTATTCCCGGAAACGGCGCCGGTATGTTTCTTCCGTGATCCCGAGACGTGAGAGAATGGCTTCTTTTACTTTTATATAATCCGCGGCCTCCGAGGCCATCAAGGCTCTATACGCTGCTTGCGCTTCTCCTGTCAAACAGGGTTCCAATTTCATGGCCCAGTGTTCCTTGGGCCACCCTGCTGCTTCTGCCACTCTCTCAAAGGTGACCAAGAACACCTCAGGATCATCTTCCGGAGTCATCTTCTGTGGCTTTGGTTGTGAAGAAAACATCCGGGCAACCGCTGTTTCCGCTGCTGGTGTCGAGATTTTCTCTACCAGCTGACCAAGGAACTGGGCGAGCTGTTCCTGGCGCCATGCTTCCCACTCCTCTCGCTTCTCCTCCTGCTCCCTAAACATCACCAAAACTGTAGCTGGATCCATCTCCCACAATGACACCACGTGTGAGGCGTGTGAGTAAAAATGGATTTTCCAGACAGTGATTTACGTGTAAAAATTAAAATTTTATTTAATATTACACGGAAAAAAGAAAAATAATAAAGAAGGATGTGAGGGAGGGAGTGCTGGAGTAATCAAAAATAAAGGAACGGAAGCCTCTTAGTCCTCTTCGCGTTCTGCTTAAATCCAAAAATAAAACAAAAAGGAATAAAAACAGAAAAGAGCCAAGTTGGTAAAGCCTCCGTTCGTGACACAGTCCAAACTCCCCCGTACTTGGTAAGGGGTAAGGGAAGTCCCGAGTTGGTTTGATGCCTTCTACTGTTGGGAGGCTGAATTGCAGACCGAAAACCCTTTGACTCATCACAGGGTCCTTTTTACATCATGGACCTTCTTAGCGCATACATCCCTGGGAAGACTTCTTAACTACATTTTACCCGAGTGTATTACTCTTGGTGGGCACAGCTTTAGTTGCATTGTCCCTTCCTTATGGAACTCTGCCTTGAAATTCTACTTCAGTTTCTCAGTTTAAAACTTCTCTCTTCTTTTTGGCTGTCTTCTCTTCTTAGACTTCCTAGGTTTTGAAATATAAGAATTATTTTTATCTTGTTTTCATGCTTACACTGTTTACCAATGTATTTGTAAAATTCTGCTTTTATCTTGTTTGTATTTAATTTTAAAATGTTTATAAATTAATTTGTATCTTGAACATTTTGTGCAGTGTCTTGTGACACTTCACTGTTAAGGGTGCTATATGTAAATTTACTATTATTAAAAGTTATTATTATTAGACACTGAACACATGGGAATTATATTGATAATATATAAAATGGTCTCTTGTGGGATCATTTAGACATTAGCTCAGCCATAACTGGTGGAGATAATCTAGACAGAAAAATCTGGGATCAAATGTCTGAATGACAATGATTGAACAATATGTGTGTAACTTTTCAATATTAGAATCAATAAAAGGAAACTTGTTCACTTCTTCTTAAATCCTTGTTGTGTGTGCTCCTTCAAACAGAGAAACACAAGCACAAATAAAATCAGTCATTGGGTTTCCTTAGTTCTGTCTTCAAGCAATGTCATTTAGCCTCATCCACTTCTAAACACTGCAGCAGCAAGCCTGAAGTTCATTCATGATCAACATACTGTTTAGATGAAGTAAGTGCGTTGCCATTCTTTAATAGAGAAGAGTGATTGCTTTAGACAGCAGTGATCCAGTATGACTAAAATACTAGGTGGTGCGGGCACCATTATTATTATACTGTACATCTATCACTGCGGCTGCAGCTCTGAAGCAGACTGTACATCATGCTGTAAAGCTACATTTGACTAATCCCCTTCTGGATAGTTTAAGTGATGGAAAGCCCCCTGGAGATTTTGGTTTGCTCTTCTTTGCAGAGATCAGAGACAAATAGGAGTTCCTTCCTGTGTTGTTCTTGTCTTGTGTAGAGAGGATTTATACAAGTGAGTCCCCAGTGTAAACAGCATTGAAATTTTGTTCTAAAGGATTAAAGCTAGTCTAATGATCTGAGCCAAGGAGTGTGTCTTTTGATAGCCTGCAATGAAACATTGAACATGGTGAGCTGAAAGGCTTCAGGGTAACAAGACAATGTAAGACAAAAAAGGGAATTTACTGTAGTGTGGTGTTATGTAATGCTATAAAGAAACTATGATGTCTACTAATTACATTGTGAAAAATCAGGGCGATTTTTGTAATGAGTAAAGCCAGATTCTTCTGCTGTCCTACTTTTTACACCCTTCATTTTCTCTACTTTCTGTTTTGTGCTTAAAATGCTAAATTTGCAGACAGTTATCATCTTGAGCTTTAGACCAGAACTGCATTTGATTAAAATCAATAGAGAAAAGTATAAACACAGAATCATAATTGATAAATGAAGCAAGCATATTGCCAACTCGTGCTGATTTTTTTTTTTCTCAAATTGACATTTGATATTCTAAAGTGATATTTTTCTCCCTTTTACCTTTTTTTCTGTTTATTTCTTAAACAGGGTGCAGTATTGCTCTATTCTTTATCGTGGGTTGGAAAAACTGGTTGGTGCTTGTTTTTTTTAGGGCTTTTTTTAGGTTTTTGTTTGTTTTTTTGTAGGTCTCCAAATGTCTTGGAAATGTTATTAAACAAATGCTTACAAATATCACAATATCTCTTAAACTATTGAAAAAATATAAACTGGGTGTTTGTTTAGTTTAGATGTACAAGTAAATAACACTGAGAATATGGAAATTAGTTTACAAAAAATAACCCTAAATGCACTCAATTTAAACAGAGTGAGTGTATCTCCTGAGAGGGTTTTGAAATGCAATAACACTCCACTATGTGATAAAACAATTATATTTTATTGGCAAAAAGCTACTACGGGAAGACAATACAGATCTCCTGAGATATATCTTGAGTTTGACTGCAGTGTGTGAGGCCTCCAAGGACAGAGAGAGAATTACTGTAATATATTACTATCCCACCCAAGAGCCATGCGCACGGTGAGAGGGATTTCTCATTGTAAACAAGGTGTGTAGGTTGTAGTGGGTACTAATATTCTTACTTCTGGGACCCAAGTTTGGTTTTGGCATTGCAAGGAAACTAATTTGATGTCTGTAAATGAGTGGGTACAATACCAGTTGCTATGTTAAGTTTTCGTTTATTGATTCCAATATTCAAAAGCTATATAGTTCAAACAATATAGTTACACACAACAATGTAGCACCTAGTTATAAACCGAAATTAGATCACCATCAATGACCTGATTGTCTAGGAGAAAGCTCAGGTACTGTGCCGATCTGTTGTCAGGAGAGGATTCACGTGGCTTTTCTCACGCACACTCACAAATGCCTGTCTTATATATCTTGCCTGTGTGTGTGAAGCCGCACTTTGTGAACTCTGCTTACACTTTGTTTTTCTGACAATATCCAAAACACAATCAACTTCTTGGCGCAAGTTACAGGTGAAATATACCCCACTTTATCGATTCCTTGTTCCTCTGTATTCTGGGTTGGTTGAGATGGGAAACAGCCTCCCGCCTCTTAGCTGAGCTTGAGCACGGCGCTTTCTAGTGTGCTCACAGTATGTGTTTAACCTTTACTGACCCCTACAACACCAAGGTGAAATGGTTTCTGGTGTTCCCAGAAAAGAACACTAAAGTGTGGAAGCCTGTTGTGTGATGTGCAGGAGCAAAATTCCTGCCGCATTCTACCCCCAAATGTGGCAGCACTTCAGTGGTGCTCCAGTGATTCAGATCAACTCATGTGGTTGAAAAGTACTACATAAATGCAAGTTACATTCCATTTACATGTATAGAAATTATGTCACATGTCATGTCAGTGCCAGATACCAGTTGCCATGGATACAAACAAAAAGCTAAACACAGGCAATGAGCTGCTAGTTAAGACATTCCCTTTTAAAGGGTAATGTACTTGTATACTGGTAGAGGTGGGCAACTGTTTTTTTTTTTTTTTTTTTTTTTTTATGTGTTAATGACATATATTGTTTTAAACATAATAATTTTATTGTTAGCATTATATTTAAATCAACGTACATTTTCATATACTTTACTCCAGGAGAACAAAAAGTTGCTAAAAACTGAGAAGTAACAGCAATAAATTCACAGATCTCAGCTGTTTCCATGAAGGAATTCTCAAACTGCCACCATAATATAAACATTGAATGCATACTTGTACAGTATTAACATTATTAAGACAACTTACTGACAGAGTGGCTTACATTGTTCTTCTCAGCTTAAAAATCATTTTCATAGATCTACTGTCATGGAATACTTTGTGTCACAGCTACTCCAAAAACTCAACCAGCTAACACAACTTATAGGTCTACAAAGGACTTGAAACAGCCAACACAGAACTCCAGCATTGCTCAGCTTGGCTGTTAATGAAGACCTGGAATGACTTCTGCAGTCAAGTATCTTATCAATCACTTAACTTTTGATGTATTACACTTTTTTACGAGTGGCTGTGCTTGCCAGAGAATTGTTGAATGTTTGCCAGGCCCTTCTACTTTCCCTCTAGTTTGGGCAACACAATGAATGACCTCATGGTAAGTTGACAAGTGTGCCTGCAGTTGATTAAGAGCATTAGCATCTCATGAAACATTTACTGCTGATTAACATCCAGTGACATTCAGATGAAAAATGATCTCGTGGCTGTGTTCCTTCTTGCAGCCGGTGCTGGACCTGTTTTCCACATTGGTGCCAACTAGTTTGTAGAAAGTACTTCTGGTACCAATACTCCTGCTTGCAATGCTTTTGCCGGATCCTTTCCTTCAGGAAGTACTTTATGAGCTTATTTCCTGCCCGCTTGTCATCATTTTTGTTTTTTGTTTTTGCCATGTCAACAATTGTAAAATGTAACTCCCCACCCCCCACCCCCTTTATTTCAGAGACTTGGCTTTGCTAGACTGACAATAAACGTGAAAAGAATTTGGCACTCTGCCTAGCTTCTAAAATGTTAATCATTTAATCTGTGTCTACAGCAAGCAAGGTGCAAAACGCTTACAGTGTATCTAAATTGTAGAATTAATCCATACATTAAAGGACCTAAATAATTAAACAGAGTGCACAAAGGTCATCAGATTGAAATCAGCCATTTATTTCTAGAAAGTTACACATGGTGTTCTTTCTGCTTAAAACAAGACAGCGAGAGTCATTATCTTTAAAATATTGTGTTGCCAAATTGTATCAATTGTATCAGTCTCTGATACACGCTTGTGTAGCATATTCTGCTACAAGTAATTCAGCACACTTTCTTTGTGCAGTTAAAGTCAAGCTTGTATCAAAAGCACCACGGCTGTGCATTGTTTAAAACAAAAGTTTACCATTGAAGAACACATTTAAACTTGCAAATGTATTCCTCGCCTTGAAGTAAAATATTCATTATTTATAAGGGAAAGAGGAAACGAATGTTAATCAAAATCTTTTGTGAGTTGATCAATTTGCCAGTTTTTTTTTTTCTTTTAACAAGATATTTACAATTTTGAAATTGCCTTATCGGTAAATAGATCAGAGGTGGCAGCCCACCCAAACTATTCTTAATATAACATGTGACTTGCTTAAGTATCTAAAGCCAAGACCTCGTAGAGTATAGGGCTGTGCAGATGCTTAGATTCTCACAATAATCCTCTTTAACATGCTTTAAGTTGTTAGGTACTAATTAAATGGAATAACATTTGTTAATTACTCAACACAAAACAAAGCATTCCCCCATCTGCCCTTGTTAACCCAATCAGTGTGATTTCATGTCATGATCAAACTACCCTAACCGTCCGTATTCTATCTGCTATTAATTGTCTTACCTTTTCTTCTTAGAAATGCAACATCTCTACAGTGAATTGTGGGATTGTAGTCCTGGGCAAGATTTAACTTTGGATTAAACTTGACATATCCCAGTATGCTCAAAGGCAGCTCTTAAGGAAGGGCTAAAGAAAGGTGTTGTGTCTGTGACAAATCAGATGCATTTGCAAGTTCATATTTTCATTGTCAGTTTACAGCCTTTGTACAGCAGTAAAAAATATCAGCACCTGGGTGAATATATTTATATTTTGCTTTAAAGCAGCTTTTGAACTTACACAATGA
This sequence comes from Polyodon spathula, assembly GCF_017654505.1. Lineage (NCBI taxonomy): Eukaryota > Metazoa > Chordata > Actinopteri > Acipenseriformes > Polyodontidae > Polyodon > Polyodon spathula. The sequence goes on along the minus strand of NC_054536.1, from coordinate 4,703,668 downwards.
GGAAGGTAACTGTCATTGATTGATACTGAACTGTAAAGGTGAAGGGCAGTGAAGGCAACTTTTCTTGTTGTGAAATTAGCACATTAATGAATAGGCTTTTTCTGTTTTATTTTATACCTGCCATCCAAAAACAATACTCTGAAAATAGGTGTGTATCTGCACAGCACTCATTGTTAGTGATGGTTGTTTCCTGGTTGTAAATAAGTGTTGTATTTACATTATAAATATTATAAGTAGGTATTTCTGATATGGCATTTGTATAAAATAAATGCAAACAAATGCAAATCATTAATTAAAAAGATATACATGGTCCAATCGTAACGAAACGCAAATGTATGGATTCCTACAGTCAAGTCTCTGCTGTTACTTATACAGAAAGGACGAACACATCTAGAATGCAACTAGGTCTCCCAGATTAATAATCTCAAGCACACAGTATGTATTGCAACTAAGCTCTGAAACTTATCAGAGTAAAATAGCTGTGCTCTGCTGTAACATTTTCTGAAATAGGAAACAAAGTGTTTGGTTTCTTCTGGGTTTGTTTGTGTGTGTGTGTGTGTGTGTGTGTGTGTGTGTGTGTGTGTGTGTGTGTGTGTGTAAAATGCACTAGTTTGGAAAAAATGTCTTATTCGAATGAGAAGTGTAAAGGTTGTGGTGATGGTTTCAAAGAAAACTAAAATATTAACATGTGAAGACAACATAAACCAACTGGGTAGTAAACAAAGTGTGAAATAATGCAATGTGTTTAAAAGTAAAATTATAGTTAATAAATTAATGTAAATTGGTTCTCACAGATTGATGTGTTAGCTTAAATCACAGACTTGGGTTTATGTTATGTTTTGTTTAAAAAAAAAAAAAAAAATAGTTATGTCAGAAAAGACAAATGAAGGCTTTAAGACCCTGGGGAGCATACTGATGTCAGGAGTGATCATCAATTTATCATAATTGTTTAATTGTTTAATTGTCTAGCAGTTAAAGATGATAAAGTTGAGATGGTAGGGGGAGGGGAAAACAAAGAGAGGAGACCAAACACTGAGGTAACAGAGGACTTTAAAACGGAATGGATAGTTTGTTTCAGGGTAAGCAGAATTAGCCTGCCCCTGTTTAGTTTGGAGGGAAAAATAAGTGTTTAGTTTAAGACCCAAGAAAGGGTTAGGTTTTGTTTTGTTTATTTGACTTTGTTTTAAAAAATATATACAACCCACGGAGGGTAACTGTACTACTGTTGTCAGTGTTTGTTATTCTTTGACAGAACCAGCTTGATTTATCTGAGGTTTTCCCACTGATGATGGGAATGAAAATGTAAAGATGGGAGCCTGGCTAAGATTACATTTTTTTGCAGATATCAGGCTTTTAAAAGACTGTCACACACACACACACACACACACACACACACACACACACACACACACACACACACACACACACCTGTGGTGGCTTTGACACACTCACTGAGACCAGAAGCTGACCCAAGACTGTCACCACTACTGGAAGCAGGCTGATTTCTGGACTACAAATTGAATATTTGTGAAATTGCAACAATGTTAATATATTGCAATATCTGTACTGATTTTTAAAGAATATAAAGCCAGCAGAAATACTAAACAAATTGTTAAAACACACTGTTCATACAAAAAGTTATAATGTACTCTGTATTAGTCTATGAGAATATTGTAGGATACTATAGTCCTGTTTATTCTAGTATAATAGTAGAAATTATTATTATAGGAATCATTGTAAGTCTGAGTAAAGGAGGAGCTGGGTTGGGGTCTCCCAGACCAGAAATACCTGTGAAATGAGTTAAACTCTCATTAGCTGAGAGCTACTGGTGCCAAGGCTTATAACCTTGAGAGAAAAGCAGAAGCAAGTCTCACTGGCCATCAGCAGTTTTAAGCCAAGGTCTTCATAATGATTGATCTTTTAATATTAACTAATGACAAAGTACCTTCGGGTTACAGAAAAAAAGGAGTAATGGTATGGGACACTTTCTTAGATCCAATAAAAAAAGTAATAAATTGGAGAAAATGATTACAGTAGAATTATATTTAAAAAAACTGACCTTGGCAGGAAAGCAGGTTGTCTGAAATTTGCCTGAACAGGATTTTGCAGAAACAGAATGAGATGTCAAGCTTAGTTTAAGAAATTAAAACGATATCATTAGACTATTACTTTCAACTATATTTCTATAGCCTGGAGTTGAATGAAAATAACTGAATCTATAACTACAGACTTAGAAGTTTGTCATGAACCTTCTAACAGTCTTCATTCAATATTAGTTTGTTAAACTACATCCATACATAAAACAAAGCTAACTTACTGAAAGGAATGTTTTTAAAGTCAAGAGGAAAATATACTTCTAAACCCAGGTTGGAAAAAATCAAACAAAGTTGGTGTTCTCTCTCCTCTCTCTCTCTCTCTCTCTCTCTCTCTCTCTCTCTCTCTCTCTCTCTCATATATATATATACAAAGTATATCTATATATATATATATATATATATATATATATATATAATTAGTGCCTATAGAAAGTCTACATCTATAGAAAGATTTGGAAACCTACTAGAGACCTACACCCCTTGAACTTTCTTACTTTTTTTTCACATTTTGTAGTGTCAGTGCCTCAGAGTTTCATGCATTTAAATGAGGATTTTTTTTTCCACTTATCTGCACACCATACTCCACACTGTTAAGGGGAAAAAAGGTTTTATTGTTGTCTGGATATATTGTAAGCCCAGTGCATGAGCAAAACCACTTACAGGAGTCCAAAGCATCTCTGTGTCCTCTTTAAACATTCCCCTCCCCTTGGGATTAAGAATTGTCTCAGAGCATATATATAGTATATATATATATATATATCTAATATAGATATATATAGTAGCTATATATATATATAGATATATACTGAGTGTACAAAACATTAGCAACACCTTCCTAATATTGAGTTGCACCCCGTTTTGCCCTCAGAACAGCCTCAATTCATCAGGGCATGGACTCTACAAAGTGTTGAAAGCTGGCCCACGTTGACTCCAATGTTTCCCACAGTTGTGTCAAGTTGGCTGGTAGTGGATCTCTACTCCGAATAGCTTGTTCCATCTCATCCCACAGATGCTCAATTGGATTGAGATCTGGTGAATTGGCAGGCCACTGCAGTAAGCTGAATTCACTGTCTTGTTTGTAAAATCATTCCTGGACAATCCTAGCCTTGTGGAATGGGGAATTATCCTGCTGAAAAAATCCATTAGCAGATGGATACATTGCTGCCATGAAGGGATGCACCTGATTGGCAATGATGTTCAGAAATCCTGTGGCATTCAAACGTTGCTCCACTGTTATCAAGGGGCCCAATGTGTGCCATGAAAACACATCCCACACCATCACACCACCACCACCAGCCTGCAATTTTTACACGTGGCATGTTGAATGCATGTAATCATGTGGTTTTCTCCATACCCTAGTCCTCCCATCAGCGTGAAACAGCAGGAACCGGGATTCATCAGACCAGGCAATGTTTTTCCAATCCTTAGTGTCCAGTGTTTTCGTTCCTTTTCCCACTGCAACCGCAGTTTCTTGTGTTTTGCTGAAAGAAGTGAAACTCTGTTAGGTTGTCAGCTGCCATATCTCATTTGTGTCAAGGTACAACAAGTTGTGCATTCTTTTATAGGTCTTTCGGCACCAATGTTGTACTGGACTGTCAGTTGACTAACTGTAGCCCGTCTATTGCTCTGCACAATTCGTGTCAGTCTCCTTTGGCATCTTTCATCAATGATCCATTTTCAACCACTAGCCTGCCGTTGGCTGGTTGTCCTTTGGGTGGTGGACCATCCTTGATACACATGGGAAACTGTTGAGCATGAAAAACCCAGCAGCGTTGCAGTTCTTGACACACTCAAACTGGTGCTCCTGACACCTACTACACCCACTAATTCAAAGGCACTTAAATCCTTTCTCTTGCCCATTTACACTCTAAATGGCACACATACACAATCCATGTCTCAATTGTGTCAAGGCTTAAAAATCCTTCTTTAACCTGTCTCCCCTTCATCTACACTGCTGCTGATTGAAGTGGATTTAACAGGTTACATCAATAAGGGATCATAGCTGGTTATTAGAGGAGCAGGTGTTCCAATGTTTTGTACATTCAGTAATGTGTGTGTGTGTGTGTGTGTGTGTGTGTGTGTGTGTATATATGATAGATAGATAGATAGATAGATAGACAGATAGATAGATAGATAGATAGAGATAAAATTATGTGGAATCTAATCTAACATATTACGCCCAACGTGGGGCTTGCAGATAAATGATCCATCTGGACAATTAATCAAGAATATCACTATTTAGAAAATCGACCAAAATTTAGATTCAATTAGAATTTTAAATTAATGTAAACATTTTAAATCCAGAAACCAAAGGTTATGCTACACCTGAAGTTGCGGTAACCATACCTCGTGCACATAATAAGGAGAGGACATTGAACATGCTACTACAGATAGTAACGATGGGCTACTTTATGACAGAAAAATAGCATACAATAGAGCAGCATATTAAGCCAAACAAAGAAATAGAAAAACCAACAAAAGACAGGAACAAAACAACAGTGGCATGGTGGCCAAAACAAACAGCTTAACAAAGAGAATATGAATCATTTTAAAGGGTGCTGTTGTAGACGGAGCCGCCGCTTTCAATAAACCACGTCATCAAACAAACCCCCCTACACCCCAGCGATCATTATTTATATGTATACACAACACAGCACACCTTCACCACCTAACACCAACCTACACTCTGAAAACTCACTAACACCCGTGAACACCTGTTTCATACACCCGTAGCTTGTACACCCATGGTTTATTCAGTTCCAGCCACATTCCCACATGTTTTTTCAGGGAGAAATTTAAACCGCTCCCTGCCAGCCCATTATTGCCCACACCAGCACACAGACATGCACCAGAAGGGCTTTCACACTGCCACAGGCATACAGTTAAGATCACACAAAACATCATATTTTGTGTAATTATGACATACACTAGAATGTCATCTCCTTTTGGGGGAAACTAGTAACTAGGTATAGCTCTGTCAATAACTTGCTTCAGCTTGTAATAAGCATGGTAATAAAACTATAATAATGTATCTTACTCTTTAGCTCCTTTTCTCTAGAGCATATGATATTGTAGGAAATATCTGCTAATATAATCTGGCTTAGCAAGTATATAAGTTGCGTATTTGCTATCGTTTTAATTCATTTTAATTTCAAACAGCTGTGGTTGCTGTTTCAAATCCATACATAAGTAAAATCACAATGTCTTTTTTTTATCATTTTCATACATGATCAGACACACGTATCTGTCATACCAGTCAATCAAGTAACACTAGAACGACCGTGTTTACAGGCATACCTAGAACAAGCATGACCGTCAATTTACTTACGTACGTAGGTAGGGCCCAGTATGGTTACTGCAATGTTTTATTGAGAACCAAACAAAGATATGATCAGATATGGAAAAAGATGTGACATTCATGTTTATTATAAAGTTCCCAAAAGAACAAACCTGAAAAGATACCCTTGCATGTTTACTTTATCTGCAAGCTGGAAAATCATTAGTTCTAAAATGTGCTGAGGAACATCAGAGGCATGAAATGGCTTTGTATGCACGATTGGTCAAAAATGAAATTATTAGAGTAGGTATGGAATGTTAAATCACACTTCTGTTTTGCTGTATAATAATCATACTTTTATGATGACATTTAATATAGACAAAGATTAAATCCATTGTGAAACATGAATTGAGATTTAAATTGTGTCTCTGCTTAAAATAATTTACGGTAATTATACTTTGTGATTGATAACATGCTATATATATATATATATATATATCACTATAATAGGATATATATATACAGTATAATATATATATATATATATATAATATATATATCCATATATTAATGGTCAGTTAATCCCAGATGTGGTGTGTCTCCCCATCTACATGTTCTACCGGTCAAACGTCGAGTTGTATGGTGTTAAACGTAAAGACAACGTAAAGACACATCTTGTTAATTGTTTCATAGTGTAACAGCGAATAAAATAGTTATAAATAGAGTCGCAATATACTAATTTAAATGTTTGTTGCGTCATCTTAGTGAGATCTCTAGCAGTGCAAATAAATACTTAAAGGCAGTTTAATCCCATCAGATTCTATAGTGGGGCCCCCACTTTCACCCCCCCCAAAAAAAATGTGTTTCTACCAAAAAGCGGATGTGTTTGTCTGACATAAGGAGGTGTCGGGTTTAAAAAATGTAATATAAATTTGCACACACATACATCAGTAGTGCTAAATGTATTTTGATTGTATAAGTCATTATGCTGAAATAACACTGTAAAAGAGTGTGGGTATTCACTGACACGGAAGACAGAAGTGTATGTGCAAACAACACACAGCTGCCAAGTTTTATTTGTTTCTTTTTTTGTTTTCTTTTAGCAAGGATTTATTTCAGCCCTCAGAGAGCGCAGTTGTCCGTGGCCTGATTACCACCGATGGAAGCCAGGTCCACAGGAATATCAACACAGGTAGACAGTTCAGGGCTGGTGCACTCACAAGTGCTCAGAAACAATAATGAAAACAAAAAGCAAAAGAAAAAAGGGAAAATAAAACACACTAATTAAACTACAAAACAAAAGAGCTGCTTAAGCAGTGCCCCCACTGTCGCTATGCTGGTCAGCTCGGGTCTACGGCCTATGTTTCGCTGTGCACTATACAATGGAGTGGCCAAGGTTCCCCTGTAACTACACACGTCCCCTTGGGTATGTAACCATGTATTTTTAATAGTTGGTTTATTTCAGGCTGGCTGTTCCGCCGCTTTTCCTGTGCAGCTGCAGCCAGCTGGCGAAGATTGGCCGGTCGCAGTTGTCTCCTGTGGATGACACTAGCGATTTGGTCCCACAGATGTTCTATTGGACTCAGGTCAGGAGACCTCGACATTGTTTTCTTGAAGTCATGCAGTTTTAATTCTATCACTGTATGGTGTTGCATTGTCCTGCCGGAAAATCGACACTTCCAGATTGGCTTGCAAAAACAGGAAAACTGTTGCCTCAAGGACTTCGTCAATGTATCGCGTTCTTGTGTTAAAGGAGATTCCTCCCCGCATCATCACACTTCCACCGCCCCACGGTTGGCTTGAACAATGCAACAGTCAGCATAACGCTCACCACGACTTCTTCACACATGTTGTCTTCCGTCAGGTCTGTCAAGGGCAAAATGACGTTCATCTGTGAATAAAACACTCCACCACCTTCTCTGCCACCACCTCAGATGTTCTCTGATCCACAGAAGACAGCGATGTTTTCTCTCAGCTGTCAACATGTTACCCCTGAATGGACATGAAAAAATAATTTTCATGCATGAGGCGAGCTACAGTCATTCTGCTGATGTGTGGGTTTCTTACTAGAATTTCTCATGCTGTAGCCACTGCAGTCTGAAAATGATTACGCAGATGGATCAGTCGGATATGAGGTTCCTGGCCCGGTGTGGTGACCCTTTGCCTTCCAGGACTTGGCCTGTCCTTCACAGAGATGGTTTCCTGGTTTCTCTAGACTAGTCTTCTGATTATTGCAGCAGAACATCTCAGTCTCCAGCCAACTTCTCTCACAGACGGCCACTTTCAATCATGCAGATAGCAACCAGGCAATCTTTATTACTCAAGCAAGGCATGGTCTTATCTTTCGCTGTTCTTGCATTATTTAAAATCATGTAATTTCGAATGGATATTTATACAGATTATTAATCAACGCATTTTGGCAATTTTAACTCAACTCAAATACCAGACACTGCCACCTGGCGTTTTTATGAAATCACATGACTTGAACTCAGTATTTTGTTATCCCAAGGAACAATACTACTCAAACAATCAACAAACCTATCTACTCAAATAACATTTCCTGTTTGCAAAATTGCTTTGAAGGGACAGGTCCTTCCAGGTTCAGTCTATGGGTAAATACAGTTTTAAGTCTGTGAATCCAGAAATGTTCCCTTTTATCTAATGTTAGAATGTTATAAATGATCTCCACTGGAAGAGTCTTCATGACAGTAAGATTATGATTTTGTGAGTTGAAGTGCTTTGAAGCAGGTTGATCCAGCTTTTTGGTAATTATGGCAGACTGATGGTTCAATTAATTTTCTTCTTCTTTAAGTATATTTTAGTGATTTATGAGTATCTTGTTGGATCCTGATTGTAGAAATATAATAAAAGAAACTACTAATTTAACCCTTCCTTCCTGCAACTAGTTTGTTTCTTCATAGTTTTATACAATTGCAAACATTTTATCCCTCTCAGAAAATGTACAGTTGCCTATAGTATGCTTCAAACAGTAAGATACTTAAATGCAGTTATGGTAATACAAGATAAGAGATGTTATTAAAGCCTTTGTCAATAGACCTTTAAGCAATGAATGCACCCTTTCACTCCTCAGATTTAAACCCCACAATCAGCTGATATGAGATCTATTTTATAAAACCGCTTGCATTGGAAAGATTAATCAGGACCCTGTTTCTACCACTGAGCTCTGGCTCAATTCAGATTTATTGATAAGCAAACCGTTGTTGTTAGATGTAGTCGCAGGCCTCTCATTGGAAAGCATTTTACAGGAAATTCTTAGCACTTTCTTAAGCATACATTAATGTTTATTTATAATTTTTTTGTTATGAAATGCTTTTAACTGTACTGTTTAATACAGTGTCCCATACAGTTTTTGTTTTCCACAGTCTATTACTTTATAAGCCCATTGTATGACAGAAGTCTCATCTGTGGAGTCTCAGCAATGTTATTACTATACAACAAATAACACCATTTTGGGGAGAAAAATTCTGTTGTTTCCAGAGCTATAACAACCTTGATGATGGAACTGCTAATTAATAAGCACAGCTATGGTCAAACATTTTGCATCACCCTACAGAATTAGCAAATTTTGCTTTATAAAGTTGAATGAAACCTGCTGAAAAATGTTACGTTAACATATTGAATTACATACTTATTTGTAGTTTTCCATATACATGAAAACAAAATTGAAAAATGTGACATTTCAAAATCTAACATGAAATATTGTACTACTATTATGGCTTCTGTTAGACTTTTGATTACATTATGTTAAATAAAATGTCTAAATTATGTGCATATATGTTTTAATTTAAAATTTGTAGTGTCTCAGTACTAAAGATGATGTAAAAGTTTTGGTGACATCTATACATAATATAATACCTGTAATTATAAAATTATTCTTATTCCAATATTTCTATGTGGTGTTTTGAGGTTTGAGTATTAAATTACGTCTTGTGCAGCTGTCATTCCTCCTAGATCATTGAAGGTGAGGGCAATAATCTACAGGAAACAGTATTTTAACTGAGCGAATGTTTTCGAGTTTGAAATGTGTTTTAGAGCGATTTGTAGCTAAAAAAATAATTCCATAAATGTTTACTAATCAGGTCTCAAATGTGTAGTTTTGAAAAAAATATGTTTTTAACAAGCATGTTTTTTAATACATTTAAAGCATGCTATTTGGTACTGCAATGGGTTAAAGAAATCTCAGTTTGAAGACCTTGCTATTGATAGTCTTGTACTTTCTTGGTCATTTCATCTGGTGAACTACATTTTTGCCACCCCTTCAGGACCTTCTTTCCTACTAGTAAGCAATCAGCTACGTTTCTAATGACTGACATGCTTTGCCACCAATAAAATGCTTGGCTCTTAAGAAATGGTGAAATGATATAGGAAGTACAAGAGTAACAGGTTTTGTAGAAGACTAAAAAAGCAAACTAACAAAAAAAAACTTTTTTATCTGTGCAGCACCAGATGTATTGTTTGGAAATGAAACTATGCAATATCATATTTTCTAAGAAACTGCACATTTAAAAGCTTTATAGTGAATAGACATGTATTTTACTTTGGACTATGGGCCACTAAGGCAGCTTGGAAATGATGTTGCTGTTTAAAGAATGTTTCCTGTTAGCTTTTAGAGTTCATCTACCTGTGGGAAAATGACAGGCCCATTCTCAGTGCACACCTTTTAACTGCATTTTAACAGCAATTGCATTCTTCTTCACTGCATTATAATGATGTCACAGTGTGAGCTTTGAACTATGCCACTACATCGTGCTCGCATAGGTTCCCGGTTGTATGGGCCTGTGTTGCCCAAGCTCCACCAATAGTCTGGACCTTGGGCCCAGCACCACCAGTGTTTGATAATAATTGTACATACCTTTTGATGGGAACTATATCTTTATACACAATGGGCCCAATCTTCGATCTTTGCGCAATCCCCTAGCTAAATTTGTGCCTCGCAAGAAAATAGTGCTTTGGCACAAAATGAGAGATATTCCAAAATGGCACAAAGCAGTTGTGAGACATTGGAATATAGCAGTTTTCTGAGCAATTTGCAAATCTGTTTGTGCCTCGCAAAACCGTCTGCACATTCACTACCAATATAGCAACTGCACACAACAGCCAAGCAAGAATGCAGAATGATGGACAGTCGCCATTAGTAATGGCATTACCCCGACAAGCTGCTATCATTGGTGTCACCACAATATGTACCGATATGACAACAGACGAGATCACACAATATATCATGCACACATATATACGGCCCATTCAAATACACAATTGACTCCATAGCTAGGTGCCGAGTTTTCAAACTGATGTACTGATAACACCACTGTTTCATTGAATATGGACAGTATTGTATCACAAGGAAATACTACATAGGTTTCTTTAAAAAAAAACTGATCTGACATAGCTGTATGCTTTTTAAGTAAAAGACTTAAAAAGGCTTTAGATACTGTCTGTTTTTTTTTGCTAAATTATTTTTTTTAACATAAGTTGGGCCATGACGAAGTCTACAATGTTAGAACACTCTCTGATTTGTAAATGTAACAAGTTAATTCACCTGCAAAGTAAACATCAATCAAGCACTGTTATATACACAATACATAGAAATGCGTTATGTTGTTCATTCTACTCACCCATCTGAACATCATGATTAAGCCCAGTTTGTAAGGTTTTGAGTGTCTCCGGAATGGATTTTTTTTTTGTAAGAATAATAATTAAATCTAAATATGCCCCAAAAATGTTAATTGTAGCCTACTATACTCTGACACTATTTGAGCCAGCAGTGTGCAGTTATTGGAACTAGAGCATCGCAATTATTGTGCAGATATTGATTTATTTAGATAAATTAGTGCTTTCTCCCAATTCAAATTTGATTGCACTATGTGCATATTGAATGTCCACCTAGAATATATTTGCCTCACACTTTACTAATTACCGTTGCATTACCATATGCTAATAGGACTGCATTAAAAAAACAAAAGGAAGGCAGTGTACTGGATAGAGGTGAGTGCATGTTTCCACACTTGTCTGTTGGGCATGGGAATACTCTATAAACGTCAGTATGATTTAAACATGTTATATATGTTATGGAAACAAAAAAGAGCCTTTTTTTGCCACAAATTGACTATAGTGATGCAGTATATAGGTTTGCATTACAATCAACTGTAGGTAAACTGGGCTCACTATATCATGCAGCATTGAGGTACAATACAAATACAAGATTTAATACTCATCATTGTATATTATACGAATTGGTAAGCTGGACATCTTTGGCTTTATGCAGGTTGAAGCACTGGTATATTCTGGTATATAAGGCTATTCAATGTAAACTATATGAATATACTTATTTAAATGAATACCTTATAGTCCCATAGTAACCATAGTACAAGTACTAATATATTTGTGCAGTTTTTACAAAGGTTTTGTTGGGCACACAAGTCATTGTCTTATATATTATAGATTATAAAACTACGACTCGTGTGTCTAGAAAAAAAAACTGGTTTTCTGAATAAGGTGTCTAGAAGGGCTAGTATTCCGATAGTATCCTAATACTAAGTGGGTATTCGGTATCACGTTTTCGGAATACTGGTATCCAGAATATGGATGGATTTATTCGGAATACCCTGTTTACATGGCATGGAATAGCTATTCAAATTTCCCACTATTCCGAATACAACTGGAATCCTGATAGAACAGGACAAGGATAGCAATATGGGTGCAGTCAATTGCACCTACCACGCGCTGCAGGTGAGCGACCTCATAAAAACCTTTCATTATCTCCTCTCTGTTTGCTCTGGTACTGGGGAATTTAATATGTTCCTCAGTACGTCGCAGCAACGCGGTTATGAACGGGTCGAGGTGTTGGGACATGGCTGACTGGGTGATCCCCACTGTATCACCTTCTACCTTCTGGAAGGTCCCAGTAGCCAGGATACACATACAGACAGACACTACCAATTGCTCAGACAAGGCTTGACTTCCAGGTTTGCTCTGGTCAGATCATCATGCAGCATGTGGCATAGATGAGTCGAGGAGATACCTGGACATGATTTGCTCATTGCTGAGCTCCTCATATGTGTACCAAAGCAGGTGCACACTTTCAGCATATCTTCACCTATGTCGGGGTTGCTGTTGCTAGGTGTGCCTTTTACAATCCTTATTCTGCGCGTAACAGACCTGTTTTTGTGCTTGGCGCATACCTTCGAATATACCAGGATCACGCATATTGTCGGCCACTCCCCCCATATTGCGCGATGCATACATTTTATTTCTGCACAGCGCAGAACAAATTGTGACGCGCAAAAGGAAGTTTCGAATATGGCAACTTGGCACAATTTCGGCAAAACAGCCATTTGCGAAGTGCATAATCCTCTGCGCAGTAAGCAAACCTTTCGAATATGTTTTTAAAATCACACCTCATAATGGTAAAATACATGAGAAACAGTGTACCTATTGAATAACATTTCACATCAGATTAGTTTAACAGAGAAATCAGCTATATTTCTCCTTCATTAATTCAGAGCCCTAGTCTACTTTCTTTGTCATTTCCATATTCAGTATTATGTTTGTGTATTTTATTTTTATTATGGTAGTGTGTTGTTAGTCTGCCTACCAAGACTACAACATTACTTGTGAACCACTATGTATGAGCCAAGGAGAACTGAATCATTTGCCAGCTGTGTGTTCAAACGTACCTTGCAATGAAATAGATAAAATCTCCTTGATGACTTCATTTTGAGAAATTAAAAGTGGCTAAATGTTTTTGCTCTTTACTAAGCAGTAAGTTGTCTATGCACTAATCAATTATTACTTCTATCTTTGTTTGAACACGAATGTATAATTAAGTTGACTAGTATAAATGCTTTATTATGTACAAATTTTGTTTCTCCTGGTTTGCTGGCTTAATTACTTTAGTGTAGGTCAGCTGTATGCACTGTCCAGTTCATATGACATACGCAACAACAATAGGGTATGAAACGATAGTGTTTATAAAATGTTTTTTTTTTATTTTATCAATTACACTATGTAAAACAATTTTTGTTCCTGGGTAGTAAGTGTTATTTCCTAATTGCTTATGCCTCAAAAGTATAGAAAATGGCTAGTATTCCCCACAAACTTAGCTTTTGTGACCAGGACAGTGATATTTTGAAATTTACCTATTTCCAATGAGAAAACGGGAGAATTTGTGTCTTTTCGTTCACATAAAGTCAGAAAAAAACAACATATGAATCCAAATTAACATGTATTTATACTAAAGTAATACAAAAATGACTACAAAAGATTTAGAAGTGAGTAGTTTTTTGAGATTTACGATTATACTGTAAATCACTTTCATGAATCAGCCCCCAAATGTAGTCTCCCATCATGTTCTCGTTATACTGTCCTTGGTAGCGTAGTTCAAAGTCCAGTATATCCTGGTGGAAGCGCTCGCCTTGCTCTTCCGAGTACGCTTCCATGTTCTCCTTGAATTTATCAAGATGAGCATCAAGGATATGGACTTTGAGGGACATCCTACAGCCCATTGTGCTGTAGTTCTTCACCAGAGTCTCAACCAGCTCCACATAGTTTTCGGCCTTGTGATTTCCCAGGAAGCTCCAAACCACTGTGACAAAGCTGTTCCAAGCCACTTTCTCCTTACTAGTGAGCTTCTTGGGGAATTCATTGCACTCCAGGATCTTCTTTATCTGTGGTCCGATGAAGACACCGGCTTTGACCTTTGCTTCAGACAGCTTAGGGAAGAAGTCTTGAAGGTACTTGAAGGCTGCCGACTCCTTATCTAGAGCTCTGACAAATTGTTTCATAAGGCCCAATTTGATGTGCAGTGGTGGCATCAGCACCTTCCAGGGTTCCACCAGTGGCTCCCACTTGACGTTGTTCCTCCCCACAGAGAACTCGGTCCGCTGTGGCCAGTCCCGCCTGTGGTAGTGCGCCTTGGTGTCCCTGCTGTCCCAAAGGCAAAGATAGCAGGGAAACTTGGTAAAACCACCTTGGAGTCTCCTATGATCTCCCAGCCGTACTCATCATACTTCAAGGCGTCCAGCAAGGTCTTGATGCTGTTGTAATCCTCTTTGAGGTGCACCGAGTGAGCCAGGGGAAGAGACGGGTACTTGTTACCATTATGGAGCAGCATGGCTTTGAGGCTCCTGGATGAGCTGTCAATGAAGAGGCGCCACTCATTCTGGTTACAGGCGATTCCGATTGCCTCGAACAGACTGGTCACATTGTGGCAGAAGCAGAGCCCATCTTGACAGGTGAAGAAGCTGGAAAAAGGTTGGTGATGCTTCCTCTGATCTGCGACTTGCACACTTTCATCCAACAAGTTCCATTGCTTGAGCCTAGACGTCAAAAGCTCAGCATTGGACTTGGTGAGACCACAATCTCTAATCACATTGTTGAGGTCTTTTTGGTTGGGGTAGTATGGGTTTCTCTCCTCAGCTCCACCTCTGAAATTGTCATCTGGATCTACAACGTCTTCCTCGCTCTCTGACTTGCTGCTCTCTTCTAAAGACGGCTGCTCTCTCTCCGGAGGAGTGGGTACGGGGAGCTCATGGCAGTGTGGCACCGGGGCGATGGATGAAGGAAGGTCCGGATACGTGATAGCAGGTGCATTCTTGCCAGTCCGACGTTTGGAAGGGTCCACCATGCAGAAGTAGCAGTTGCTTGAGTGGTCAGTGGGTTCCCGTCAAATTCTTGGGATAGCGAACTTCATGGCTCTCTTTTCCCCTCTGTACCATCCTACAAAAATACATTTATTTCACCCATGACTAATGTGTAAGAGATTCTCGCAACATTTTTCATATATGATATATTTTTTCAATAACATTGAAAATTGTAAAACATTTTAAAATTAAAAACTTTTACAATTTTAAAAATTTTAACAAATTTTATAACATAAAATTCCGAGCAACAATTGTCCATCTTACCTTCCAGAGTATTTTTTGCAGTGCTTGCAGGTGAAATGAGGTGCCCAGGGTTTGTCTTGATCCCCGACAGGCATGCCGAAATATGCCTTGTAGGCCTCACACATCTTAGCAGATGCTTCCACGGAGTACTTTTTCGCTCTTGTCTTGATAAATTGGCCGCAGACATAGCAAAATGCGTCTGCCGGATGCTTGCAGCCTCTTGATGCCATCTCAGAAAAATGCAGATATGAATCCACTTAGGCAGCTGGAACTAAACTGAACTGGTGGGCTTAAGGCCCCTGTATTTATACTACTATTTATATTACTGGAAAGTTCTAGAAGTTACTCCAAGTTTACTCAGCACTGACTCTATCTGGAATGTTCTGGAAAATAGGTACATTTCAAAATATCACTGTCCTGGTCACAAAAGCAAAGTTTGTGGGGAATAATAGCCATTTTCTATACTTTTGAGGCATAAGCAATTAGATAATAACACTTACTACCCAGAAACCAAAAAAAATAAAAAATAAAATTATATGTTATAAATATGTTATATACATAAATATGTTATAAATATCCTTATAGTTTCAGAAGCAGTTTCATTTATAATCCAAGTTACAAAACATGACTTGTCTTACTTTAGTTGTGTATATATGCAGTCAATCATTATCATGTAACGTACGCATATTTTCGTCATTCTTATGTTTTATTTACTATAATTGAGACTCATTACTATTGTTGTATTCTGACTTATTCTGTCTATGCTGCTACTTTAAAACAGCTGAGTTATAGTTTATATCAGATGTGATTGACTTGAATCTCCTGGCTTGTTCAGAAATTAAAACTGGTTTAATTTAAACGCACTGTGTTTGTGTGTTCACAGCCAGCGACCAGAGAAGCAGCACAGAGTTCTGGTGATAAATCTCCCTCCCGACCTGTGAGGGTGCTAAAGAATGGGAGGAGAAGTATCTGGAAGGGCTAGCCTGACAGTTCGTTTCCAGGACAGGGAAGTCGGTCAGCCTAGAAAGAAGCGATACTCTGTTGTAAGACCGTATTGACCTGAAAGGTAAACGAGGGGCAGCTGCAAGTAATAAGGCAGCTGCAACCGTTTACCTAGATGTCATGCGGGATTACATATTGCGGCCAGGGTAACGCTGCTCTTTTTCTTCGGTTGGGTTAACGTTTGGAGAGAGAAGGATCTTGAGAGGAGCTCTTGTTGTAAAGAGAAATTACGTGTTGTGTCTTGTCTGTGTAATTGTCTGTGTTTTCCACCACCAGACAGTTAAAGCACTACTCCAGAGCTGTCGCCGAGGGTCAGCACTGTCCGAAGCATCACTGCACACCGCACTATCTGTGTTTGCACTGACCACCATCACGACTGCACTCACCCAGGACTGGTGACCATCTGTTTGTTTGTTCGGGACTGTGCCCTGTTTTTGTTATCCCCGTGCTTTACACGTTGTTGTGTATTGTCGGGGATTTATTTATTTTACGGTCACCAGACCTGGAAAAGCAATAAAACACTTTTCACTGGATTACCATTGTCTGCCTGTCACTCCTGCACCACATCATGGCTACACCTGTTCCCCTTACCAGCCACTTTACCACACGTGGTGTTAGATCAGGGATGGACCTCAACACACTAGCGGAGCTGCTGCAGGCCCTGGAAAGCAGGCAAGATGCAGAGGAGAGAAGGAGCCACTTTGCCATAATTAGTAAGACCTCATCTAGAATATTGTTCTGGTCACCTCGCTACAAAAAGGATATTGCTGCTCTAGAAAGAGTGCAAAGAAGAGCGACCAGAATTATTACGGGTTTAAAAGGCATGTCATATGCAGACATGCTAAAAGAATTTAAGCTATTCATTCTTGAACAAAGAAGACTACACGGCGATCTGATTCAAGCATTCAAAATTCTTAAAGGTATTGACAATGTCAACCCAAGGGTCTTTTGTGATCTGAAAAACGAAATAAGGACCAGGGACCACAAATGGAGATTAGATAAAGGGGCATTCAGAACAGAAAATAGGAGCTGCTTTTTTACACAGAGAATTGTGAGGATCTCGAACTCCCCAATAATGTTACTGAAACTGACATCCTGGGATCCTTCAAGAAGCTGCTTGATAATATTCTGGGATCAATAAGCTATAAACAACCAAACGAGGAAGATAGGCTGAATGGCCTCCTCTCGTTTGTAAACTTTCTTATGTTCTTATGTATAAGAACATAAGAAAGTGTAATCGTTTATCCTCTACAATATTTTATAGAACAAACATTGTGACATAGACTAGCAATACATACACACAAAAAATGAGTAGACAGCGACGATATTATCCAATAGATATTGGGTTTACTGAAAATGTTAAATTAATTTTTTGTAAAAACAACAGATTATTTTCTTTTTTTTTTCCTCCTAACCCCAAGGATAGGGGTATTTGTTCCCTCACACTTGGACACCACCAAAAAATTTACAAACCTGACGTCACTGCGTATTTGTATAGCCAGAGGGTCACATGTTTTCAGTGAAATAAAGAAATCCAAGACAAGCTCAAGGCAAACCAGGTAAAGGCAGGTTTAGAGCAAGATTGGATGCAATCTGCTTTTTAAATAACTCCATATTTGAGCATCAGATCCTACAACAGCCTTTACACACATCATAAAATAATAAGAGGAAAAACAAACCCAACTAAAATGACATGTGAAGATATTATATAACATATCACTTATTTTAAAGAAAGCAGGGCTACAACCCAATTAAAATGAAGTGAAGATATTATATAATGTCTAACTTGCTTTAGAGACAGCAGTGATACAAAAAAAAAAAGATCAAGTGCTTAAAAGGCCCATTAATGACTTAACTAATGCACTATGTTTATTATTTTATAAGGTTAATGTTGCAGAAAATCTCTTATTTTTCATGTTAAGAATATATATAAAATAAACAAGACTGCAGCAAACCGGCTATGAAAACTCTTTTAGATCACTGAAATGGCAGACTGCACCTTTGAGAACAAGCAGTGCTCCTGATCTGGACTACATTATGATGGGAAGATATTAGTCAGATTAACTCTGGCAGTGTCCTTTACTTCATGTTTAACAGCTATAAGGTGTCCATTGCTGCCTCGGCATGCCAGGCAGTTCCTTTATGCATTCTAATTTGTTTTGTTGTCTTTCGTGTCTGTAATGTAACCCTTTCATACCATGAATGTAATTTGGTCAAGCGAACTATATTGTTCTTCTTACTGACCCAGCATTGAAATGTGGTGAATTACATCATGTGGGATTGTAAAAAGGGTGAAATTCACTGCTGAAGGAGAGTTGTACTAGAGACACTAGATACACACACAGCACTTTCTACATACCCACAAATGTCTTTTCACACTCTCTTATGAAGGGGGCCTGTCATATTCAATATCTAGTGGTACCTTAATAGACCTGGTGGAAATTAAAGCTATAATACAAAACAAAATTATATATATATATATATATATATATATATATATATATATATATATATATATATGTGTGTGTGTGTGTGTGTGTGTGTGTGTGTGTGAGTGGGTGATTCTCAGGAAATATAGTTATGCCATAAATTGGACAATAATGTTGTGTTTTCCGATGACATCAGGGTAAGGTTTAAAACCCAGTGAACCACATATTTTCCAGTTTATTTAGTTGTTAATTTCCACCTGATTTTGATTTCTGATCCCCCAGACAGGACGACTGCAGTCCTTATTCCATAGCTACTTCAAACTGTAAAAACTAACATGGAGAACAGGATTGGAGATTGGAGGTTATAGTAATAGTTAATTGTTAAAATATCAGCATTTAATAAATGAAGAGAACAGTAAATAAAAAGGTTGTAACAGACAAAAACACAGGACACGACACTTTCGCCAAAATAAAGAGACAAACAAAATGGACTACACAGACAAACACGGTTAGCTGATATTTTAACTATTATTATAACCTCCGTCTCCAGTCCCGTTTTCCACTCACCGAACACACAACCCCGAGTCAGTGAAAACATGTTGCTTTTATGCAGCTGTACCGAGACTCGATTGCTGATCAATCATTCAGTTGGAGTCATGGTACAACTGCATGGGAATTAATAAAGTGCAATTCCCCTTGCTTACATTTGACTTGCACTTGAAGTGCTGTGCAATCCTTGTACCTAAATACAAATATACACTTTAAACGCTTGTGTTACACAGACCTGTTTATACCCCGTGTACCAATAACCTTACACCAACATTAACACACAACATACAACACAAAATACACACAGGGGCTGGGCACTTTGCCACAGCAACTATGACATTTGCAGTAGTTCAGTTGTAGTCCAATAAGGAGAAATCTAAATAATCAGATGACAAGACTATGACAAGTGTAAAATAAGAATGGAGATTCCAGTATTTCTGTTGGTAGAGTGTACCAAAATTAGACTCATAGAATGAGAACAGTGGGGCCAGCATGTAAATGTTTAGTTGAAAACCTTTGAGTGTGAGTCAGTGAACTGTGGGTCACTATTTCACAGAGGTACCATGGCACAAGGCCTTTAACCCTTTCAGTCCCGGGAGGACCTCAAGATCCCGCCTTATCTGAGCACCGTATGTTAACATATGCTGTTGGAAATCATGTTGAAACCTTGCAGGACTCCTAGGTCCCAATCTGAGTTAATGTATAAATATATGTAAAAAATATTTTATCATGTATACTCTTTAAAGGAGTTTGTTTTTTGAATTGTGAAACTTAATTTCACAAAAACAATTCAGGATTGAAAGGGTTAAAGGCACTAAACGGTTAAATATTTGTCCAACATCTGAGATGAAACTAGTGAGGAACCAAACAATGCTTGTCAATCTAAACACAGCTGTTCCTGCTGTACAGCATAGAGTAAAATTTAATGGGATTCGGCCCCAGCAAAAGACATAATGGTTCAAAATATGGCTGCTTTCTTCAGCTAACAGAGGTGTATTGATCTCCTTGATTACTTTTTGTATTTTACAGAAAAGCTGAGATTATCCACTTGAAGAATAGAACAATGTGCAAACTTGTAGGACATTCAATACATCTGTGCCTTTTTTTTTTTTACATCAGCACAGCTCTAAAACTGAATATGAACCCTGGTACTTAAAGAACAATTCCTCTTTGCCCTTGGTATTGTAGTAGTTAATACAGGCTTTGTATGCTTGCTGCTCTAAATCTGTTTTCTTGGTCCGACTCTTGCAGTCCCCTCACCTCACAGCATACAGGTGCCCCTTGAGAAATTCTTCGGCTTCGGCCTCATCAGAACCCTGGAGACACTCTTTATCAGTGGCAGGCAGTGGGTCCCCTGATTGGATTAAAGATTGATTACATACTATTCATATGTGACAGAGAGGGAAGCAAGGCAGCTTGTGGTCTATGGCATCTTGTAATCAGTGTCAGCGTAATGAGGTGTGTGAAGAGGGGTTAGCTGAACAGCAGGTCACGCTGTCAAAGAATACAAGGCCACCAGCAGCTACAGTTAAAGAAAGCTGTGTACAATAATTGGCATAGGCCAGTGCTTAAAAAAATATATAACAGAAATGTATAATATTCCATAGACCATGCCTAACATTTCCAGAGAAGATAAAATTGAATGTACACTATATCCTATTTTAATTGACTTCCACCCTAAGTGTTATAATTCAAAAATGTATTATATTTGTACAATTAATGATTAATAATTTCTTTTTTGACAGCTACTATCATGTGTTATGCACTTTCCACTGGTTCCTTCTGTACTCAAGGGCAGTGTGCAGCATAGTGGAGCACCCGATCAGAGCTAAATAATGCCTGCTTTGACCCATTCAAACACAACCACCTGACTCCCCACCTGGCTCCGGTACAGCATTCATCCTTAACTAACCACCAACATGACCCAGCCACCAATGGTCTTCAGTCCTAAACCCTTACATCAGTATACTCTATAAGAAACAAAATCTAAAGCAAACCAGAAACATAAAATAAACCACATGGCCCTTGTTAATTGTGGATCACTACTAGATGAGCTTATACTTGTTCTATTCATTTTATTTATTAACTACTGATAAGAGAACCATGTAAAAGGGTAAAGTAACAGAAACTGCAATGCCTAGATGTATCTTATTTAAAGAACAGAAGAAATAATAAACGGTTTACTACAATGGAACGGCAGGCTGATCTTTTCGCTGAACTTCATCAAGCCATTGGAGGCATCTTTAGTTTCAGACTTGTTTCCAGTTTTGATCTAAGGAGATGTTCAGTTATTACATCATGTTGTGGCCCTAGTGATGGACAGTAATGGGTGGGGGAGGGATTAGTCTATTCTTTGAGGATGTGAATATTGTAATTATCTATAGAAAGATAAATGATAAAGCTGCTTCCAGAATAATATATGTGATAAATGTTTCTATGAAACAAGCCACACTGGTACATAACTTTAATGAGTTGGGGAATTCCACTTTCATTTAATAATCGTTTTTCCAGCAGTTCAAGTGCTGTAAACAGATGCTTTGTAATCTCTCGTTCTTTTCATTTTTTTAAAGTTATTATTGTAAATCCTAACTTGAGCATTTGAATATGAAATGTTCCCAGTCCTCTAAACATAAGAATGCAGCTTTCACGGTATAAATAAAGTCCAGATTGACCATTATCTGCATTCTGTTGTCAATACATTATTTGATTGTTTTCATTGCAGAGCTTAAAGGATTAAAACAAAAATAAACATATGGTATGTTTACAGTGCTGTTTATTCAAACACACTGAATACTTGTGGGCCCCAAAGGAAACAGTTTCATTTTGGGTTTTGTTAAAGAGAATCACACAATTAACTGTTACAAGGCAAGTTTAAAAAAAAGCATGATGACGTAAAATAACACCCAAGAGGGGGTGACAGGAAATTCATCTTGTAGCTGTGATTTCCCTTTACTTTGAGGAAGCTTCCTCCCTGGTAGCAGAGCATTTAAAACTCCTTCAGTTCTTTTCTAGCTGATCGGAGGCCATCTCCCCAAGGATTACTGCCAGTGCAGAAAGCAGACGATTATTCACAATCTTTAAACATGTCATGTTGAAAATCCAAAGTGTGCAGGAAGCATTCTTTAAATGGGGTCAGCATGCTTTCCAGCCAAAAGTGGGTATGGGACTCAAACAGTGTTATTTTCTTCTGGTGTTCCATTCCATATTCTATTACAAACAGGGTCGCCAACTGGCTCCAGAATCTACAGACACTTTAAGCTAGGTGAGACTTTGTACCTCACCGCTAACCACAAATGAATTGATGTTAAATCAACAAGTAAAGCAGATGCATGAGTGGCTTCAATAAATGTGTTCAATTGTTTAATTGCGGTGGCAATTCTATCCAGAGAGCATCGTAACATGAATTAAAATCATACTGCTTGAAATGTTATATGGTAAAGAATATGTATCAAAATAGTACAATCCTGTCGTTATAGAGAATTCTGCACTCACCCACACTCTTTCTCATTTAACTATTGGGTTAAGTTTCTATTAATGTAATACTTATTTCTGCTTTGCACAGTCCCGTCCCAATCGGACAAATACAGCAAATCAGCAAGCTGTATAGGTCTGATTGATGGAACCGATTCTCACAGGAATTCCCGCCCCCAGACAGGTGTGTGCTTTTAGTAATAATTAGCAAAACAATTCCATTCCTTTAGCGACCACATTACATGCTCAATAAAATCAATTAATTTGCGGTTAGAGAGGTGAGTTAAAAGACCAGATCTGGCATAAAGTGTCCATAAATTCTAGAGCCAGTTGGTAATCCTGGTTACAAACAATATCTAGCATAATGTTCATTTCTTGTGTATCATTTAGAGTTTATAACTACTGAAAGTTGTTCCTGTCCAGGCACTATTTAAAAGTAATTAAGCATATCTACTGTACAAACATACAGTCATTCAATATTCAATTAACCGAGACACTGTATCTGATAACAAAAGGTTTGATTCTTAGCTAATTTCCCCTTTTCTATTCTACTGCGCTCAATGGAGATTGATGATGTCATTAGTGTTGGTACCAGCAGGCCTAACTGAGGTAACTTGTCCTTGTAATGGTCAGTGATCTATATCAGCCACCCATGGGATCAGCTTGAAATAAAAAGAGGGGCTCCTCTGTCTTGTGCTCATGAACAGCTGTGCCAATAGGCTGAAACAACAGGGGGAAGTGAGGTTTGAGGAGGGGATGGACAAACAGGCATGAACTGACCTCACTTCACCAGAGACACCAAAGAGGATGTGCTGAGATGTATTTATTTATTTTTGTATTTATTGTTTGGGTGGCTAGACATATAGTACTAAGGACAGCTGGACCAAAACATTTTTAAACTTCATAAGGTCACTGGTTATTCACAGAGTGTGTAACCATCAATAAGTAGGTACACCACAGGGTAGCCCCTCCATGTTGCCCCATCAATATTTCGGGGTGATAAGGTATTGAATTCTCCATATCCATCCAATTCCTGCCCTCTTTAGGGCAAAAAATGTATTTTAGTGTAAATTTCAATGGTGGTTTATGACTGGCCACTAGAAATTGGACAGAGACCACCAAAGTTAACTGACCTGGTCTGGCTCTGAACCCAGGGATGGGGATAACACAAAGGTAACACAATTCATAAGCTTATTCCAATCCACTTAACAAATATGGCACTAAGTGTACATGTCTGAGTCTGCAAGGTGATTAAATTGCTATTGAGGGGTACATCAGCATCCCTCAGTGAGGAGCACTGCCCTTTCCTTCAGCAAAGGGACATGTGGAAATCTGCAGCATCTAGCCTTTCTCTAGAAATAAAAAAGTAGTAACTTTAAAGACTGTTCCTATTGAGACACCAAGAGTCTGTACTGTCTTGGATACAGAAGCACCTGTAACTGAGTGCTTACTGATTCATCCTTCTCTCAGATCTGCTGTTACTAGTGAAACTGACCTTTGACATATTACATGGTACACGTTAGGTATGTTATATTTAATAACTGAATCAGTCATGCTGACAGCCCATTTTCATAAAAGTGTGCTACATAATGCATGTGTTTCTAAATTTTGTTCAAACACACTAATTGAGCATCAGAAGCTTACTGAATGCCGTTGTCTTTATGGATGCCTTTTGGTGATACATGTCTTTCACAACTACAGTAAATAATACCATGTGTCCACATAAATCAACCTTAGTTGGCTTGTGAAAGAAATACAAAGCAGCCACTAAAGACAGCTGACTCTTACCAGTTGTTCAGCTGCTACCAGCTGTTGTTTGAAAGGAGTGGGGATTGTCTTTGTAAGCAACAGCAGTTTCGAAGGTTGAAAAGGGATGAGCACAACATCCCCAATATGTTACTTGACAGTATTTCCACAGAAAGAAACAGAAGCTTGAGTTGTGCAATGTAAACCTGAGCATCCATCTGCCCCCACTAGCATATATTGTATGGCAAATCAGAATTAGAGGACAGGCAGTGGTGTAACTTTAGTTTCAAAAGTGGGGGTTGCAGTTTCTGTAGCTGGGACATACAGTAATAAAATTAAAAATGAACGTTCATTTCATTCAAATCAGTCGTGAACTCCCTCTTCGGAGGACAGAAGGGAGTATTTCACAGCAACTCTACAACAATCAAATCCCAATATTTAAAAAGAATGTATAGCATAGAGACCATAGACATTGGAAATGGTATCATGATTGAGAAATTTTACAATGAAAAGAAAAAAAAACAGTTATTTAAAACAGGGCTCTGCTTTCTCCTCTCTGCTTGAGATCAACCATAATCCGAGCTGCTTCAGCTGATTGGCATTTCCACTTGGTCCTAGATGCTTTAAAAGCAATCTGCCTGCTAAATAAATGAGTATTTTTTTAACCTTAAAGCAATCAAGCACAATAAGTTCCCAGTCAATGCAATCAATGCAGTTTTTATTTGAACATGGACAGAATTCAAATTATTTGCAATTATTTCTGACCTTTTGTGGTTGCATATTGTAAATGACAAATTACAGTTGACAATGACAAATGTTATACATACTGTACTTGAAATAGTAAAGAAGGAAAAAAAACTAACTTTGCATGCTGCCTATGGTCTTTTTTATGCCTTTCTGAGGTCTAATGCCTTGAGCTGACCTCTGCTACATTGATCAGAAGTGACAGTTCTACCTCTTTCACCTGCGGTACTGCTTAAAGTTAGTTTTACTGTCTAAACAGATTTCACAGAACTATTAAGTTAGAGAAGACTTTTACCGAAAAAAAGTAAAAAAAAAAAAAAAAAAAACATTTAAAAACCACAAACAGCACACACAGCGAGGATGAATGTATTACTTTTCACAGAAGTTGTTGTTATTTCAATTATTCTGGTAAATACAATGATCTTTTTTCCTCCTATTTCTATTCACTGCTTCAATTTCTCCATCCCTGTCTTTCCCTGATAAGCCTCTCTTCAAAAGAGAATACAATAGGCCCATTGTTGAGAACTACTGAGCTGATAATGTTATATGACATTAAGGTCACTAATGTTATTAGCAATGAGGATGGCGGTTTGATTTAAATAAACAGGGGCCCATATAAGAATAACCCCTTATTA